>NC_056715.1:10038668-10388668 GCF_018831695.1 Puntigrus tetrazona | reverse complement strand
GTTAGTAAAATCAAAACCAAAAAACTCTCCATTAGACTAGAGCTAGGAGCTACTTTTCCTCCGTCTTACTGATAGAACCTTTTCAAACAAGACAAAAGTGTTGCTGTTTGCTCTAGTCATATCGACTTGCCTGAGGGTCTGTACGTTGGTCCAAAATTCCTTTATTTTTCACAAATAGAGTGTCTTTTTAGAGAGGCTAGAGAAGCTTTTCATGCAGTAACCTCACAAGAAAGCTCGGAGACTCTTGGACTGTGGAGAATGTCTGTCAAAGCGTGTGCACTGAATGAAAGCTGTATTGTACAGCTGCTGAATAGAGCGTTTCTGTGGTCCTCTACTTGTCCGAGCACATCATGTCCACTCTGCTTCAAAATACTGCGCGTTTCCTTCACTTCACTTTCCATTCAGTGACATTAAAGGAGCTAATTGAGAAGAAGAATAGGGAGGAAGCACTCAAATCACGCACACTCAAATCTCTTGGGTCACGAGTCGGTCCGCTTCTACAGGCGTAGTTACACAGATTGAGATGTTACTATAAATGTAGACTTAGACAAAAAGGTTAAATTATTGGCCTGACGTGATGCGATTGTTCTTTGTTTAATCATTGATCTGAAATTGATTTTCTGACAGTTTGAAACACGCCAAGTGGGTTATGTGCAGTCGAGTTACTAGAATTATCCGTGTTCATCTTTTTGCTGAAGAGTCATGTGTAGAAGCAGGGATTTGTATAGGTAACATCAAGTAGTTAGTGCATGATTACGTTTACATGACACCGCCACAGCAAAGGCTGAGATCACCACTGCTTTGAGATCAAATGAAACTAAATTAGAACTGCAATTTTTGTTGACTACAAAAGGACAAACTAAGGTGCACTACTGCGAAATTTCAACCCATATAGTTTTCTGTAAAGAGTAAGAACTAAATATTTTGTATTAGATTTTTATTTTACTAGATACACTTTACTGAGGAAAAATTTGTTTTTAAATATCGACCCAAGGTCACCGTCAACCTGTTTGGCAACCTACGGTCACCTTTAAACAATTTCAACAGCGATGATATGTACTGATGTTATTAGCGGTTGTAGTCATTTCTATATAAAATAGGTCTAGAACACACATTTTTATAATTTTTCAGCTGATACTGAAACGCACATAAACAATTTACTGACATTCACTCAATTTGATTTCATTAAAGATCCTATGGCCTGAAAAATTCACTTTATGAGGTTTTTTAACATTAATATGAGATCCTCTAGCCTGCCTGTAGAAATGGCGATAGGTGTATAGTCCAGCTAATCACAACAATGCATATACAATAACACATGATTATATATAAATCATCAGTTTGTTGTTTTACACACAGGCACACAGACATTATTTCATAAACGACATAGTTGTGAGATGCAAAAAAACTTTAAACGCACTGATAACAACAAAATACTTTTCTGGTAAGTGTGCAAACGCAAGCATTTTTGACGATCATTTCTGTCCAGCCCGCACGTTTTAGTGTTTTACCACAGCTGTCGCTGGTGTTTTTTTCACATCAGATATGAGATCATATTTCTAAAATACAACTAATTTCTAAAAGGTGTACGACATTGGACCTTTAATCAAACACAATTTTATTTACACTTTAATTTTTAATTTTATTTACCCAATTTTTTCTTTCTCTTTTGTGATTACTCTTGCAGTATTTAACAAAATTCTACACAAGCCTTCGCTAAAAAGAATGAAAATGCTGTCAATTTTATTCCGATCTTTACATTTTAATTTTGTTACATTTTGCCAAAAAAACTAGCAAGTAAAACGTAGCTATCCAAATATATAAGCCTAAGATAAATTTAAATAAATTGTAAATAAATTCGTATTGATATCAAAGCTGCAAAAATTAAACATGTTAATATGTTTAAACATTATTTCATTCTGACATTTGCATGTAATTAGAACTAGCAGCTAAATTTCAGTGAAAGCACTATAAATACTATAAATGATAGGAAGAAGTAAACAGCTATGCAAGAAGCATTTAGCCTCATCCTGTAAGCAAACACAAAACAGAAATGAGTTAAACAGCCGGCGAAGGTCATCCGTCTGTGGAAAAGAGTGGAGTTTTCCACTCGGCTCTTGTCCTCTCTCTCTCTCTCTCTCTCATCTCTCCTGCACAATGAAGAGGTGTTTGCCAAAGACATTTCATCATGTCATCAACTTTACTCGTCGTCTGAGGTTTTGATGATGGATGTTGGCAAGTTAGAAAATGTGATGAGCAGATTATTAATTGACTATTGATTGAGGACAAAGTTTTCCCTCTTGAATGTGAAATCAACAGCTCTGAGAGTCGCTATCCTTCGCTGACATAAATCATTTTTATACAGGACAAGGCCATGATTCATTCTTAACTGCAGCCGCACACTGTCACCAGACCCAGAAGAGGAGGTCCTAGGGAGCTGGATAATTTTGTCTGACTCAGAACGGGTGAGAGGAGTAAACACTCACACACACACACACACACACACACCTTGAGATGACCGCCTCAGACAGTGAGTCAGGTGGGCATTTCCACACTCCACAGTAATGTCTGACAGACAGGTAATAGGAGACACACATCCCTGACAGACAGGAAGTGGGAGACGAAATACATAAATAGACGTGCACACTCACAGAAACACCATTGCACGCCTCAGCACCTACTCGGCTGACAGAGAGTGGCGTCAGCAGCGGCCCTTGTGTCAAACTGTGTAAGCAACAGTCTGACACACACACACACACACAGACGCACACAAAAACAGTTCCCTTCCCGCCAAGGTGCCAGGGCCAGACCTTCTCCATGTTTGATTTTGTTTGTGCGTTTTCTTCTTTCATACCAACAAAGCTAGAAATAAATATGCATTCAAAAATGGTAGCGGTGTCCCAGTGCTGTCAGGAAGCTGTCATGTCGTCCTGCTGAATCTGACACGCACATAAACACACTCCCGGTCACACCTCGTTTGAGCCTCAGATGTGGGAATGAAAGAGGGCAGACTTCATAAAACTCTTTAGAAATACATTTTATTAATCACAACGTTTTTTCAAAACATGAAAATGTGACAAAAAAAAGCATTATTTGTAAAATGGAGGAAATGGTTATTTACTGATTACCTTCATCTTAAAGTTGACCTATAAGCTTTTTTTTTTTTTTGATAGTTATACATAAATACATATATATAAAACATTTATATATTATATACTATATATAATAATTATATACTATAAAATATATTTAATATATTATAACAATAATAATATATGTGTGTGTTCATATATACACAACAAATATACACATTATGTAAACAAAAACTTTGAATTATTTTTTTGACAGCACTAAAAATATGTTTTTTTGGAGATATAGAGACATAGAGGTATACAACAACATGAGTGTAAGTAAAGGATGAAAGAATTTTCACTTTCAGATAACAGACAAACTAATTTTAAATTCTAGTTACATGCATACTCTATCCGAGCAATCATAAATCATCTGGACTTGTGTATTTTGTTCTTTATGGAGCTTCACACAGAACATGATTTTGCTGAGTGCGACATCCTGGTTGACCCTGGAACAACATTGTGATTAGCCAATCAGATTTGAAGAACCAGTTTATAGTTTTTAGTTTATAGTTCAGTGTTTGCTGCTTGTATATCAGTTTCATTGATAATTAAATCTGATTTTAGCCATTACTCATGGATGAGGTTAGGTTCAAGCGTAGAGATATAGTCAATTTTTTATTTTTATTTTTTTGATTAAAATATTGACCACATAGAACTCAGTAATATCAGGACGTGCGGAGCTTCACAGCCTTTGGTCACTACAAACCGTATGTGGAGCCACAAAAATAAATAAATAAACAGTAAACTCTAACTTTCTGCTTCAGTGTTTTGAGCAGAAATAATGAAATTTTCAAACGATCTATTCGTTAGAATAAGCATAAGTTCTATTTCTGCTTTTCCTCATCCACAAGTAAAACAAAGACTGCATCAGAGGCTGTTTGTCTATCAATATTTAATTAAGCATATTTCAATCTTTACTTTGCCAGTTCATAACTCTGCTTAAATATTAAGATGAATCAGACCTCATTTAGAGAAGAGCGGGTATATTTTAGTGCACACAACACTGGAACGTTGGTTGCTTTTTCTTCCAGCGGAGCCCAAAACTCATTTCCTCCTCCTCCTCCTCATAGTGAGCGTCACTGACTCTTTCCTCCAGACTGGTGTCATGACACTGTATTGATCATGTTCCACCCACTCCGCTTTCCTATTCCCACTTTTCATTAATATTTTTGCAGAAACAATCTGCTTCTTTTCTTTTTATACTTCTCTTCCTCTCACTCTTGCTCTGTTCACCTGTTCCATTGATATTTCTCGCTGAAAACACTTTTTCTTCATTCGCTCTCTTTCCCGGAGCCTGAGGGCACTGGCAGCAATTAGCTGGAGTTCTGTTGTTCTGGGTGAAAGCTGCCCTCACAGGCAAACAGATTCTCTCAAGGCTCAAGAAAACGGAAAAAGCCAAAGTGGAAAAACACACCAGAACTCACAGATGGAAATGCGCTACATGATGTACGGTTGATGGTGTTGGTTTTTTTTTAAAGTGCGTGAGCATATGTGTGTTTGAGACTGCAGTCATCACTGAGCGCGTCTTAGATCTGTGTGCCCCAACTCTGTGAGGTAAAAAAAAAAAAAAAAAAAAAAAAAATGGATATACTGTGAAAAATGAGATTTCCCTTTGGTGCTGTACTGGCAGGAAACCAGTGTTGAATTCCAGTATCACGTTAACAAGCGCAGTGTCAATCGCGGTCAGCAGTATGTATGGTAGTACTCTGGATCATGTGCTGGTAGAAAAAAAAAAAAACAGGAGGATTTTTATCGGTGAGGTCAGTCATGTGTCAATGCTTTATGGAATCAAATACAATAAGTTTGGGGTTCTTTTATGTTTTTGAAAGTTTTTATTTGATCAAAATATAATGAAATATTAGAACAAACTGAAATAACCTTCCTATTTTAATATGTTTTAAAATGTAATTGTACGCGTATTAGGGCAAAGCTTAATTTTGAGAGGCCATACGATCATTCAGAAATCAGTCTAATATGCTGATTGGTGTTCATGAAACAGGACTCTTCGATTAAGCGAATGTTTAAAAAAAAAAAATTTGCAATAGTTATCTTTTGAAAAAATTATAATGGTCTTTATTCAGTCTGTTTTTCTATCCAGCGACATAAATAAATTGCTTAAATTACACAAGCAATTATATGATTTTGCTAATCACAAGAACATGTGAACCATAGATTAAAGAAAAGGTACAGGGTAATGAAAGCATCTCTGAAAGTCTTGATGTTCATTGGTCCACCGTGAGACAAATTGTCTATAAATAAAGTTCAGCACCGTTGCTGTCCCTAGAAGTGGGCGTACTGCAAACATGACTGCAAGAGCACAGCACAGAATGCTCGGTGAATGCCAAGTGAAGCTCAACTGAAGCTAGCTGATGCAACACGACAACGAACAAAACACAGGAGTGATTCAATAACAGAACGCCTTCAAAACGATTCAGATGCTTTGGCGTGACCTTGAGAGAGCAATTCATGCCAGACCTCACTGGAAAATTGACAGCAACGACAGAGGAAAGATGCAAAATTCCTCACTGTCCAGGTCTGATCTCAGAAACAATGTAGTGGAGGTTATTGTCACTGGTCAAGCAGTTATTAAATTCATGTGCATGTGGGCGTTTAAGTTAGTGGCGTTTAAGCGTACTGTGATTGTCTACTACTGTGACATAGTTAATTCATATCAAATTTTACAGATATCCCATCATTCACATACAGGAACGATGTGTTCACAATTATAAGTAAGGAATGATCACCAAGTGCTCCACTTTAGGATCAACATATAAATCAAATCAGTAGAGCTGGCATGGAATGGAAAGCACAACATATTATGATTAGGCCACAAAACGTGAACAAATACTTGCACATAGTCTCAGGCCAGGGAAGAAAAGAGATGGCACGTCTTGAGATGGAATTAAAAAATTTGATATAATTTGAAGTGGCAAGCTGTAATGTGTGTCTCCACAGCATGAACTAAGTGAGAAAGTTAGTAATGCAAAGAAGTGCCAAAATGTGCAACCTTTAGAAAATGTTCAGCCAGAAAAGAAGCATTAGAGGAGAAATATGTCTGTCTTTATTCCTGGTCACAATCAGGAATACTTACACAGACCAGTTTTTAGTCAATTCAATGAATCATTTTTCAGTGCAGTTATACAATAGAAAAAAATACACAAGTTATCATTTAAAAAGAGAAAGCTTAGCTAGAACATTTCCAATTTAATTACACTTTAGCAATTTAAAAAACCTCCAAATTAATTAGAGTATAAATTTACAACAAGGTTATTTATGTTAACATTATGTGCAATAGATTTAATATATCTATGTTAATATTAATTTGTACATAGACAACTATTAAGCCAAAAAAGGTGTAAATTGATGGCCAAAATGCATAAAAAAAAGTTTTCAGTTTTTGCTTGACAATTGTGTTGTGTAAAAGCCCATTAAAGATGTGATTGACACATTAGTTTGGAGTGAATTGTTTAGTCCAGCAGTGATTTCACTAAACGGCACATCTGTATGTAAAGACATTGAAAACAGCAAAGGTTTGAGCAATAGAGTGGCTACAATACAACAACCCCTCTTGGGAACATTAACAGCGCCTTTGTTTCCATAATGACAAATTCTTCTCACTTCTTCACACGTAATACAGTTTATGAGAAATGATGTCTTTCACTTTTTATCACTACTGTCAGCTGCTTTGCCATAGAGGGCTCAGCATTACATGTTTCACTAACGCAACATATGTCGTGGCATAAAGCAGTCTTCACTCTGTGTGAAGATGGAGGACTGAAGCGAATTACAAAACAAAAAAAGAGAGAGGAATCTCATTTTCTAGCAGTTTGTGCTTTCTAGCTGCATTTCGACAGCGTGCGATGAGTTTTTATGGAAACGTGTGCTCGCGTGGCATGAAATAACATGGCATTTCAGCTCGACTGACGAATTTTATTAAGAGTCTTTATATCTGGGGCCTTAAGCTGCCCTGATCAGCATAATCCCTGTCCAAACAACAGATAATGAATCTGCCGCCGAAACAGCAGGCGACTGCAGGAAAACCCACTGCTGATCTGCAGAAGATGAGCACAAATTATTGGATTTAAACCAGCAGGAGAATTTCTAATGGGTTTGTAGTAAGACTCCCAATGTTCATCAAAAGTGTCCTCTAGTTCGGGACAGACAGAGAGAAGCTTTTCATTCCACTGACACACAAAGATTAGATGCGCTAATGCGAGTGATTTACATGAATATGGCCAAACACGGGCAGAAACCGACTTGAAGCAGCATTGCGGTTTACGAGTGGCAGAGAAAAGGCTCGTCTACATTAAAACGTCTCTCTAGGATTACAAAACAATAGAGTGATACAACCAAATGCTAATTGTACCACTAAATGTGTCCAAGGACACATTTGATAGACGCCTCGTAACAATTTAATGTCTCTTATGATCCTTCTACATGAAATATGATTATTTTCTCTCCTCAAATGCACAATCTGTGCTCTGTTATGCAGGGAAGCGTTCCCTGGTCTTTCTGGCTGACACACACAGCTCAATTCAAATCACTGCAGTCTGCTTTGGCCCAAACTGATCCAGTCAAACATGACACGGGCCATTGCAGCAACAGAGTAGAATGAATGAGGACAGCAGTTCATCTCTCTCTGCTGCCATGCTCTGGTGGATCGCTTTTGAGTTGGGAAATGAATGCTTTGTTGATGTAAAGCCAGAGAGAGGCTGCCTTTCTGTATTCCTAAGTCTCTAAAGCATCTGCGCGAGGTCTGGTAAAGCATTTCTTAAACTGTAATGTTAATTTCGTAACCCGAACAATTTTCTAAGTGTACAAACGCATTTTCTGTGTCTGCAGAACCTCCTGCCCGCGCCTCACGAATGTTGCGTGTTTTCACGTGTGGTGTCGATAACTCACATAGACGGAGATAGGAACCGTGTGTTATTCGGAGGTTTTGGATCCGGTCCGTCTTCTAGAGGAGTTACTCCAAAAAAATGTGGTGTCCGAAGTTCTGCGTTCCTGCGTTTAAGCCTTATTAGACTCGACTGAAGTGGGATCAACCGTGAAAACACCATCCAGCATTATGGACGCCGCCATTTCACTTTACTCATTTTAATAGCGAAATGGTCACTGGTGGTTTTCGTGATTATTTTCACGAGTTGACGATTAATTAATACATCTACTTTAGACAGTTTGAGAAAACAAGAACAAAATCGCCTTTTGTTCCTTTTTAAATTCTGATAAATGGTTAAAATATTATTTTGTTTCTTGAACATATTTCTTGAAATGCTAAAGCCAGTGGCAACACATTTCTTTTAAATGTCATTCCTTTCAAATAGAAAATGTCACATACTACTGCACGGTTTGAAAAAACAACAACATGTTTAAATGTTCAATTTAAGGCGACACTACATTCCAGAGTTGACCCAAACATGTCTGAGTGTGTCCTTATTTTTAAAGTAAGAATGGGCACTTCCATTTTTATTTTGATTGTGCAAGGCGGTCACAGCCAACGTTTAAGAAACAGTCAGTTATGCAGCTTGTTATTGTGAAGTGGTAGCCCTGCTGAAGAAGAAAAGAAAGGCTGGTTGGCCGGTCTTAGCTGGTTTAAGCTAGAAGTGGCTGGTTTGAGCTAGTCTCCCAGCAGGCTAGGCTGGTTTTAGCTGGTCGTTCAAGCTGGTCTCCCAGCTAAGACCAGCCTGGCATGATTTGGGAAATGTGGCAAAACCCGACTAAAACCAGCCTGCTGACCAGCTCAAAACAGCTAACCAGCTTACCAAATTTACTGCATTTCTAGTTATTTACATGTACACTTTAATCAGGGCAGATGCCATATTGAATTTTCCCAGGATGAAATGTGGGAGATTACAATCTGTTCAAAGCTCCTAGATTACGTTCACAACTAAAACTAAAACTGGAGTCTCTGTCTTTTGGAAAGTTGTTTTGTCAGCCGAACAGTTGGTATATTGTTAAACAGTACAATCCACTGAACACGATGTACTAACCCTCAGCCTCCTGTTCATTGCTGTCAAAAATTAAATATGGCCATTCTCAGACTAAGGCCTATAGTGGCTAATGAATCACAAGTTTCACAATTTAAGTACTTTCTGTGTGCTTTCATGAAGGGGAAAAGTTCACCAGTCCAGTACTGACTGCACCGACCTCACCAAATTGTATACTAGGAAGGATATGATGTGATAAGACGTGTCTAGCAAACATCATTCATTATTATTCTAGCAATTTTGTCAAATTAGATGCGTTCGGAGCTGAGTGCATGCGTGTGTTTAATGATGTAGCTGACCATAGCACAGTGAGCTCTCAGCTTGTCTTATGGCCATCAACTCTAGAATCTACTCCATTATTACTGCCATGCTGTGCTCCTGTCTGAGCACCTCATTTAACTGATTGATACGAGGATGCAGGCGAGGGCTATTCCATGCACAATAAAATGACCACGACCATTTTATCTCTCTATTTTGGCGTTTAAGTGAAGCTGTGAATGTGGAGGGCTGCAGAGTGACAGCTGCAACAGAAAGACAAACAGAGTCAGTCTGAGTCCTCAGGCTAAAATGACTCAATGCACCCGCTGCTTTTATACTGTTTCACAGAGCCATTAAAACCTGCAGGTCTACTGGAGCAGGACTCAAAGGGAGAGGAAAGATGGAAAGAGACAAAGACAGAAAGAAAAGAAAAGCGGGCCGGCAGGAAGAATAGGGGAAGAAAGGGAGAAAGAGAGATAGAAAAAGCTGCTGCGTCTGACAAGAACCGACATGTACAAGCCCCTCAGTGACTTCAGTGCTTGACTGGAATAACCCTTACCTTCAGCACACAGGCATGATAGGACTCTTACTCTCTCTCTCTCACACACACACACACACACACACACACACGCTGTGCCTCGGGCCGGACTGGGTCAGATTCTCGGATAGATTGTCTCTCCTGTAAATTCTGACTCAGTTTGTTGGAGGTAGATGGGGATTTCTCTGTGCGTTTCAAAAGGTCAAGTGGAAAACAAAACAAAGGCAGTAGTATTCAGAGAGGCTGCACTGTAGTTATGTAATAATGCAGCCAAATGGAGTAACAGGAGAACAAGTACTGAACCCAAACAAATAGATGAAATTAGAAGAGTGTTATAGAATGTTCAAATCAAGACAGAATTTCACTGGAATTTTGACGTGATGTGATTGGGTTCCTCATTATGAAAAACAATAAATATATTGTTGTCCATACAAACGGATGATAAAGTTCTGTTTATTATAAGCATACACCGCATTCGTTGTCTGCTGTATTACATTTTTAATAAGCCACTGTCACACTAGACAAATTTCTATGGAAAGCGCGATGGTCATAGTAAGGCATCGCGCTTTAAACATATACATAATGTAAACAATCTTTTCATTTTGAAATTCGAAATTACATTACAATCTGTTCTGCCCAACAAAAACTAAATTCAGTCATCACAAACTCTCTTAAAGTCACAGATGCTCCTATTCCTTTTGGAATAGATTGTCATTAGAATTTCACAATGTCCTCTACAATCAATTTAAACTGTGATGTCACAAAGTCCTCCTGAAATCAAATCAAGTGGGGAAAAATCCTTTATCTGTGTAATTATTTCCCAATCACTGTCTCAGTGCTTTCTATCACGAGGAGGATGTGAGGCATAAATTTGATGATTAACTGGATGGCTTTCGTGCTGTTTGCTTTGTGTAGGTCACGGCTCACCTGTGAGAGTAGCATGTAATCTGGACCGAAGCGCTACAGTGATTCTGGCTGAGAAATAGATGTGCCTGTCACATCAAATTAAATTTTCGAAGAGCTGGTCTGGACCTTGATGAAAAGAGATGCTTCTCTACAGCAGAAAACAGAAAGAGAGCGAGGAAGGTGGAGCAGTGTAAAAAAAAGAACGAGTGAGAGAGACCAGGTATGAAGGACAAACAGAAAGATATATCAACAGGCTAAACAACAGCCTCACAGGTGTGAAGCAGTCTGCCTTATAAATGCTATTAGTAGTCTTTTATCTGAGTCGACAGCACACTAAATGCAGGGACGGCCCCTCTGGAGTAATTGGGTGGATGCATGTCTTTGCTCAAGGGCACAGTGGTGCTAGTGGATCTGTTTAACTCTCCAGTTCATAGGACAGTGTCATCTTGATATAAAACCATGAGCCTGTGATAGCCAAGGCTTTTTTGAAACTTATAAAATAACGATATTAGTTTAAATTGAATTCAAATATAATAATGTAAATGGAAAAATGTAAATGGGATAATGTAAAAAAAAAAAAGTTTTCAAAAATAATGTTTTTTATGATGTTATCAGGTTTTTATTGTCTTAACTTTTTTTTTTTACTTAGCCCTTAACCCTCACCCCTAAAAAGAGCTAATAAAAACATATTTAACTTAAAATTCATATTAATAGACGTCTAATAAATAGCCAGCACTTTTTATTTTTTAAATTTATGTTTTTCAACTCAACCGTATGGTTAAGATTTCAATTTAAATTCAGAGAACTATTTCATGAGTTATTTTGCAATAATAAACATTCATTTAGCTTTGTTAGTATCTTGGACACATTTCTTAACCTTCACGATCCACAAAGATAAAAATGTATATTTAAGCGTCTGTATAATAGGCTTACTACGTACACTATATACATTTTGCCAAAAGTTTTGGGTCAATAATTAATCATTTCTTTTTAAACCTTGCCTTACACACAGATGTTGTCATGTTAGAATAGAAAGGGTTCCTGTCCAAACTCTTGCTATATAATTAGGAGCACACAATTCCCTAGAATACAATTACATGCATAAATATTATGGCTTATGCTCATGGAAATGACTAAAGTAGTCAGATCTGTTCATCGGAAGGGGGTGACCCAATACTTTTGGCAATATAGTGTATGTAGGCGTATGGTAATACATATGCTATATTATGTCTTTTACAGATGTATCAACCATACAGTCACGCAGGATTTTGAATAATTATGGTAAATAGTCATTTGTGCGTTTCTCATACGTTTTGCTAAATTTCTGTTCTTTAACCCCTAAGCTATTCACATCATGCTTTCATCCCCACTTCCCTGATTGCTTGTTTGACCCTATTATTTTTTCTGTGTGACTAACTGAAGTTTGTAAACTGCTCCAGTCTTTTGAACACTGGAAATACCCAAAGCCCTCATGGCAACAGCAGACCCAGGGATGGGACAACACAGCCATGAAAAGACTGCTCTCTCATCTCTTCCTTTTGATAGATTTATTCTCTATCATAGTAAGCTCAACCGCACGGTAGAGATATCAGTTAAAGGGCCTAAAAAAAAATGCAGCTTTTGAGATGAATTGGAATGCACGATGAAAAAAAACACATTTTTGAAAATTGTTAAAAACAAGTTATCTGTTTTTGCAAAATCATTTGTAGCTTTTCATTTGTATGGGTGAAATGATAATGAACTTTCTTTTATGCCAAACACCTTTAGGATGTTAAGTAAAGATCATGTTCAATTCAGTTTTGAAAATATATTACCTTAAATATATCAAAACGTAATTTTGGATTAATAATGTGCATTGCTAAGGACAAGTTGGGTAGCTTTAAAGGCGGTTTTCTCAATATTTCGGCTTTATTTCATATATTTCCTTTCCTAGTTTATTAAATATATTTCAGTTTTAACCCTTGTGACTGGTTTTGTGATCCAGGGTCACATATAATGATCACATTTTTTAATGGAACTACTGAAGCCAAAAAAGAACCTTTATTTTCAAGCAAATCAAAATGCAATACAAGATTGTTACTAAAATGTAATTGTAAGATTGGGCAGGCTTTTTAGATTTTGTCAAATCAGCCTGTGTCTTCTGCATGTAAATGAACACAGCACACGAGCCAGGATGGCCGAGTCTCGAGCAAACGACTCTATCGAACTCGTTAATCTTAATGAGTCAGTGAAATAGATTCACATGGTACATGTTCATTATCGCTTTGACTCCCGGGGTCAGTGAGCCATTCACAACTTTAGCACTGAATCTTATGTCCGATACGAAACCATCCAGAAACCATTACTGTGATGTAGCCTATATGTTTGAGTGTGTCAACACACTAATGTGTCACTATAATGTGACAACGTGTTAAACAGTCATCAACTCTGGGATATTTATGTGGCACAAATGCGAACGGGAGACTAAATTCATTTACATAACTAGGAAAACGCACTATTTTAACTTTAAATAGACCAGCTAAATGATTTGATCAAAAGCAGCAACACTTGTAAGTTATCAGCTGAAATCATTTTATTGATTATTAAATGCACTTGCTGCAACTTACATAGAAACTTACATAGAAAATAGCTGCCTCTCATCTGGCAGTGCCACATTTTTAAGACTCCATTTCACTTTTTTAACAGCAGAACGCGTCCTGTCTGAATGGTCTCTTTGGACGTCTATAAGACCTTGTCTGCCCTCTGGGAACATGTTTCTCTCTCCCTCGCTCTCTGCTCAGAAGAATCTTTGACAAGAGAGATTAATCTGAGATAGAGGAGCATAGAGTTTAATGTTTACACCCACCAAACAGATTCATTAGAGGAATAGAGGAAGCACACAGTCAGGGACAAAACGCTCATTTATCACGAAGCGAAATGATGGAGAGAGGGCGAGGTGGAGAAAGAGAGAGGCGCAGATGTTAATGCACTGTCCGTCTGCTCTGCAGAGAGGAAGCTAACGTCGTAGTGTTAATTGTAGCGAATCATATTACAGGCTTCTCGTCCTCTGGAAATTAACACCATTCGGACACAGAAAAATAACATCTATTTCTGGTCATTTGTAATTCACTTCTTCCTGCGTGCGAAAAAAATGGGAAAAGGTTGAAACGTTCCAGTTCTCGTGTCAGTCGTTCGGGCCTAAATTCTTTCAGAGGTGACTATGATCATACACTAAACACACCGACTCTAATCCATCAGAGGAATTGTATTATATTTTAATATATTGTTTCATTACTTTTACCAGTTGTGCGTGTACACTGGTTTATAGATAATATAAAGGCCTATTAAAGCAGCATGAAGTAGATTCAAGGCGTGGAGTAAATTTAGTCACCAAAAAATTAAAGAAAACACATATAATGTGTACACACACACACACACACACACACACACGCATGCACAAGAGTCATACAGGCTTGTTAGACAGAAACAACATGATTAAATGATAAATGATTTTCATTTCTGGGTGAAATTTGTTTTTAAATTTGGCCCATGACCTACAGAGAAATATTTAGAATCAAAAATATCAGATGGGTATTACTTTAGCATCGTTTTAATCTATTACAGTATTAATCAAAGTTTTGAATTAGAGTTTTTCTTTTTCTATTTTATCTTAAAACCCTTCTTTTAATGTGCTTTTGTCATTGTTGTTAGTTTTTCCACAAACATTTATATTTAGCTTTAATTATATATGTAAATATATACTTCAGTTTATTTCATTTCGGTTATTTTTTATTTAAAAAATGGTTTGTATGATCAAATTTGTAATTTAATATTTTAGTTTAGTTTAAACTGTTATAAAGCGGCATCCGTGTAATGCGTTTTATATATTGACTATAAGTGATTCTGACAGACTTTGCATTGATGAGAAAACAAGTAACAGCAAAAGCAATAGTATGTTATTTCTCTTAATAGACAAGATTTGGAACGCTAGAAAGTTCTTACGCACCAGCTGGTCATTGAGACCTGAAGCACAAGACACTATTCATCAACCTCCACAAGATGCCAAAAACACATAGAACAGAGCATCTCTCTCTCCTTCACACACACACACACACACAGCTGTGTCCTGATGAATGCTCCTGATTTATTCTGCAGGAACTGGGATCATTTGTTACTTGCGACACCCCTCCTCTCTTCCTCTCTCTTTCTTGCTTTGATAAAGCTGCCAGCTGCTCCAGTTACAAACACTCTTTTGATCTCTCGACTTCTGCTGGCCAAAACCGACTTCCGCCTTCGTACAAAACTCCCGAAAAAATCTTGGTGAAAGCAACAGACACTAGAGGAGCCGTAATTTCGTCTAGCCATACTTTTTTTTTCCAAGCATTCATGCGCCGTTACAGCAGGACAGATCAGTGGTAATTCTGTTATAGCTATTAAATTCTCTACAGAGGTACATTACATGAAGTAGATAAAACCGGACTGTGCAAAAACGAGTCGACATTTTATCAACATACACACACACACATCTTTAGATTGCATTTCAGAGTCTCATTGGTCTCAATAAATGCATTGAGTTCATAACATCATTCATCAGTTTCTGGCCTACAGGTCAGACTTCATAAAGTCTGCTTGATTTTACACCAGTAAACACAGACTTGATTCTCAAACCTGTGACATTTAAGACTCGCTGCCATTTCTTTAATTGAATGTAACTTACCTGAACACAAGGCCATGGATTCAAACGGCAGAGAGTTTGATCAGATGTCCTCAGCGAAAAACAATCATCTTAAGAGCAATCTAACAGCAGCGCACAGAAAGCACCGGCCTTTATGGCCCACAATGCAAAGCTCCTTTTAGATCATTTATTTTTGCCATGAATCACAGGGATTTTTTTTTCTCTATACACAAAAAGACTTATTGTAAATAAATGTACAGTTAATAAATATATTATATATTGTAGATATATATATATATATATATATATACAGATATAAATAAAAGCACTGTCAAATAATCTGTGCTGTGTGTATTTATGTATATGTAAACATACACATGTATATGTCAGAAAAAACATTTATATATTGTATATTTCTAATTGAGTTTATTTCTATATACACAAGTATACACAGAACACATACATTATGCAAACAAACTTATTTTGAAAAAGATTAATTGCAATTAAAAAAAATTAAGTCTAGTGTATGTGTATATATATATATATATATATATATATATATATATATGTATACACACTATTAATTCATATTTTATATATAAAAATACTTGTGTATAAGTGATGTCAAATGACTGAATGATATATCTATATATACACACACACACACACACAAAACCTTTGCACAAACCTGTTTTATTAAGATTAAAAAAAAAAGCTGCTCTTAAGCTTTTTATATGAGAAACGCGCTACAGCTCTCCCCACAACTGACCAAACGCTTTTATAAACCACAAACAATCAATGAATTATCAAAATAATTATTTAATGACTTGAATGCTGGTGATTGCGACTTGAGGAAACATTCCCTGAGGACAATTTTGCTTGTGAAACCTTCCCTTTATTAATATAATATTAAGGCTTTGTTCATCGCTCTTCAAAATGAAGATGAATACAACTTCAGTAAGTCAACATATAATGCATGTTTTCCATTCTGAAGCTTCACTCAGTGGGATAAAGGTGGTCTTAAAAAAAAAAAAAAAAAAAAAAAAAGAAAAAAAAGCTATTTATGCAGTTGCAATGCATTTCAAATTAGTGGAAAATTTAGGATTAGAACGACAAAAAAACAAAAAAACAAAAACACATTAATACACATTGTGCTTGTGCTGTTCACAAAACATTTCCCCACAGAAAATACTGAATATATAAAAAGAAAAACAAATTTCACTTATCCTAAATCTCATACAGTGAGGACACTGCCTTTAGTCTCCAAGGCAACAGCACCCAAGCAAATACTACAAGGGCAGACTAGTTTGTTAGTACTTTAGTTCACTTAAATGCTCTGAAAGCAAACAGCCAGCAGCCCTTGCAGACACCTCATCTCACCGCCGCATCTGCAGGTCAAACCAACTCCAACTCCAACTCCACGCGAGTCTGACGCAGAGCTGAGATCAGATGCTCTAGACAATTACGGGCAGGATGGACATTCAAACAAAATACCTTTAATGGCAGCTCACCGGGACTTTAAAAAGAAACAGCACTGTTTAGAGTCCATTCGAAGATTTAAAAAAAAAAAAAAAAAAAAAAAAAAAAAAAAAAAAGATCCCAAATTGGACTAAGTATTTCCAGTTATCATAGGGTCTGTAACAGAAAGAGTTGTGCTTTGACTTTACAGAGATCTTAGCTCCCAATTACATCCAGTTCTAAAGAAAGCAGCGTTCCACCCGACCCCCAAACAAAACAAAAAGGAAACACCAGTAGCACCATTAAACTGCGTGAACAGTGAGGCAGACAAGGCATGGCAGCACACGCTTGGGAAGATTTCTACAGCGACAAAGATGAAAGTGCAGGAGCGGAGTGAAGGACGGACTGCCTCGTGCACATTTACCTGTTAGACTGCGTGGAAGTGTGTGTGTGTGTGTGTGTGTGCTGTAAATGTGTATGGACCTCTGAAAAATGCATCTGATTGAACGTGTGTGTGTGTGTGTGTGTGTGTGTGTGTGTGTGTGTGTGTGTGTGTGTGTGTGTGTGTGTGTGAGAGAAACTGTGAGGGTGTTCACACACCAGATTTAATTGTGTTAGTCCGTGAACCAGACCAAGGTAGTAATTCATTAAACTGGTTAAAAAAAAAGAACACAACACAAAATAATATCAGCAAAGTTAGTAAAATTCTTACTAAGAATGTTTATTAAAATAAATGCCAAGGAGGTTAATAAGAAAAAAAATAACAGCATACACCATAAAAACTAAATGCAAGCATGTAAAAATACCTATGACAAGAGGAACTAATAAGTCGCTAATGAGTTAAACAAGCTAAAGAATCAGCAAGAAAACAAAATAACTGTAGGAAAAGGCAACGCTCCCAATGAGAGAGACAGATTTGAGTAAAGAGTGGGCTGAGAGGGAGGGCAGAGGAGAGAGGACATGGAGGAGAAAAAAAAAAGTGTAGTGGGTTTCATCACAAAAGGATATCAGAAATAATGACTTGTACATAGAAAATGAAGTTAGAAAAATACATTAGAAACCTGTAACAATGGCTGTAATTTACATTATTACACATGTAGTAGGCAGGCAGAAGAGAACAGAGTTTTCTCCATACACCTGATAGACTAAACCCAACTCCAAAACATTAACAGCATGTAGTAACATGGCAGAGGGGATTCCTTTAATACTGTCCATTTCTCTGTAGTCATCTTTGCTCCACTCTAATATTGCATTTCATTATTTCAAAAACATGTATTTAACACTGAGAGAAAAAAAAAAAAAAAAAATTGACCTTTTGTAACACAAGTGACTACATCAGAGACTGCCAGGGTTACAGGACACAAAGTTGAACGTAATCTTACTGAATGCGGTGAACACCTCCGGTTGTTTCAACGACTGAAAACTGCTGATCTCGAGTGTGTGATTTGATACTGTGGCTCTGATGAATATCCCAGTGACCTTCCTCTCAGTAATACTTTGAGTAAATGCTAGTTTTCCCCTCTCCAAGCATTATTTGCTCTTTTCAGATCAGTGCACTGTAAAGCTACATCTATCCTTTGCGAAACACCAAAAAGGCTGAATACTCCCCCCACCTCCCCTCTTTCTTCCAGTCTTTTAAAACAAAAGCAAAAACACTTCCTTGGCGTAAAATAAAGTACGTTTTGGCAAATACGATCGAAAAGCTTCCAGTTTGCAAATCTTGAAACAAGAGGAGGTTTCAGGAAATGTCCAATCGTTTGAGAAATCTCCCTTTTAAACACCTGGCAGACTTCCACATAATTGGCAGTTGTTCTTGACAAAAATCACAGTAACCAAATACATAGACAGCATTGCCGATTTTGTCCTCATAGTATAAGAATAACAATGCAATAAAATAAAGGAGAAATAAACACTTTGTTCAAATGGGGATAAAAAAGGAAAAAAAACTAAACGAAACAAAAACCAACAAAACAAGACTTCAACTTAATTTTGGGAAGACGAATCATGGCACATAGTTAGCTGGTCAAATGACTGCTATTCCTTTGCATAGAATAGATTCAGTGGCACAACACTGCAACAGCCTCGTGGTTTAACTCTTGGGGTGCTTCCTCTTCACAAGCCCTCCCTCGCTCTGCGCTATCCTAGTTGGTGCTGGATCTTATTGAACAGAATGTAACACTCGGAAAAGAAACGACCGTCAATAAGGCACTTATCTCTCTAACTGTACTCCTCTCTCCTCTTCACGTCATGCAATTCCTCAAAAAGGGTTGACTATTTTGGTCTGTTTTTCTTCCCCCTGGCCAATAGTATCCAAAGTCACGCAACCTTTCTTTACCACCTCTCGCTGTACTATTCTACAAATGTTTTTTTATATATATATTTTTTTGTATTACGTTTCATATTTTGTAACTGCAAGTTAAGTATAAAAAGCTAAAATTGCCAAAAATATATATTTCTTCTCCAGCACCCTGTAAAAGTATCTAATTTTGATCTTTCTGTATTTTAATATGCAATGACATATCTACATTTGTATACATTTTATATATATATATATATCATGTATGTATAAAGCAATTCGAACAGGCAGACATGGCTTTCACATCCTATGTTTTCTTGAGAGGGTGTATAGAAATGAGAGTGGGCTCAGTAGCTGGGGGGTGTGCAGGACACATTGTGGATGGGCAATTTGAAAAGAATCGAAATTACTCGCAGTCGCTTCCCACTCGTGAGTTTCGCGATTCACGAAAAGGCGAGAACACCTGCATTTCGTTTCAGCTCGGTTCAATTCGTTTTGGAAGGTGGGGCGGGGGAGAGAAATTCCAACAGAATAAAATAATAATCAAAAACGTAGATAAATCAACAGAAACCAAAATAAACCGTGTACACAGCAGTGAGGTTAAACCCTCCCCCGTTCTGTCTACCTCATTCATCTTCCTTAGTGTTCATTGCTTTTGTACATCCTCAAGGAAATTAGCGTCTTGTGGGACAATCCATCACCATTTCATCCATCTTTTGATTTGCTATTATAACAAACAGATACAGGCATGACATCAAACCTTTTCAAACTCTAGACTAAAATGACAGAACCCTTGGCGGTTAGATACATACTCGTATATATATGAAATTCATTAAATGGAAACCCTTTGGCTAAATGCGCACACATAATACTTTTTTTTTTTTTCTTTTATCTCACAGCTCATTCAAAGAAAGATTTGTAGAAAGTTCAGGCACTGTATGTGGGGAGGGGTTGAGAGTTTTTGGGATGGCATAGTTCAGTAAACTGATTCCGGTTCATATCCCAGCTGTCCAACCCTGAATATCCTAGATTTGAAGACTCCAAAAAACACTTCACCCCAAACAACTCTTGCCCTGCCTGACTCTGCCTATCGCCCCCCTCCTTCTGAGCTGGCACATACACTGCAATGAGCAGCTCGTATAAACCTGCAAATATTGCCAAACGCTAATAAGATACATGGAAACATAAGAAACAAAATAGGGAGAAGTAACAGAACAAAGAAATCAAAACAAGCTTTTTGCAGTCTGTCATTGTCATAGCCATGCTCTAAGTCAGCTGGACAGGCACACCCAGAATGTGTCAGCACAGTAAAACTCATCAACTGAAAAACACAGATTACATCAGAGAAGGACAGGAAATACACAAGTTGGTGTGAGTGCAGATTTCTTTCCTTCTTTTTCTTTTGCTGATTGTTCATGGTGACCGTTTAAATGGGTGGGGTAGCATATAGAGATTATCTGGGTGCCCTGTTTAGCGTTATATCTGATAAAAGCAGGGTCACCGAGTTGTATTTTTTCTCTCTTTTTTTTTTTTTTTTTTGTTTAATTGGAGCTTTGTGATTATAAATGCATTTAAGGGCTGAATTAGCAGAAGACGCTTCTTTATTGCTTTTAAACTTCAGTGCAGATTTTTGGGCAACGCAACATCACTGTTAACATCCACCCAGTCATTTGAGATTTTAAAAGAAAAAGAAAGAAATAATAATAGTAAAAAAAACAAAAACAAAAAACAAAAAACAAAGAGTATCATCGTTGTTATCGCTACACAACGTGTGTTGGTATGGAGGGTTGTTGAGTTTTATGTTGGTTTATGTTAGGATCACTGCTCGGACAGGTGCCTCTCTCTCTGCGTCCACCAGGCTAGCAAAAGGCAATTACCAGTTAATCTGATCAGCAGGCAGGCTTGGGCGGCTCATCATTGGGTGAAGAGTTCAGAGTTCAGAGGTCATTTGTTAGTTGCCGGTGGCGGCTAGGTGGTTAGGAACAAAAACAAAAACAACAAAAAGGAAAAAAAACAAAACAAAAAAAAAGGTAGAAAAGATATTAGTTAGCAAGAAGAGACCGGAATGACATCATTTAACAGCAAAATGAATGCAATCTTTGTTTAACCCCCTAATTCCATGGCCAAGAGACAAACGCAGGCTAAACCTGGTTATGATCATGACTCTAATGTCATGATCAGTTCAATCAGAACGTTATTACATGTAATTAAAGCGCTACAATGCCCCATATTCCCACAAACAAAAGCAGAGAGGTATCATAGACAAACGAGAAAAACACATACAAACAAAAACTAGTAACATTTTAGTGTCTTGAGTCGAAATGCGTGTTACGAACAGTGTAATTAGTTGTGAGGGGGAATCAGAGAGCTAGTGCTACGTTACGCAAATAAACAGATAAAAGGTCGCGAAATATCGATTTGGGTTTTTTCTTTATTTTTCAGTGAACGTATACACAGGATTCAAAAATACATCTGCTATAAAAATAGTACCTTCAGTAAAACGAAAATATAACCGGGTGTACATTTTTACATTTAAAGAATTGAACAAACAAAATCCGATAAGCTTAACCTGAGATATTTAAAATGTATATGTATATATTGAGGTAATAGCTTAATGCCTGGCTCACACCGCAGGAGCAAAAATCTTGTCATGCACCTCGATCGGTACCGATGTTCAGCACGGAGGCATTCACCAATGGAACTCATATCATATCATATCAACGCGTTTAATATTTACGATATTTAAATCGGGATGATGGCGGCTATATGACAATGTCAATACTTTCACAATAGCCAATGGCTTCGTTGGATAGTGGAGGAGGAGTTTTGTATTTTAATAATATCGTGTAGTGCGTTCGTTACGATGTGGAAATCTTGTAGTGTGTCTTGTAGCGCATGGTTAATATTTGAGGGAAGATAATCTCCAAAGATTGTCTTTATGTCTGTGCTGCAAATAGATTTCATAATTGGTTAGGATTTTAAAACTCCTGTAGTGTGAGCCTGGTTTAAACGCTTTGCCAATGACTATGCTGGCAATGGAAGCCTTCTTCAGTCCCTTTGTATTTTACTATTTAAATCAAAACTATTTAAATCAAAAAAACCCAAAAACAAATAAACAAAAAACCAACAACAAAAAAATACCATCTATTTTTTGGATCTAGACCTAGTTGGGAAATGCAGTGATATAAAGCTATAAAACAAATGGCATTTAATTCAGTTACAGTCAAACTTCCGCAAACCTGAGTGTTTCCAGAGGCATTTCATATGTAAACACATTTCCACAGTAAAGATACGAAGTGTATAAACATATATGATCCCCCGTTCAGAGATAAAGAAACACAAGAATTTCAAAAAAGGTAGAAGTATCTTATCTAACTAACCTCTGTCTGTGGTCACTATCCTTTGGTAAGGATGGACCCGTGAATCATGTCTCCGCACTTTAGTAGCCATTGCACCTAGATTACAACAGGTCCATAAGGTTAGACATAATTTAGCCCAGGAAACAAAACACAAATGTAAAGCCTGTGGACCACAGCTAGACCACATATGGCTGCTGCAGCAAAACTGTAGAAATCAGAAAAATACAGAACACGTCTAATTTTGACCTTTTATTTAAAGAGATCCATCCAAAATTAATCTCAATTTGAACCGGCTAGCTGTGAAACAGGCTTTACATGAAATCTCATCTGTATTTGAATTTATGCATATAAGGTTCCAACATATAATACATATTCACAATATCAACACATTGGGTAGAAATGCATAAAACAAGAGATAAATGTTATAACTTACAACTTAAAATTACATAGTAATTGCTTTGACTTTGAGATTCTAAGATGATTTGAGACGGGCTAGCAAGGAATCGTGAAACACACACACACACACACACACACACAAAACAAAAGTGTGTTTTAGGGAAAAAAAGTAATTACTATAGTGGCAGCAGCATCGTTTGATAGCAAATGGTAATCAGGTTTTGACACCCTGTGATTACTGTATGACAGCACCTGGCTTGTGCTACCTAAATTTCAGCAAATCGGTGCAATTACAAACGTTCTTTGCTCACAGGAATTCAGAAGTAGTAAAAAAACTAGAATAGATTGCAAATTCTAAGCACGCTGATGATAAAATTAATTTACATCATCTCCTTCACCAATCTCAAAGGTAGCGCTCAGAACCGAACCGATTTGAAATAACGCTTGATAGCGGACTAGTAATTGGTTCCATAGTGAAGGTCCAGAGCGAAATTTCTCTATAAATTGTACAAAAGTAAAAATGTTTTTGTTGATTGCTCTCTATAGTCCAACCAATAATACAATAGATATCTTGTTATTTATATGCCCAGATTGAAACTCCAGATGTGGAGCTAGCAGCTGTTAATTTAGTTTTTTTTTAATTTTGAGAATAAGAAAATGTTTGTCTTACCAAATGTAACATTACAGTATGTGTATCGCCACAGTCGTGTTTTGTTTCGCTCCTGGCATGCACAGACCTCGAGATGGATTGGTGAAGGATTTAAGCGCAAATGTGTGCAATATCAGTTAACGCAACTGTAATTTGTTACTTGTGGTGGAAATTATTTAAACACCTGAGAAGTTGGGGCTGTTTTACATCTTAACAGGCAATCCAATTCTGCATGGCTCTCTGCAGAGCTCCAATGTGGGTCTGCCAAGGTGTGACGACTGTACCAAATCGCATAATGACATCACAGAATAGTTGCTAAGCACAAATGTTTTTACTGTCCTCTGGAGAAATTCTGGAAGCGCTAACAGCTCTCTCTAACTGTGTGTGTATACGCCCACATCCTATACTGCAACAGCAGATGTCCAACAAATCACTTCTGATTGCACAGAAGCCCAGCAAGCGAGAGAAAGGGAGAGAGTGAGAACATGGTCTGGTCTGGGGGTGGTTTGATGTTGGATCGATACTGTAAGTAAATAAAAGGTTGCTAAGCTTGCGAGTGTTTAAGTTTAAAAGTGGAAACGCGGCACTGTCAGAAAAGTGGAAGACCCAAACGTGCCAACTATACAGTATCTGGTGAACTGCACTCAGAAATCCCTCCATCAAATCAAAGCCTTATGAGCACTAACCAAAGCTATTCATAGCACAACATTCGGCTTCTGGCATACACGACTTCATCATGCCATTGATCGACATCTCTACTTAAACGACCGTTTCCAAATGTTTACATTGCTTTGAAGTGTCTGTAAAAGAGGTTGTGATGTTGTGGTTATTATCCATCTCCTTTGCAAGTGTTTGCAGAAGCCCCTCGCTAGGCATGGGAGTATGGGTAATTCTCTCTGAATAGGGTCGAGCGTTCAAGTTCACAAGGGTAAAATAAGACAATTGGATACAGTGAGAATAGTGGAAGAATTTAATGAACATCCCCAACGGGACTCTGGGCTCTTTCTCTCTCTCTCTCTGCTGCTCAGCACTGGTACCAAGACCTGCTACAGCAGGGAAGAGAGAAATGATTTCAAAAGCCAGGAGAAATCCGAGGGGATCCACCAGTAGCCTGCCTGACAAAGCCTCCGGCAAGAGAGAGAGGGAGAGAAAAAAAAAAAAAAAAAAAAAGATGTGTGCAAGCAAGCATGTCGCCACTGTCTGCGAGAGCGAGTGTGTGCGTGTGTCCTGAGAAAAGATTTCTAACACAGCAGCAAAAAAAATATATATAATAATATATTTTAGAAAGATGAATATACCTAGTTTAAGACACGGATAAGTGGTCCCTTTCCCAGCCCGTCTCAGTGGCAAATGTTTTTGTGTGTGTGTCTATATAGCTAAGTCTGTAATCACCTGGGTTACCCAGCCTGCTAGCATGAGCTAGTCATTACATATTTACCTTTCAGTGAGTCCTGAACTGGGCCGGGTGATGACCCATCCAACAAGCCCCCGTAAAACACCCCGGCTGTACCCTCTTGCGGGGCACCGAAGGGTGAAGTGCCAAGCCCCCACGCCCGCTTACCTAGGACTCCGCTGTGCTCGATAGGATATTCCAGCAGAGACGTGGGCGCCAAGGCATAAGGGTAGTCGTAGGGCGTGGTGTAGATAATGCCCGCGTCAGGCGTCGGGGGCACCAGGGTGGGGGTGCCGTTGGGTAGCACAGTGGCCATCTGAGTGGGCCGAATGATGTTCATGATGGGGGTCCCTGCCGGAGTGGGGGGCCTGAGGGCGGCCGAGGGAATGACCTGACCCGCAGGGGCCGCGATCAGACGCGGGCCTTGAGCAGCTGCTGCCGCTGCTGCAAGAGAGAACGCAAGGGTGGCTGCCGTAAACAGAAGAGCGAAAGACAGAAAGAGCGAAAGGGGGAAGACAAGAGACACAGAGAGAAAAGAAATGGGAGACAGAGCGATATGGAAGGTTGGGTGTGTGAAAGTGTATAAAATTTTCAGAGCAGAAAGGGGGGAAAACAGAAATGGACAGAAGGCACAAAAACAGATGTGTGAAAAGCACAGGCAAGGAAAGAAAAATAGAAGTACACGAAAAGAGGGAAAAAGGGGGTGGGGGAAAAAATAAAGGAAAATTAGTCCATGCAATGGTCAATGAACCACAAAAAAATTTACACTCTAAAGCAAACTAAAACCCCACAACCAAAATCATTACAAAATCAAAACTAAAACACAAGGAGGAACTGATGATTGATCATACCAGGGCAAACCGATCATCAAAACACAAATTCACAACACAGAGTCACTGATTTAAAGCAGCACATCTAAACCCAATGTCCTGCGGCATGTAGAGGAAACGGCTCTTCAGTTTGTGTGCGAAAAAATGCTGATGGTATTTCTTATAGTTGTAACTCTGAAGTGCACTTTCTAGAATTGATTGCACCAACTTGCCATAAGCTTTCCCACATGAATCAAAACCTCTACATGCCATTGGGAACATTTAGTGCAGATGTGGAGAGGAAATAACCACAACAAGGCTGAAAATTAAAATGCTTGTGAACATTCTGCACTGAAGCCAAACAGATGTGTTTCTGTCCATGTCATATATACCCAAATATGCATGCTCACATTCATAAATCCATACATTCGTACATACAGTCATGCAAATATTACTTTACAGAGCAGTAAAAGCCCCAAACCCTTTATTGTCAATGTGAAAATGCATTGCAGTAATGAATATGTATGACATGGGTGGAATCATATGCAAATACCTTTGAGCAATAATACAAGTTTATGACCTAAAGACAACCTAAAACACATAATCATGCAGCAAAATAATTCTGTATGCCACACCAAGATTACGCAAGCTGTGATTGCAATTGGAACAGCTCTAAAATGAGGTGGGAGAGAAAGAGGGAGAGGAGAAAAAGAGAGAGGGAGAGACAGAGGGAGGGATAAAGAGACAGAAATACTAGACTGTGGGTAGATGATTAGATGTTTTCATGAGGAGTGTGCAGTGAACAAGGTTCCTTCTTGAATTTAAACGAGAATCTTATGTCAGATGAACTGTCATATGTGCAGTGTTTTTTTTTATTTAATTGCTCATTTATGATCAGAATAAGTCAGCACAGGAAACAACTGTGTCTGTGCGAGCATTTACATATGGATTAAGGATGGATACAAGAGATGGATTATGGCTGGTTGTGATTTGATACTGTGTGTAAGCCCTGTGCCCTAACAAATATGGGTGTGATTGTGTGTGTGTGTGTAAGCATTTAAACAAATCTCTTTAGTCACTGTACAACACAATCACAGCTGAACTCACATTTTTCCCTAATAGTTAGCTTTATGACCGTCCTGTGGGTGTGCTGATGTTCCAAGTTTATTTATTCTAGAGTGTGTGTCTATATTAAGTTCGTGAGTGTTTAGCTGCCGATGTGTGATTGTGTCTTCTTACGCGTTTTGATGTTGGTGTCTCTGTACGTTCCGTTCAGAATGGCCAGCTCCATAAGCTGCATCTTCTTTAGATTATCTTCTCCTTCTGCCTACAAAGAGAAAAAGACCAAGGGGAACCTCATTACTCACAGTATTCATGTAGAAAAGGGGGACAATCTTGTTTCAATAATAAAAAGCAGTAACTAGAAGAAAAAAGATAGTATCTCATTAAATGTAATTTCATAAAACGGGCCATATGCAAAAATGTCTATAAATATAATGGAAATTATTTAAAATAAACAAAGTACTGGAGTAGAACATATGAATAAATATTTACTCTGAGCAGAAACTAGAAGTCTAGTGGCTTCTAGATCCAGAGAAAGATGCACACTTTCAATTACTAGGAAAGAGTAAACCAAACATGAGATCTCTTAACGCAAAGCAACTAAAATGGGGGAAAAAAGGCAGCGCAAAGAGACTTGTATTTCCAACTTCAGAGAGGAGGAGAGGGGAGAAAGATAGAGGGAGTAGAAACCAGCTCAATTCAGATTTACACATCAAGCAACAGACACACTGGAGGGCTGGGACACCTTTAACTTTTCATGGTGTTTCAGAGTTTCCTTAGGAGAGCACACATCAAAGGACAAACTACTTTGACAGACACCATATTTGAGTGGTATTGTGAGAGTTGCCCTTAAGGGACTTTGACTGCAGAAATAACACAGTTCTAGATTAGTACAACTCTACACAGCCACATGACTCAAAGCTAAGAGAAACCCGGAGTAATTTCCTCAATCAGAACTAAAAAAAAAAAAAAAAAAAAAAAACCTGCACTGAAGCTACAGATTGCCTCCGCATGAATGACTCACCCATTCCTGTGCACTTTAGTAATTCAATACAGACACAAAAACATTCTCTTCTAGAAAGTGAAGCTTTTGTTTGAACCCTTCACATCTGAGGAGCTTGTGGAGAGCCAATGAAGATTCATCTATGTGCTTGTTACAATAACACCACTCATGTGAAGACGGAACAAAAGGAAACGGGCTCAGGCTAATCTAATGCAGTGTGGAGCGAGAAAAACACTCTTCATTTGTCCATTTAACTTCTTCCGAGCCAGATAGGTGAAAAAGTCTTCAGAGCTGTCCTCCACGGTTTCATCCAGAATTAGACCAACTCAGATTCTCTCCAGACCATGATTTTGACCATGAAACTTAAAAGATTCTGCCTTTTAAATAATGTCTTTCCCCTCTTATTCACTCTTACTCTTTTTTTCTGACTCTCATTTTTGGCATACCTCTAATCGCTGTCTGAAGTGACAAGGAGTTGACCACTTGACAAGGGTAAAAATCTGCTCCAGGGTTTCTCGCTCAAGCATTTCACTGACCACATCAATATGTTAAACTCCAAAAAAAGGTGAGAGTGATTTATGAAATAGACTGGGAAGTTAGATATTTATGTCATTCACTTACCCTCACATCATTTTAGAATCTTATGATTGACTAACATAAAAGATAACATGAGATATTTTTCCATTTAAATGTAAACAGGGGATGTCAAGCTCCAAAAAGCACAAAAAACACCTAAAGGTCGACATGAAATCAAAACTGATATCTCATGTGCATAGAACACTCACACAGAAAAGAGATGAAAAGAAAGTCATACACACAGAGTACAACGTCATTGTGAGCTGATTCATATCTGAGAGTTTTAGAAAGCTTACATTTTAGATGCCAACTATAACACTATAACGCTTTAGTTACTACATCTGATTAAAAACAGAAAAAGTAACAAAAGAAATGCCAAAGAGAACGTAATCACCTCATCCATTGTTATATAAACCAATATAACGGAAAAAACAAAACCATTATCCATAATAACTCATAGCAAAAACAAAGGCATCAACTCCTTGTATTAGAACAGATGCAAACAGAGGGTCAGTGCAATAAAGGAAATCAAGGTCTGGGGCAGTCGGTCCTATTGATTCTTGTAAGAGGGGTGAGGCAGAGGATAAACGACTTGAAAAAGCCCCAAAACACCATAAACTATCACACTCTCATTTCTGCTGAGCAGGACTTTGTGTGGTTGGCACAGCTCTAAATCCAAATAACAACATCTCAGTGCTGGCCATGAAAGCAGATGGAGTCGATTTTTTCTTGCCCACAAACGAAGACTTTGTTTCTGGCTTATTCTGCAGGGTATTTAATGAGGCTGCAGTGCCTCTGGCCAGTAAGAGTAACTCCCTACAGGCATGCCATGACACTGGGGTTAGTGGAGCACAGACTTTTTTTTTTTTGAGGGCCGGTGACGCTGCTCCTCAGAGTCACTGTACAGACTGGACATTTCTGTTTGAGGTCAGGGCCAATTTTTTTTTTCTTTTCTTTTTTATAACACCCTCTTTCTTTGCTTCGTCCTCCTGGGCTTGAGGCATTCTCAGGATGTTTGTAAAAAGTGCAGAGATTATTTCTAGCCGAGAGAGGGAGGAAGGAAATAAAGGAAGTGCGGCGTTTCCAGAGAGCTGTGTGTCATCAGACGGGAGGAGGCTCTGGGGAGACGTCCCTCTGATTTAAGCAACAAAAGCTGACACAGAACGTTTCCACACACACTCTGGGTGTGAGACGGAAGGCCGCTCAATAATCCTGCTCTATCCACAGGAATCAGATTCAATCAATGGGGTCTATTTGTAAGGGCAGCAGAGTGAAGCGGCTCTCATTGGCCGTGGGGGAGGACAGGGGACGCTAGACTGTGACAGCAGCGCTTGTGAGCACATCAATTTTGTTACACGCACAGAAGTACAGCATTTCCCCTCCATAATAAAACGTTTACAGCCATTTCCAAATCCATTTCCTTTTCAGTGCAGATCTGTGGGATGGCTGATGTCCACCAGCACATGCATTTCAAGCAGAGAAACTTGCATGCTCCAACCTCAAGACATTGGGGCGATATGTTACATAGAACCGGGTCCGTTTATATCCACGTTCAAATTTTAAGAATGCTGAGACAGGAAAAGCAGAAAGAAAAACAAGTTCTATTTGACGTTATACATCTTCAGGACTTTGTCACTTCCAGCTCTTCCCAAGTTTCCTTTACCGCATAAACATCCTTCAACTCCACCCTCGCCATCAAACCACCCACAATCTACATGATTCAGAACTCTGACTGCATTGTTACAGCTTTAGCATGAACTTCAGCAGTCACCCAGCCAGAGAAGAGAGATTATGGCACATGACAAGCAGTTACACCACCCTTCTCCTGTCAGCTGCGCAGAGGTAAAGCTGACTTGAGTGGAACTAAACCTAAGCTTTAGAAATTTTTGGAGTAAAATTCCCTTTCGTTTCTTCCATTCAGTTAGTTGATGGGACAGAGGGTTCATTATTTGGTGCAAAGCACAAATGTGTCCCTGGTCTGTTATTCAGTGGACTTCAGGGGGAAACGTCACTGAAAGGCAGCCTGCAAACAGAGCCATCAATATCCTCAAAGTATCATGAATAATATGATTTTTTTTATCCAGTAAATCAATATTACAATAGTTACTAATGATCACACCTTAAAAAAAATACAGATTCACACATAGTAATGCATGGTGTTTATAATGAGGGGATAAAACATCTATTGTAGGTATTCTCACAGTATTCCTAATTTCAATACGTCCAGCAGTTACATCTCTGGGATGAAAATGCAAAAGGTTGCAGGTTTGATCTGAGCAGTTTTCCCCTAGTGTAAGATGTGTGAGATGTGTGTCATGTACATCGCTCCGGATAAAGAAGGTCTGCAAAATGACAACCATAATATGTAGGCCAGGTCTGAGCTTGATAGCTGTATTTAAAATGTCGCACAGATGCTTACATGCACTGGACAAAGGCATCCATACGGGATTACGCTGGATTTCACCAGAGCAGGATGTGAGGACAGAGATCAGAGTGAGCGAACAAACAAAATAAAGCACAAAAGATGATGAGGAGGGAGGGGTAAAAAAAAAAAAAAAAAAAAAAAAACAGAGGGAACATTAATGTGATCCATGATTTCTACTGGTGCAACACATTGTAAAACCTTCAGTTGACTCGCACTCCTCTCTCTCGCTTTCTAATTTGCCCTCCCCTCTTCCTCTTTCTCTCTCGCTGCCAGACGATGTTTTGTTCTGCTCCTATGATCCTTTAATGCCACCCAATCGAGCCGAGAATATCTTGAAAGGATTTGGGAAGGCTGATCTGGAGGTTTAAATACTGCCGGATTTGCATCAGATTCCGAGATTTGAGAGTCAAAGCTGATCCGCGTGCTCCCTGTGCCGCCTGGGCTGTCAGATCTGGACTGTGACCCAACCTCGAACGATTTACAACCCCCTTAACCTTGTGTTCAGTGTCGGGAGGAATAAATAGGCAGAGGAAAAAAAGGCCTGAATAAATAAATCTGCAAATCCCAATAAAAGCAGCGCTCTTATGACTGGCCCTTGAACATGCAGTGAGGATTGATGGACCATATTGAGGCTAATTTGAAAACAGAGCTTCCCCAACGGCCTAGCAGAGGTTACTTCGAAGTCAAGGTTAGCAGCTGCAAAGCAAATGCATGAAATGAAAAGTGTTGGCCAGCGCAGTCAAGGTCTCTACTACGATAGCCAAACTGCTCTGTGGGTCAGGGCCAATATATTAGCAAGCAGAAGGCACAGAGCCTGATATACCAATGCATGCTGCGTGAAAAGATGTTTTGCTTGAACAAAATTGGAAAACATATTGCATGTGAAAGAGTCCACACACAAACATGATGACGTGTTCAGTTTTGCTGACTTCAGGACACACTGTGTACTGCCAACGGGAGATTACAAATGAAGAGTAATGGAGACGTATTTCGGGCCAAATTGCAACTAAAAAAAGTTCCTAGAGAAGGTCAGGATAAACCAAATCTAAATTAAATGCTACTTGCACATTTCTTGCCTATGGATTCCACTAACTGTGGCCTAAAATAGAAGTTGTAAAATGCTCTACATGCAAACAAATTTAGGTGTCGCCTACAACTGCAAACGTATGTCCTAACATGATCCTGTTCCGCCCTCGAAAACAGTGCGAGAAGATGAAAGGAATCAATTCCTGGCTCTCTCAGCGAGAGCGTTCGAGAGCGTTCTCTAGATGCCAGGGCTGATCCTAGTGGTCCCTGTCCCCATCTGACTCTGAATGAGCGGATAATTAGCCCAGACACCATGTAACAGGGGTGGGAGTGCAGAGAGCCAAAGGGGGGCACAAAAACATCCCCTTAACTAGGCTAGTGCACAAACACTGGCGTTTCAGTCTGGAGCTATTCTCCCCAAAGTAAAAGGATTAGTGGCCTGTTCAAAGGAAATGCAGTTGGACTGATGTCCACAGGGGGTCTTTTATGGGAACCAGAAGAGATTACAGCCAACTGTTTTCAGAAGAGTCAGGGGCTGGACTAACCTCTAGAGGTGGGCTGCAAACTAAGAGGTTTATGTTATTTATCCTGATAGCTTGTAACAGGAAGGAGAGCTTGGGGATGGACTCTTTAACTTTTCAAAGACGCTAGTTGACTTTGTGCCTCTTTCCAGAAAAAGTTATGCTTATAACCAATACCCATTCAGGGTCTTTATTCGTACTGTTTGGAGTTATCATTTCAGCATCCAACTCTGTAAGAGTACGAGATGTCACACATCGAAACTGTTGTTGCTTAAATCTCATCCTTCTCTCTGTGTGACTGAAAGAAGGTGCAGAAAAAAGTTTAGTGAAAGTTTTAGGGACGCAGTAAATTTTAATTGACAGAACTGATAATTGTCACTCCTTCAAGCTGCTTCTCTTAGGGGTCCTGCCATTTGGCACAGGTTTTATGGCAGATGCCTTTCTGACGCAACCTAAAAAAAGTAATACAATTCAGTTTCTACAAAATATCAAATACTTTGCATAAATAAAATAAAGAGACACACAAAAATAAATCAATAGTGAATTTAGACATCAATTCATTGAAGTGAACAGTATGCAAAAATGTATATTCATTTAGAGATTTGCTAAAATTGCACTTTGAATTTAAATTAATTTAAAAACATTAGATTTACTTTTCACTCGCAGAAGCATTCCAAGATTTCCAATAATGGCTGTAAGTATTGGAGGGGAGTGGAAATTAAAGCAGCTCCATCTCTTCTTATAAAGAATCATCTGTTAGTTTCTGCACAGTTGAGTAAACATAATTTTTCCAAAAGCTTTCTGTTGGCATTACGGCACAGCTACAGTCAGAAATGAAAAGTGCTGTAGAAAAATTCTTGCATTACCACTCACAAAAAAACCTTTAAATTATCAGCATATCCGCCTGCACTCTGTACATTTTCTCTTGGGTGTAATGTTGATATTTTAAGAGGGGTTGGGAGGTTCGGGGGGCATAAAGCAAACTGCTTGACAAAATCCTTGTCACACTTTCAAGGACAATATTTGACTGAACTTCAGGCTCTTGTGCCTCATCTGAAGTGAGTAGATTAAACAGAAACCCGCAGAGAGAGTGAGAGCGAGCAGGTCTGAAGGGAGGTGGCATGTTTGAACTGAGCTCTACCCAACAGGAGGGCACCTACCCTGGGTCAAGGCCACCTGCTCTTCCCCCTGCAGTAGCATTGCTAGAGTACAGCTAATTTGGGCTGGCGTAAGTGCAGGCTAAAAGATGAGGTCACGCTAGCTGAAAAAATTGAGAGTTGTTTGGTTCGGCTTGTTTGGTTTGTTGCAAATAGTCTGATCATTTCTTTTTAAATTTACCTGCTTAACTAGACCTGGGAGAACACTGAAAACTGTAGCACCACTTCTATCCCAGCTAAATGCTGCAGTTGCACACTGCTATGCAGCTCAGCGTACTCTGAAATGTGTAGTTTGCCGATAACTGGGAGGCCCTCAGGGTCACTGTTGGAGCACTTTACAGGGCCATAGCAGTCTGTGAAGAGTGGGCAATTGAAATCCCAGAGAGAACAACAACTTAACGAGACCGCATGTTCGCTAGCCGAGATAAGTGGCATTAACCCAAAAGCACAAAATGATGCCTGTCTTTGTAAATTATGCATCAGTATCATAAAAAGACGTTCTAATAGAACAGTCAAAAACAGAGCAGTTAAATAAAACGCTCCCTACAGCATCAGTTTATCATTTCCACTTCAGAAAGGCGATTAACATTAGCGGGCCTATTTTTCAAGCATAAAACAGCTTAACAGCAGACGAGAGCATCTAAAGTAATGTGATGTGAAATGTGATTTTTAGACAGTAAATAAATGGCGGTCTCCTTTTACTATGAAACTACTGTCTCATTTGTAGTGACACTTGTTATGCCAGGAAAATCACTTTAAAGCTGAAAATGAAAAGACAAATCCCATTGCACTGTGTGAAGTGGTTCACTTCGCACATCGCCGCTTGAATTTGTGCCTTTAAAATGGCAGGTGCTCAGGTGAAAATAGGCACACAGTAAATCCCAGTCTATTCTGGGTCTGCTCTTTCCATTCTGTTCAGTGAGTCTGACGAACTGCCAGTCCAACGGAGCGTTTGAAGCTGCTGCCAGCAAAGGCCGGATTAGCATACAGACCCCAAGAGAAGCTTTTTCCTGTTGCGGTTCTGGTGGTCAGTAAGCCTGGGGTGCAAGCCATGGCTCCAATCAAGAAGACCACAGAAAGTAAAGGAGGACAGCCGCTTTAGGGAAGAAGATAGTGAGAGAGAGCTTACTATAAAGCAGGACAAAGAACAGAAGGATAACAGTCTCTACCTCTTGGGCCTCTAGTATTAAAACAGCTATATCGGACCAGCTACCATATCGACACCATCAGATGTTGGGGAAAAACAAAAAAATAATATACAGCTACAGGCCAATATATATATTCAATATTGACCAATAAATTACATGGTTCCAATTTACAGTGAAACATATGCAGAATACAACATTATGCTTGGTACATCTACAGTACCAAGTCCCCTGACCCTTTGTTCTGTTTGTTCCAACACTTATGCAAGGAGTAGCAATGAACGCTGATGGGTCTCCAGCTATCTACGAGACACATCACTGAGGCAGTGCACGGGGCTTTTACAAGCTCACGGCTGAGGATGTTCCCATTACCCATGATCCTACGCTCTAGACCCTGCAGCTGGGGCTTGAGTCTGATCAAATGCGACACATGCTCTGAAAACAGGGACACAAGAGCACTCTCGGACGGGTTGCACTGACCTGCAGGGCAACTTGCACGCATTTCAGGAGGCTGTCGTCACAGGTGGTTGCATTCACTGCGATTTTTTTCCTTGTCTTTTGTCCTCCAAGATCTCCAATGATCTCAGCCCAATGAAACTCAAGCCTCATTGAAGTAGTCAAGTACAATACAGTTAAATTCCAGCCACTCCAAGGATAAATGCAGCTGCATACTTTAAGAGATAGTTCATTTGCATGTCTTTCCAAGCACAATGTGTTTATTTTATCTGTGGGATACAGAAGATTTTTTTGCCATAAAATAAAAGCAAAACATCAATCCTCACTGACTTTCAACATTTCTCAAAATATACTCGTGTTCCACAGAATACATAAAAATCACATAGGTTTGATACAACATGTAAATGAGGAAAGATTTTTTTTTAAAGAAAGAATTACTCTTTTAATTAAGAGGTGCTCAATAAAACAGCAAGAAAATGATAATGAATTTATTTTAAAAAGAATGATTAGCAATTGGATTGGTGACATTCTCGCCACACATGCCGAAACAACAGCAAGCAGCCAGATGGCATTTTGTTCTGGTTTGTCACATGGGCCTGATAGGAGGTGAGAGTGATTACGTGCATTGAAGAAAAGGTGTTTATTGATCACGATGAGTTGGCCGCCGAGAACAGTCTTAGTTTCAGGCAGCATTCCACAAGACACGCGGCCTGCGAGCTGACGGCGAGAATTTGGCTGACGAGGACGTTACGCCCCACAGACCACGGCGCCTGTCGTATATTATACACCATCTGTCTCTCTCTCTCTAGCCTTTCCTCTGAGCCTAAGAGTGAGTGAGAGGTCTATAACCAGGTGTATGGTGTGAAATTAACTGCGTTCCTGAATTGGGAAGATTACAAATGCAAAGCACCCATGACAACTCAGAGAGGCTTGAAACCTCTCCAGATCGGGGACTCATTGTGCTCGGCAGAGGCGCTGAATGTGATGGTTATTGGAGTACACGGGATAAAAGATGTGCCAAGAGAGACTGTGTGAGAGAGTGGGTGTGTGTGTGTGTGTGTGTGAGAAAGGAGGAGAGACAAGAGAAGGGAACAGGGCTTCAGGCTACAGTGCAAACACTGCTAACCCAGTCACTTTGTTACAGGCAAGGACGAGCCCATTCACGGTGAGATGCTAGAAGCGTTGTGTGAGCGAAGCTCCCCATTTCTCTTCTTCTCTTTCGCCTCCCTCCCCCTTCCTTTGTGGCCTTTTAAGATATTGGAAGCATCATGGAGGACACGGGGAGCAGCAAGTTGGTTCTCTAGTCGATTTCTGCCTACAAGCGCAAGTGGAGTTGAAACGAAATGCTGGAAAAAGGAAAGCAATAAGAAAGGAAGGAATAAAGGAAAAGGCCAGACTGCTGGGCTACAGCTACTATACGCACCCACGTAAAGCTCCAAAGCCACTGAGCTCTGGAGGCAAAACTGTTACTACAGATATGCCACAATCTAGCAGGAAGTGCTTCCCTGACAAAAACCGAATACAAAGAGAGACCGAAATGCTACATGTTCCTTATAGCCAGGGGCATCCACAAAAGAAACTATTAGCAGTACCGTACTGAATTTAAATAAGGTCTTCATCCACCACTACCATTTTAAACCTTTGCTCGCTCTTGTCGACGGCTGACTCGGTGCTCTGACACTAAAATAACCCAGAAAAATATTTTGACATGCCACTTTAATTAGCCGAGGTAAAAGGAATGGACACATAGTGGCCTAGATTCTTAATGAGATGTCATAGGTGTGAGCTTCTATTTCCCATCATTCCCTAGTGCACTGATGCCAACTGGGAGCAGACATGCTAAAGTACAGTTTTGTGGATATAGCGTACCATTCGCAGCGAGGGGGTATTTAGGGTGAACATCTAGCATTTTCCCAGAAGGCCTTTCGCGGGCCTCTGAGAATGTTGTGACTGCAGGATTACCACTGACCTCACATACCAACAGAGCTACTGTCAATCATTAGAAATGACTTGCTACTGTCTGTTGATGGATTCTCTCTCTCTCAAACACACACCTTGAGGGGGAAATGAGGAATGTCACCTTGTAGCACAGAATCACTCTTGGCAATTCTGACACACTGCATCTTCTAAACATCTAAATCCACAACACCCATCATGGGCGTCAGCTCTCCTGGGTTTAGCACCCCTAATGAGAAAAACAATTTGTCAGGTTTTTAACACATTTGAGAGGCTAATTGCTTTGTAGGAAGGAATCACACTGTTTTATTCTCTCTGATCATCTTCAAATGGGCTGGTGTATAAACCATTAAATTAAATTAACAGGGATCTGATACGTGGACATGTCCCCGAACTACAACGCATCTGTTTGCGAGATCGGAGCTCGTCTCTAAATCTGCTGGAGATTAGAGCAGCCTCGTTAGCACAGTTGCTATAATACGTGCAGCTTTCTCAGTCTTCAGAAACTGGGCCTTAACATTAAGAATCTGGGAAAAGTAAATGCAGGTTGCAAATTCAGAGACAAATGATTAGAAGAAAAAAAAAAAGTGATGCAGCCTAATAACGTTGGCTACAAGTGCACTGAAAGTACACATGGCTTGAGCTACTCATACATTAATCACATATTAAAATGGAATAAAATCAAACAAAAAAAAAAAAAAAAAAAAAAAAAGTTTCTGTGCCGATTAGTTTTTAACCTACACCATTTTCGATCACCGGTGGATTTGGCAAAGACAAGCAGACTGCATGTTCTAACAATAAGTAAATTGTTATTTTTAGCACTTCATAGCACACAGACTTAAGCCGCATTTAATACATGACCATAACAGGGATGTGAGTTCTATATTAAAATAGACTGTAAATGATCTTAAGGAAACTTTGAATAGTTAGAACAGGCGCATTTGTTTCGGGGGTTCACATAGGACGTGATCTTGTGTTCAGAAATAGCTAAACAGAGCACAACGGAATAGAGCTATTTTAAACTCCACAATCTTAAACGCAATGCTCACGGAACAAGATATTACAAAAACATACACAAAATGTGACTTTAAAATTTGAGAAGGTTTTACCTCTTAAACAGCAATTAGTGTTTTATCTGTGTCCGTAATCCACACCTGCATTTGTCTCCACTTTCCTCTGTTTAGAGTCTAGGTACTAGAGTCATAGCTTACAGAGAGCGATTTGTTCCGCACTTCTAGAAATAATAAATTTTAACTGTCATCTCAGAAAGATTCATCAGCCCTCCTGTGCCTTCTGCTCCCACTGAGTGAACCACTTGACTTTTAAAGTTACTGATCATTTGCTGAGCTGTAAATGTACAAAACCGGATGAAACTAAATTTGACGGTGATCCATAGTTTAAAGCTCTAAATCTGAATTTTATGCTATATGGCAAACTCAAAAAGATATATAGATACACAATGCTCTTTGAGTGTTTTATACATTACCTTGTGTATGTCAGCACTTTTTTGAACAAAGACAGGGTGTCCCTCCAGTGAAGTGGTACACAGAGGGCAGGGGTGTGAGATAGAAACTGTTTGAGCAGTATACGGTATGCCTTTTCCACCAAAATGAGGCTGTGCTCTTGCCGGGACAGTTATACATTTAGATGTGCAAGTATATTTAAAAAAAAATCTCTTATTTTAAAAATCACAATTTACACATTCCATGCTACTTAAATTATCACCAATAAATTTGACATTAAAAATAAACCTGAATGACTAACAATAAAATAAATAACATTAATTCTACTAATATAAATTAATTCTACTAATATTCTACTGTATGTTATGCCACGGGTAAGTGAAAAGACAAGTGAGACTGGAGCAAAAGAACTGTGGGAAGAGATCCGCATGTAAAAGCGTGGCTCGATTCTTATCTTTTTCCTTCTATTACGTTCCTGCCTTAATCCTCTCACTCGCTACTACCTTCATTACCAGCCCACCTTCAACTCAAATCTCTCTTTCGATGTCTCAACCTTCCTCTGTCTCTCGGCGGGAGTTGAAAAGTTCACAGGGCCTTTGAGCCGAATCTCTCAATCACCCCTTTCTAACCCTGGCCTCTGAGGCTGTGTGCACGCGCATTCCCGCCGTTCATGCACTCTATCCGAGTCTGACGATCATTCAAATGCTGTGTGTGGAACCGATTCCTTGAGCAAGGCTGAAAATTTCAATTTGGTCTCTGCGAGCGGGAACCGTTCGGCTGTGGCAACTCTTCAGGGCCCGAGCCAGGATTACAGATTCATGCGGTAATGTGCTAGCTGCCTCTCAAGGTAGGTAAAAATCAATATCGCAGATGTTTATAAAACAGAGAGCCTCTCTTGGAGAGCTGTGAGACGCTACTGCCCCCCTTTTCTCTGCCCTAACCAATCAAATCCTTTCCACAATGACAAAATGAAGAGAGCCGAGGGGAAACAGACTGTGACCTCGTCTGTTTTATGATGTATTTAATAAGACAATTTCATGCCTCTAAATGAGCCAAAGATATCCTTCATTAAGACTTCACGGGCTGAGATGGACGGTTTGTCATTTAATCCAGTTTAGCATGGCATGATAAAGGGCATTAGAGTCAATCTGCCACACAAAACCAGCATGTTTAAGAGGAGCTTTATCTGTGCAGCAAAACTTAAATAGATACATCAGCCAAGATGAAAATTCTGTCATTTTCCCACTCCTATGCAATGATCGCATGGACGTTTTATTATTGCAAGTCACTATAACAGCGCCACAAACTTGCAGCAAACAGTAGCCAAGTTTCCACTACAGATTTGCGCAAAACTTGGGTGATATTTTATAAACATTAATTAAAATGTATTGTGAAATGACAGGATTTCCATTAAGCAATGTTATGCGACTAAAACGTAACTTTTTGCCTCTCACACCAAGTCATGTCAACGAAGGTTCATATAAATTACATGTGCCACGTGACTTGTAAATGAGGAACCCATTTCCATTGCAGTTTTGCAAATTATTATTTTCAATCGAATTGTCAATTCTGAAATTTGAATTTGTGCAATGTGAATGGTAATGGAAACACGGCCAGTGTGCCACTTAAAAATAATCCACTTATATTGATTCAAACTTTAAAACGGGGCTAAACTTATTTTACAAAGAAAGTCATGATGGTGTAATGACGGTTTTCGCTTTTGGGTAGACGTTCCCTTTAAGTGATTTAAAAGAGCAGACGTACAGTATGTTACATTTACACTACAAAAGCAATCTGTTTCAGGAAAATATTCAGTTTTGTATAAAAGACCAAGAGCGTTGTGTAACTCTGAATGAAACGCATGAGTAGAGCAAACACAGGCCTCCTGAGAGCCTGAGCATAGTTTGTGTGTGTATGTGTGTGTTTATGGCAAAGGAGAATATACACGGTGAGGATGACTTTGATCTCAGGGGTGCATAAGGTCGGAATGAAAATTTGGAGAGAGCATGTAGCCATTTACTCATCTCCCACCCACACACTGTAAAAAATGAGTCACACACTCGGTCGACTGTGTATGTTTGTTTTCTTTGACGAGCGTGTGTGAGTGGAGGGTTTAAGGCCTCCCTGCTCAAACGAACAAAAGAGATATGAGCATAAAAAAAGGGGAAAAAAAATCCCCAAACAAGAGGCGAAATGTGGGGTTTTTGGCCTAGAGAGAGAGTTGGGAAAAAAAACCTTCACAAAGAAACAGGAGAAAGCGGGTGCCTGAGAGCAGTCAGAGAACGCCAAGGACTCTGTGTCCCGCTCTGAAATGAAGCGAGAGGCACATGGCTGGGCGGAACGGCTGCTTCTGGCCAGGTTTCAGCGGGTCGAAGCCTTTTCACCATGTCGCCTGATAGGAAACAGGCTCTTGCAGCTGTCCAGCCATTCTGTTCACTGCAGGCAAAACAGCCTGGAGCCAGAGACCCTGACTTAAGCTCCCCAACCCCCTGCGGCATTCGACGGAGGAGCGGAGAATAGAAAGGTGGAATGGGGCGGAAATATGTGGGAAGCAGGTTGCAGAGCGCCATTTGTTCTCTGTTGGGAATCTGAGATAAAAATATCAAATTTTAGCAGAAGACTGAAGCCAGGGGTCAGGGGTGGGATTAAAAATTTAGGCCCGTATGCACAAAGGTGTCTAGGACCTAGGACGGGAAGCAGCATAAAGCATTTTGCTAAATCCAATACTGTTGCCTTACGAAGCACATGCCTCGGGCAGGTCTGTAGAGGAGATCTCAGAGGTCAAAACACTTGCAGCAAATCACTTTCCACTCGCACAAATGCGTTCGGTAAGTAGAAATGTGCGTTCGCAACTTACTGCAGGCACCAGTAGCTTCTTGACCTCTTCGACAGCTCTTCTCATCTTGATCTCGGCACGTGTCTGTGTGTCCTCTACTGTGATCAGCACGTGCAGGTCTTCATTTAGGTGCTCCCAGTTTGGCTTCCCTCTGTTCTGCTCCTCCTGAGAAATGGCGACAACAAAAGAGAGAGAGAGAGAGAGAGAGAGAGAGAGAGAGAGAATGTTAGTAGCGATGACAGGATTTTTTACAGGACATCAAACTTTGAGTCAGTGTGAGATAGTGTGACATTTTCTTGCCATAGACGACAGCCGGCACACTGATGCAGTCTCACAGTGAGTTAAAGACGCCGGTTCTTCAAACAGCGGCTATTACCCCAGAGCACATTAACATGCGTTGGGAGTAGAATATTTACCACCACATTTATAAATAGTCTGTCAGCTGCCACAAGCAGGAAGATTACTGTTTGAAAATTCTGGTAACTAGTAGTTTTGCCACTAATTTTAGATAAAGTCATATGCTGTTTAGCACTCACTAAATAATGGTTTGTTATGAATAAGAAAAAAAAAAAACATGAAAATAAAAAAAACTACATACCAGTCAATTGCAAAATTTATTTGTTCAGTACAAGTCAAACGTACTGATACAAGAGGCCAAAAATATCTTAATGTTAATCAGAACAGGAAAAGCAGTGAAGCTCTCTGAGCACAATTCTCCCAGCGATCATTTAAAATGGCCTGCAGTTGGTGTGCATGACCGTTTGATTGGCTTGGGTTAACAGCGGCCTCCAAAGAAAGCCATTATGCTACAGTAGAGCCATCTGAACAGTCGGAGGTGCTAAACTGAATAAAGAAAAAGCTTCGCACACTTGAGGGTGGGTCTTTGTCAAATCCAACAATTACCCAACACCCAAGCTTTCGACACCTCAAGAGATCAGTTTATCTAGCCCGGAGTAGAAACAACGCTACAAACCTACATTTCACCAGCCACACATTGTGCCAAACAACTAAAAGGTGTGGAAAAATCAAAAACCTATGAGAATACACATGGAAGACCCACTTTTACTATTTTTAAATCTGCACAAAAAGATATGCCCCCTTTAGCTCAAGGAAAATGTTGCAAACTTGTGTACATTTCTTTCTACAGTAACACAGCAAAATAGCAAATATCTCCACTATCCATCAAGTACTGGACTGAGCAATTAATGCTAAAAGCTTTTTTTATATAAACGCATTCACTTTCAATCCCACACCCTTTATGCATGAAACTATCAGTAATAGAAGGACAGGATTCCAAGGTAAAGTAGTTTAAAGACCACTTGACCGGCCCTAACCACCTCTTGTTCACATTGATTACAAGTATAATGTCGGCATCTGTCCCTCCCCCCATGTTTCCCATGATGCTTTCAGATCATTGCTCAGTCAGACACCTCAATTAGCATGCCTGCTTCACAAACGAGCACAGAGTGGTGGATCTCAGCAGGGAGGAGAAGGGTCCACCTGACATGCTTACTAATACACCGAATGAGACCCAGTCGAGTGCCTGTGACACCGCTTTCCACGGCACTGCCATGGATACTGTTTCTATAGCAATGATCACACATACACAAGTGAACAATACAGGGCTGTTTCAATATTTTCATGACACCAAGGTATAACTCTGCCTCACACTATGCTGGAGTGATTCTAGCTGATTTACCACATCTGTGTAGTACCCAGACATCCCAATTTAAACTTGCCAAATGCACCAATTAGCTTTACCTGTTAAAAATAGATATCCTAAAAAATAATCCTGACCAATCATGGCCTGTAACTGTACAAAGCAAAAAAAGCAAAAGCTACTGCATTGTTTTCAAGGTGAGCACATGCTGTGTCATCCATGTATGGAAAGAGACCTTCAGCTCAGAGCAGAGCAAAGGCATGAACGTAAACACACCCACCCGCCCCTGCCCATCAAGGAGCAAGGTCATTCTGTGTCCTCTGAGGGTGGGTGAGGGGCGGGCAGAAAGAACAACCCGAAAGCCTCTGAAGAGGGCAAAGATTCTGTTTACAGACATACGAAACTACCAGCGAGGCGACACACATGTGATGGGCGATACATGTGATGACATAAAAGTACACGAATGACTCCAAAAGCAGCTCGTCAGCAAACGTGAGAGGGTTTGTGGAACTTTGGCTTGTGTATATGGACCGAACTGTCAATCTTAACTGTACGTGCACCAAGAGCAACAGAGCAAAATAAACCACTCAAAGGCACTGCTTCGTTTCCACTGGCAGACGTCCTGGTTGGAAATAATCCCACCTCCCTATAAATACTGTTCATATCAGGCAGAGCAGACTGAACTCAAGCTACAGTCTTGAACAGCTGTCCCATGTGGAGTAGTTTACAGGCACCTGTTCAACAGGAGTGGAAAAATTTAGTTGGGTGGGGGGTTGCCTCAAACTACCAACACTGGCAAAAAAAAAAAAAAAAAAAAAAAAAAAAAAAGTTTCAATAGTGTTAACAATCTGTTACATTTAATGCATGAATGTCAACGTCTCGAACATACCTAGATTTTTAATTGTGAATTTTCTATGCCAGATTTCTCCAATCATTTGGTCCTCAATTCCTTCTAATCAACCAGCCAAGAGCTAGGACCAGGCCACTGCCTTATGTTATTTTTTTTATTTTCCCTTGGATGAATGTCACAATATGGAGAAAAAAAAAAGATCTGTCACTTCTGTTACATAGTGACTTTAAGGAACTTGTTTCCTATTATAAATGTGTGCTATGATACAGGTGTGAAGAAACAAGAAAGAAAGGGAACTCAATTTAACCAAGAACAAAGACTTGAAAAGAGAGGAGGGACAGAGGGGAGAAAAAAAAAAAGCTTCAGAGAGCCTACTGTGTGGCTCTGGAGAGGTTCTGTGATGCTCCGGTGAGGGTGGCCGTCTGTTACATTTGATCTGTGCTGTGGTTTTTGAGAGCCCTCAATTTGAACAGTGTTTGATCAGAGGACGAAGCTACACAGTGGGACAGGTTATTATCCCGAGTTTGTCTGTCCTGTCCTCTCCCATTACGTCGACCTGAGCTCGGCTTCAGTATACATACCACAAGCGTGAGGACGTAGAGTCTCTTGAGGCTGCGCAAACTGGTGCATACCCAGCTTTTGAGAGGGTAAATGGGTTTAAACCACCTTTGGGGAGCAGTTAAATAAAATGTCTGTCTGATTTAGGGCTAACGAAGCATTTTCTCCTGAGACTTCAGGTGATCCTTGCCTATAAACACACCACTAACAAACAGCTCATCGCACTGTGTCGCATCCCCACGAATGACCTATAACCAAACGCTCTGATGAGAAAGACTCCCACTCTACTTCTCTGAATGAAAGTCACTCCTTTTTCTTTCCACTATTTTTCTACAACTCCATCGCTCCCTCAGTCCCCAGAGGCAGCAGTAAACTAAATTATTGAGAGCACAAAAACGGCTCGGCTAATGGACGCTAAATAAACAACCCCCTCAGCCAAGACCTGACTCTTTAGATAGGTCTAACTATACACAACTGATTTGGTGTGTGTGTATCTCACTATTTGCAGACTCAGTCTCACATTCACTAATGAAACACTGAGATATGAAAATACACACAAGGCAATGAAAAACAAATGGTGATGGTGTAAAATACTGTTAAAAATGTATTGACTTTTTTTTGGTATTATTATGTACATTTAAGTAAAAAGGATTAACAAAAGAAAAAGAAAAAAAAAGATGATATGGTTTTATCAAATGACTTAATTGGACAGAGGCATATGTAAAAATTAACTTGTTGTCAATTATTATTGGAGAAGTTAAGCATACTGAGGCATTTTTATTAATTAAGTGGTCAAACAAACTTACAAATAAAATGTATGCATAGATGAATCGTTCACAATAAGATCAGTAAAATGCATTTTAAAAAAGTAAATTCTCATTTTATACCCTCTTTAAAAAGGTTTTTTTTTTAAAACTATGAGCATGAACTAAGAGTAAGAAAGCTTGATGCTGGACTGCGGACAGAAACATCAGCGGAACATAATGTGCTCTATACTGTAGTAACGGACAGTTATGTCAGCTTTTGGCTCTACTGAAAACTGTTGGAAACGCGAGAAATTCGCAGGTTGCCTAGCCAAGATTAAGCAACATTTCAGTGAAAAGGGAGTATGACAGAATCAATCAGTAGACTGTTCTGAGAACCTTTGCTAGGAAGCAAGAAAGCTTATTCTCTGTGTTGGGGAATATTCTAGCAAGCTTTAAATTAGTCATTCAGACAGGAGTGTGTGTTTTACATTCAGCAGGGCAACAGAATACATAACCACTACAGAAATGCTATATAAAGAGAGAGAGAGCGAGAGAGAACTTCTTTCTAGGATTAATCAATTTCTGCATCAAGCCCTTGAGTTCACACATATGGCTTCTCCAGAGGGGAGCACAGCTGGGGCCCAGGTGTGTGTGTGTGTGTGTGTGTGGTAATGCTAATGCACAGTGATGGGGATTTCCTGATAAAACCGCTCCACTGGGACTCTGACAGATACGAAGAGAGAGACAAAGACTACACTGGCCAAATAATGCTGATTCCCGGCAAAAGGATCTCTGTAGATTGTCCAACACTTTAGAATTAAATCAGCACAGTTGCTTACTATAGAATCAGCCATTTCTTCTGGTTTTTCAGCATGTAGTGCTGAGCAGTTACACGTACGAATGTCATTTTGCCCCGACCCTCGAGTAAGTCCCTGCCAGAGCTGACGGGGCAGTACTGTTATGTCTCTGTGCGACATAACTCCCACCTGAAGCCATAATTTCCCATCATTCAGGGTTTAGCTCTTCCTCTGCTGATCACACAGTGGGCCTCCTCTGAGGCTGTAAAGAAAAAACTGGGTCCTACTTTCTAGTATGTCTACCATGTGCTTTTGTTCTCTCTGACACCCACACCACCACAGCCAGTCCTGAAATAGAACTGGGCCTCAGCCGAGCGAGCTAACCGTGAGTGTGCAGGAGATAGGAAAAGAAGTCATTGGAGAGAACAAATGAGTGAATTGGCTCATTAGGGACAAACTGGATCCAAATGGCAAACGTCAGCAGAACTGTCTGTGAAGGAGGAAGAGGGGTTGAGAAAGCTCCAAATTGTGACTAAGTGGTCACATTTGTCCAAGCTGGTTCGACATGTCCTGCTGGTGCAACAATTTTGTCACAAGTTGTGCTGGTGCCCCACTTTTTTTTTTCCTCTCAATGTGCTGCCATTTTTACACAAAAAAAATCTAATAAAATCTCCTACATCACAACTGAAACTGACTAAATTAAGCGTTAGATCATTTTTTACAGATGTTATTTCTGTTAATATCAATAAATGTATCTCTATATCCTTAAAATCAGATGTTTTGTTGCATGCCTCACCTTCTTTCTGTCTCTCATGGAGCTCCTCCCTCTAACCATGATCTTGCAGCCAGTCTCTGCCTCCAGTTGCTTTGCTGTGAGTCCACGAGGGCCAAGAATTCTCCCAACAAAATTATACTGGAAAAAAAGTAAAGAGAGGGATATTAGAAGACATTCGGAAACTGATAGCATCTTTTATCAAAAACAGGACTGTGTGTATTCACAAAAACTCACTAAAAAGTGGGTCACACTTGAATTCAAATAAATACTTCATCCATTAATAAATGCGTCACAATCCCTGTTGTTTCAAAACTTTAACACTTAAATTCAAACATTAAAAAAAGGAGTTGATTAGTTTAATTGCAACTTCCATACAATGAAACTAAATTGTAAGAAACAGTTATTCTGAATAGAACTATTTTTGAAAAAAGGAGACCATTGACAATTCTCCCACAGAAAGCCCACTAGGGAGAATCTGTATGTAGTAGAAACAAGACAATAATTAAATTAGCTGCACTATAAGACCCTCAGAATTGTCTGCCTGATATTGTAAGCATGGTGTGTAATTGTTTATTTCAAGCGACAACATACAAAAAACCCTCTCTCCCACACTAATAATTCAATTAGCTTCAGTGCATCTTCTGACAAGCTAGCGTCAAGGCACTTTTCCAAATTAAATTTGAAAAAAATAAATCAACAACTGACGTAAAATACCTCAACTGACCAGGCGGCTAATCACTCTTCCTCCTCTGGCAGCCGTTTATGAGCTACGGCTACAACAACTCAGGAAGTGGGATAGAAAAACGAGAGCTCAAAAACATTGTCAAGCTCATGTTTGCCAAACAGAATGCTAAGCAGCGCTGCAAAGCCTCTTTCTTGCTTTTCCTCCTTCCTGCTCTTCATTTTTTATGTCGTTCATAATTCTTTCTTTCTGTTATCGTGCTCCAAGGCATGGAAAGGGGAAAAGCCGGCTGTATGTAATGTAAATAAGAAATGAAACAACGGGGGGAAAATTAAAGAAGGGGAGGGGTCTTATCGTGGCCCTTGTCCCTGACGCTGTGCTCCGGGGCTTTGTCTGAGAACACGCTTTATTTACCTCCGTAATCCTCCCAGCTTTACAGTGCCTCTCCGACAGCACTGCTCCAAATAAAAATAATAAAATAAAATCCACTCTTTCACTCTCTATCTCTATCAGTTCACTTTTGACTCAGGGTTAAGACAGAGGGAGTCAGTCTTCTTGTAAGTGCTTAATCCTGTCCTGTATGAATAGAGGCCACATACACACTGCAGCTTAATACGGTTGTCGCTCCGCTTCCGAGTGCTTAATCCAGTTCTGCGCGCGCAGGGTTTGGTTATTTATGAGTGTTAAAACCACATTCTATCACTCACAAAAAGTTCACGTACAGGCTGCCAAATAAATACGCAATGTGCGCTCGGAACTGAAAGAACTTTTAAACATTTAAAATCTTTGATGTACTGGAACATATTAAAAGTAGCACTACTTTAATACTACATGAGGCCTACTAAAAACTATGTTTACATAGTTAAGTGTATAAATGAAGTTAAATTAAAACAAATTACAATTACTATTACATTTCTGGATTCTTTGAATAGAAAGTTGGTCACCCTTCTTCAGTTAAACCTATTAGTTGCCTATTAGCATGTAAATTACTAGAATATTAGCCATTTACTAGTGCTAATTAAGCACATTAATACCTTATTCTATAGGACCATATTCTACAAACCCTAACAGCACCCAATATCAGAACTTAACTACCTTTCTTAATTTGCAGCTTATTAACTATTAATAAGCAGCAAATTAAGAATTTATCGAGAGAAGAGTCATAGTTAACAGTTAACAAGCGTTACAAAAAACCACTGATTTCAAAATCAATGAATATTCAAAACTGTACCAATTTCACACTTACAATAGTTATTATATCAGGAACATATACTTGTTTTTGAATATTTAACAGAGGGGCAACCAAGAATGTGCCCATTTTTAAATGACTACATACATAGTCACATAAAATCAATGTACAATTGACAAATTGACCTAGCCCGTAAATAATTTGGACAATTGGACACTTTGTTTCCCGTTGCTACTATTAGCTCTAACAGCTTTAACTCTTGCAGTGTTTCTTATTAAAAGCCTTATGCTACCAACAATCGACACTCCACTCAATAGCCAAAATAAAATGGCGACACTCCAAAGCCTTTGCAGTGGGCAATAAGATCATCAGAAAAGGAATTCCCAAAAAGACTGACTCCCAATTATTTAAACCCAAGGAACAGGCGGCATGACCTGCCTGGATAAACAGGAGAACAATGCTGTTTCTCTCAAACGGCTTATTGTTTCAACACAGATGACGCGGCGTAATCCGACAGCTCTGACTGTGTAGGTGGATCAGAACCGCTGGAGTTCTGCACACACATTCCAGACTCTCTCATGAGACGCCGAGCAAGGCACACGTGTAAAACTGTACTGAAGCAGCAGCGCAGCACGCCGCATCATGTGTCACCACCATCATAAGACAGTCAGAAGTGACAATGCCTTAGGTGAACATGTGTGCTGACTGTCCCTGTCGTCACCGTCACACGCACTGTAAACAAATCAGACGGTGATAAAACAGAAGCAAAAATGCATATGCAACAACACGATGCGTCAAGATGATCAGTTAGCATTAGAACTTCCATCACTCCCTCTCTTCCACAGGAGCACACCTGCACCATCTCGCCCTCCATGCAGATGAGAGCGGATTCTCCTCTGTGCGTATGCGTGTGTTGATGTTGATTGGACATGGCAGAGAGCAGCGGCCTGATGCAGTGGGGAAATTGCTCACTTTGAATACTGGAACCAGACAGTAATTACAGCCTGGAGGAGATGCCACCATTTTACTTCCTGTAGAGGGAGGAAGGGAGGCACGAGAGGAATAATACAGGAGAAGGGGAGAGAGAAATACTAACGTTTTTAGACGAAAACATGAGAGAGCGTTTTGACTATATGGTGGCACTCGTGTTTGCGAGAGTTTGAGAGGGGCAGAGATCAACCGCAAAAAGCCTGGAAAATTCCACCCTGCTGCCTCACAAACGTCTGCCACTAAAAAAAACACAGGGCTCTGTGTGTGTGGCACACATCAGCTTGTTTAGTTATTTCACCAACGAGGAAAATCTAAAATCCAGACACACCAGACAGACAGAAAAACACAACCACTTGACCGCTGCACTCATTTACATAAGTTAAATGAAACTCGCACCACCTATTCCTGACCCTGGACCACAAATCAGTCATACGGGGAAATTTTCATCTGAAATCTGAATAAATCAATTTCCGCTGACGTACGGTTTGTTAGGATAGGACAACATTTGGCTGAGATACAACTGTCTGAATATCTGGAACCTGATGGTGAAAAATATTAAATGTATTACATATTAATACAATTATAAATATTAATCAAATCATCTTTAAAGTTGTCCAAATAAAGTCCCTAAATTAAGTTGAGCTGTATAATTTAAATAATTATATTTGAATTTTACAAAGGTTACAAAAAGTTTACAAAATCTCTTCATGCAAGATTATCTTAATATTCTAATGATTCTTATAATGAAAATCAATATTTGTGACCCATACAATGCATTTTTGGCTATTGGTATTAAGGTTTTGTGGTTCAGGGTCACGTATGATCACTAAATTCAATTTATCCATTTTATTTTTTTTCCAGGCAAAAGACAGGAAGGAAGCTGACTAGAATAGCACCGCAACCCACAAAAAAAAACATGCATAGGGAGTTGAAGTGTCATCACAGATTCAGATGCTTCTAGTGTAGACAGCTTTGTTGAGCATAATGGGAGCGATGTACTTTTGTTGTGTCATTCTAGTCAGACTGTTGTTTTTTCAAACCTTTTTGTAGTGAGGAAACTACAACAATCCTGCCAAACTTCTAAAAGACACTGATTAGCCAAAATATAACACACAAAAACAATTCAAATTGGCTATGTTTGATTTGACGAACAGGGTTCCTAATAGTGGGTAAAGAGAGAATCAATGTCCTTCAGCTGCTATTTGATTACGTCACTGTGAACCTTGGTAACATGCCCACATAACTGAAAAATCTATATGCTGTGCACAAGAGTGTGTGTGCGAGGGTGTCAGTGTTAAGCTGTAGGGATGTATAACAGAACAGCCTAAATGTGAGAGCAAGCGGAGAGTTGAGCAGTTCAGGGACGTAGCCGAGGGACCTGACAGAGACAAACGAGCAGCAACGCTAACGCAACATTATACCTCCTACCCACCCGCTCCCTCCACTCTCCTTCTACCTCGCTCTCCTCCATCACAATCACTCCACGCTGCTCGTAAGGTCACGACTCACGACCCTTTATAACAGAATATTTAACACTTTCTGGTAATGGCATCACCAAAAACAACAACAAAAAAAGATGACCAGCAAAAAGAGGAAAATGGGATTACTGTCAATCAGGGATGGAAAGGAACAGGAGTGAAGGATAGTCGAAACTCTGCAACTTTAAGACGTACGAAGGCCAAAGTTTAAAAGCTCAAGCGCTGAGGATGGCAGAGAATAGAACATGTAGCGCTGTGATACTGATCCACGGCTCTGTGCATTAACTGGCGCTCCTTTTAAAAACAGGTGATGGACATTTACTGCTAATCAAAGAACCGGCTTTCATAAGATGCGCACGAATATATCATATATTGCCCAGCCCTAATAAAATACACATATTTTTGAAAAGTATGCATAATATTAATTATATGAATATAAATATACAAAAGTAAATACTTCATAAATATACACACACTGTGTGTGTGCATTTATAAATATACAAAGTTCACGAACATTAAGTAATCAAACATTTCTTTTGGATGAAACTAATCGCAACTAATCATTTGACCGCACTAAGAACATGTGCAACTGTGATCAGTTGTCTGGGGCCTTTGCTTCTAAATAAGGCTGTGTCTTTTGATAGGGTGCAATCATGCACTCTCTTAGCTTCTCCATGACCAATGAAAATGCAGGCAGTCAGCATTCACACCAATCAGACTGCACCCGTCAGCATTTATTCAAATCAACCTGTAGGTGTTGACAGAAAACAAATCAACACACAAGGTCAAAAGGTCAAAGAACACACAGCACGTAAGCTTGAGTGCATAGTTCCATGCGGACAACTCAAACATTGATCTTAAAAGTTCAGAAAAGCCCAACATTTCTACTATAAAAGTATTGAACATACTGACTCCATACATAAATCTCAAGTTGATTCTATCCGCATTCACAAACTGAGGCACTACAGAAACCATATTTCCACTGTTTTCAAAATGCATGTTGTATCTCCTATTCCCAACAATCAATTCATACTTTTTTTCAATCAATTCTTCTTCTTATTTCTCTCAAATAAAACACAATTTTGTGATTTTTAATAAAAATGTCTCAACTAGATCTAGCGACAGGCTTCTCTTTAGTAGCACTGTCAGATTTCCAACTATTTTGTGGCAAAGAACTACCCCTTTTTCTTAGATCTCTTGAATGATTTGAATTTCAATTAAATTCTAGGTCATTTTGGGCATACTTCAGTTCTAATGCCCATTCAGCTATATTATGAATAAAAAACTGTCTCTCAGTGAATGCCGTAAATTATACAGGGACCTCCTAACTTGGTATACCGCAAAAATATTAAAATACAAATTGAACAACAGGGGCCAAACCATGCAAGTTAATTTAGCAGAACTTGAAAATCAGTCCTATTTGTTTGCATCCCGTTATCAGCCGAGGGCAGATGGGGAAAAAAAAGAAGTAGTAGTACAATACTGCATTAAACGCTGCACTAGTTGAGGTTCTATTCAGTTCTGGACAACGCCAAGAAAACAGGGAGAGGACTCATGTGGAGAAAGGAGGGAGAGCGCTGAAAACAGCTAATCCAGCGAGTTGGAAAAGAAAATCGGAGGTAATGCATCCAACTGCGGCCTCCCAGTGGAGTGATACAAGACACGCTCTTCACACACACACACTGAAATAACAATCTGCTCGCCACAGTGTAAGCACATCTGTCACCAGAGTTGTAAAAAAAAAAAAAAAAAAAAAAAAAAAAAAGCATCAGAAAACAGTCTCCTCTCTCACCACATCACTTCTGTATTCTGCTCCGTCCTCTATTTTTCAGTTGGTTCTGTAAACAGGTGTCAGCACACAGCATCACCTCTGCCTCACCTCCCTCTTCCTCTGCAGCTTTACACATCTTCTCTATTCAGCACTTCATTTCTTACCTTAGTCATCCCTGTACACCTCCTCGCTCTCTCTCTGCCCCACATTTGCATTTTGTCTCGCTCTCTGCATCACATTTAGTTCAATCCTCCGGAGGGAAAGAGGAAAACATTACAATCCATGATCGTTCTGCTGCTGTCTCTGCAGCGTCTACTTGGATATCTGTATTTCATCATACAAAATAAAATCTCAAAAGTCTCGGCATATCATTCAATTAATCTATATGCCATATATCTAGAGAGATAGAGAAACTGAGTGTGGGAGAGTGAGTGAGAGCAGGAGGAGCAGAGATAACCTATTGGACGCCCTTGCTAATTACTAATTAACCTGTGTTAAGCAAGCGTGTGGAGGGGCAGAGATGAGAAACAGTTTCAACTCCATCGGGTTCGCAATGGAATCTGGTTTTTGTTTAGAACTGGTTTTATTTATTTATTCTTTTAACAAAAAAGGCAAACACCAGTAGATTATTGACTATTAACAACTCAAGGATGTCTCAGGTCTTCTATTGATGCAAAGGAACAGTCTATTAAAAACATTTACCCGTGTTGATACTGAATATATAAAGCACCAAAGTAAAGTAAATTAAAATAGCTTCAGCCAAGTAGTGAACATGATTAAATGTGATAAGTGAAACACTTGGTTGCCATATAGTACAATAAAATAAAAATGTAATATAAAATAAACAACATCTCTTTCTATTGAGCTGTACTTAAACTAATGACTCTTACGAGCCAGTTGTTAAAATTGTTTGCAAACTCATAGGGTAAGGCTGAAATACACTACAATATTCAAAACTACTAACAGCAGGCATTATTTACATACAAATATATAGAGAAGAACAGTCACACGCTAAACAACTGCTGATCACACACACTATCACTTTCATGATGTTCTGAACAAGAAACTCAAACAGAAGCCTGGGCTTTATTGCTAGGAGATGTGTACCATTAAAATATGTTCTAAAATTGGCTCAAAATATCAAACGTGTTTGACAGCCTCAGATTGAACGTAAGAATTGGGAGATTCTAGATTTCAGCAGTTTTAAAGCTTAAACCCCAACTACTTATTTGCAGCTCATTTGAGCAAAAGAAAAAAAAAAACTGGAATGGAAACACTTAATTTTTTTCAAATTATCTGTAGTCCAACACTGTTTCTGCCAGACAGACAATAATACCAGCACATGGGATTGTTTGATCACATGTTCATACTGTTGAAGTGTGACAGATCAAGGGTTTTATGACAAGGCCAACAAACAAATGCACAAGCAAATCACACAAGACAAATCCAAATGACAAAAAAAGCATTCAAACAGTCCAAACCTTATGGCTATTCCAAATTAGACTTCTATATCCCTCACTTTCCTTCTCTGTGTGTGTGTGTGCAATAATTTGGAGGGCAGAAAATCCAATCTGAAACATTATGACATGAGTCCTTTGAGAGCAAAGTAATTACTCTCTCTCTAAAGAGAATGAGAGAGAGAGAGAGAGAATGAGAGAGAGAGAGAGAGAGAGAGAATGAGAGAGAGAGAGAGAGAGAATGAGAGAGAGAGAGAGAGAGAGAGAGAATGAGAGAGAGAGAATGAGAGAGAGAGAGAGAGAGAGAGAGAGAGAGAGAGAGAGAGAGAGAGAGAGAGAGAGAGAGAGAGTGTGTGTGTGTGTGTCAGCCTGTTATCCCTAATATAAATCATCTTTTTTCATCTAGTTACCTCTCTTTCTCTCTTGTTTAATCCTCTTTAAACACCAGGAGCAAAATCAATCTTTGTAAGCTCCCAGCATTTAGTCCTGACATACAATAACAAAATAAGCAAACAAAAGCCACATGAGCGCAGTGGTGGTGCGGTAAACAGGTGGTTTAACAGATGACTAGTGTTACTAAAAGCTACAGTTCCATTTACATTTAATCATTTAACAGACGCTTTTATCCAAAGCGACTTACAAATGAGGAAAAGCGTAAGCCATTCATCATTCAAGAGTCAGCAATATTAACACCACTGCAGTATCAAGAGCTAAGAATGTAGAAGAGATAGCAGAAGTCAAGTGTAATTGTGGAAAGGTACTTTATTAGTATTATTTTTAATTGAACGCTAAAAACAAAATCACAAGCAATTAATATATATTTAAAACAACATCCCAATAAGGAACGATATATTCTACAGAGGTGACTGAAATGGTTACTATTAATAGGGAGCCATTTACTTATGGATTGGAGAAGAATATGTGGATGAAACCTGCATCACTTTGCTTTGACTGTCAGTCCTGCCCTCTTTTTTTTGGAGCCAAATGTAATTTGTGTCTGAATTAACACGAGCATGCTAAACAGGGCAGAGGAGGCAGCAAGGATGTAATCTCTCTCTCTCTGAGTCAGCCCAATGCACTGGACACACACACACACACACACACACACACACACAATTTCATATGCATCCCTGAAGATGTTGTTGGCTTCTAGTCCACCTGCCAAGACTGTCTGCGGAGGCCCCCAATTACAGTCTCTGAAATTCATCAGCCACACACACAGTGGCTTAGTTTCAAAACCTAGTGAGCTGCCTACATAGAAAATGGTTTTGGGTATCACAGTCATGTCGGAAAACACCCATGATGGCCAAATCTGCCATCTTGATACTAGAGAAACCAACATGTTGGTAGGCTGAATACTAATGATTCTTTCTGTAGCTTGTATTAGTTTGCATCACTACATCTCTACCATTAGGTTTGAGGCCTAAATTGCGACAGAACCAAAGTGCTTTTCCAACAATTCCAGAATGTTCCGCAGGATGGCTGACGTTCACAATGTTTTGAATGAGCGCTGGTGCTATAATTTTTAAACTACACTTCTGCATGCCGAAAATGTGAAACATCTGCATTTACAAATAGCAATTAAGAACGAACGTCAGTGAAATGAAAAGACTGGCATCTACAGAGAAGCGGTGACGAGGGGTCCTTGTGTGCGGGCAGACCTCCTCTGATGAATCAGTGCGCTTTTCAGAAATGGCTCGGTGTCATTTGCGAGGCTCGATTGGAGTCCTTTGGCTTCAAAAGCCCCAGTAATAACCTGCAAATTAAAACTGGAGGCTTTAGTTTGATCTCCAAGCTACCTCAATATTGCTTTACAAAAAAAAAAACATGCTTTCTATCCCCCAGCAGGCCCACCACCCTTCTCTCCCATCTTCCATCAGGCAGGGAGGAATAATCACGACTGAAAACCTTCACTAATCTCAGTATTAGACAGGAGGCCCATGCGTCCTCAGCTCAAGAATGACTCTAAAACTGAATGCAACTGAACATTCGTGTCGAGTCAGAATCCACAGGTGACCGTTCCTGAATCTCAGAGAAAGGATCATGTTTAAACTGCACACATATGGGCTGAATAATGCTGTTTTGAGAGGGAGAATTTAGCTAAAACTCTGAAAACAGTATGTGCTGATGCAGATGTGCCTGTGTTTACTGATACCGGTGTTTGTGCAGCGTGTCAACAAAATTACAATATGTAACCAGCTAAATGAATCGGAGTTATTTATACAACCCTGTGGCCACAGACACTAAACCACAGACATACATCTTCATAACAGTGTGCAGCCTGCAACACACACACACACACAAACAGCAACATTACAGCAGAAAGCAGTTCGTAGACGACAGGTGATGTAATAGGATTTTGTCCAAGGAGAGAGGGAGCTAAACGTCTCGCTGAAACTCACTGGCAGCACTAGAGGAAAGACAAAGATAGAGCAAGAGAGAGGGGGAGGAAAACTGTCACTTCCAGATAGACCTGGTCTGTCAGCCATCTTTTTTTTCCAGGCAGTCTATTCCATCTGAAAAGCTCTGGAGAGAAAGACTGTTACTGTATATAGACAGAGGTTTATAAACAGGGCAGCTACTGGAGTGCATTCAAAGATGTTTTGAAGGTCGCGGGTCGACCCTGATTGTTTGATCTAAGGTTAGATTCTTTTGATTGGCCGCACAAGTGTTCACAAGCTCACAGATACAAACACTTGTAAACTTACAGGTCACGTTCACAGGACAAGCTATTTTTATGAAATGGACGTTCTGTTCTGAAGACAGAGGAACCAAGACCCAATTACCCACAAGTACGTGTTAAGATTCAGGCTCAAAATACTTGTTTCTATTTTCTACATTGAAATCTTGTTATACATATTTGTTCTTTTCTATTCATTGTTTGTTTGATGCTGATACTCTATTTTCATTCCTGTGTCCTTTCTATTCTCATATTAATTTATTGTATATATAGACGGTCATAAAAATCATGTTACACTGCAAATGGTTGCGCATGCAACAAAAACAATTTAACAAAATTTTTAAATACAGAAAACAAATCGCACGCATATGGAAGAGTCCAGGACTGGGTGGGTTTATTTTAAAAGCAGTGAGTGTTTTCAGTTTACTCTCAAAGCAAGAGCGTGCAATCGGACGTTTAGTCTGGAAAGAGGGGCCTGACCTTGGTGGATGAGCCTACATGCGCTTCTTCCTGCATGCTTTTACCTTCTCACTCGACACTTTAAACGAGACCTCTCTCCTCCATTAGACTTCACTTTAAAATAACCTTTTACAGTGTAAGTGCTAGAATTGTGAATTGAAAGTAAAAATGTAAAGCAAGCTGAACTGTAACTAGATCAGATGTCAAGCTGCAGAGTGTTTAATATGCAGCGGGTTTAAGTTATAAAACACCAATGGAATATCTTCCATCTAACTCAAAGGCAACAGAGAAATCATTTAAATATCAACACCTCCGAATCACCAATCACACACACTTTATTCTCAATCAAGATGCTGATTGGATGACCGAGCAAAGTCTCCTGCCTGAAAGAGCAAATCAGAGAGACGGTGACTGAAGAGAACGCTAGCGTTTCCCAGCTCAATTATTCTTCCTTTCCCTGCGTGTTTAGAACATTAGGGTGGAAACGTCTGTGTGTGTGTGTGTGTGTGTGTGTGTGCGCCTGTGTGTTGTGAAACAGTGACTCATGCTAACCACCAGGGGGAAGAATAATGAGGCGAGACTTGCAGGGAACACAGTGAGAGAGAAACAGATTTGAGGGGGTCAGCTGGGGATTCTATGTACACTGGTGTGTGAGGATGTGTGTGAGTGTGAATTTGTGAGTGTGAGCGTGTGCATGTGTCCTCCTCCTGCACACACACGCACAGTTACTCTATATTTTCCATGGCATGACAGAGCTGTGCTGTTTATTCTAAAACGGTCAGCCATGTTTTCCAATAGCTGTTCCTACTATTCTGAGACGGACCGTTGTATGAACACTCTTAAACACCTACATACATTAAAATAAACAAATTGTTCTCTGTTTTGAATTAAATGACAGAAGTATACTTTTTTTGCAGTGAGAATGCATAAATGTTGTCTTGCTGGGTGTAAAACTGTCTCATTCCTAACCTAATATCTCAATAACTTGATGTACAGCATTCCAGGTCATACAAATGTGAATATTTTTCTCAAGTAAAGCAGTAATCATTGCAGGAAGTGCTTAAAAGTCAAGGCCAATTTAAAAAAGAAACATTCTGCAAAAAATAAAGATAAGCAGAGCAGCAGCCTCCATCTTAATTAACTGCTTCAAACTGAGAGAAACCTGTCTCTCTCTCCCTGTGTGTGTGTGTGTGTGTGTGTGTGTGTGTGTGTGTGTGTGTGTGTGTGGTCTACTGGGACAGATGGGGTGGCCTTTATCAGGGCCGTCAGAGGGAAAACGCATTTCATGCTCTGCTAACCCCCTTTTTCTCTCTCTTTCCCCTCTCCCTTGTCCACCTAGCAGAAGAATTAGGCAGCAAAATTGCTCCCTCTGTGATACGGGCCACCAGTGTGTGTGTTTCTGTTCACGAATATGAGAGAAAATGTCAAACATGATCATCTAAACGTCAAGCTACATCATGTGTTTACTGGTGAAAATGGTTCTCTTCAATGCAGAACACACTCCAAAAAGATCCCACTCTACTACTAGAACATGGCCCGTGGCATTCCGGCACCATTCCTAGCTCCCTGCGGGGGACTGATAAAACTACTGCTGCTGAACTACCTTATGACGGAGAGTCTTCATTTACTCCCAAACGACGTGTTTCCCCCCACTAGAGAACCAGAAGTAAACCTTCTCACCTCTAGATTTCATCAGACACTATAACTGTCAGTCATCTGTCACTACAGTAACAGTCAATCACTGTGCTTGTTTCTAGCAGCAGCTCAAGACCAAGAGAGAGAAAAAAAAAAGTAGTTCAAAGTGCATGTGTGAGACTTACATCTGGATACTCTTTGACCGGTACGAAGAGTTTCTCCTGTAGATGTACAATGGGTCCCACTGGCTCTGGTAACTCCAGGGGGTGTTTGTCCACCAGACCGTTCACTGTGTCGTTATACATGTCTTTCCTCACTCTGGTTATCTCTGCAGGTAGAAAAAAAAAAATAGACAAACAGATAAGAAACGGCAGAGTTATAAAAAAAAAAAAAAAAAAAAAAAAAAAAAAAAAAAAAAGACAAAAATGCAAAATTTATTTGTGCAAAAGGCCCCATTCCAGTGCATTTCTCCGTAAATTCAGTTGCCAAATATCACGAGAAGGAAAAAAAACACGAAGAAACACGTATTTTCAAGTTTCACAGTAACAGGAACTCAGTGCTAACAGTAAGATCTTTTAAACAGAGACTCTTTCATAGCTGGCAGCTCCAGATGAGGTTAAACTGCTGCTGCCAAAACATGATTAAGCTCAGGATGTCCATTCCTGTCACGCTTACACAGACACATACACACACACAGACACACACACACACACACACCCTCACGCTTATTCCCTCCCTCACACATAGCGGCTGTGCTTTAAAACCTAGCGAGCTAAATGAGCTGATAGTTTGGGTTTGAAACGAGCAGATGGCGCAGCAAATACACCTGTTGTGACATATAGGACTGCATTACACAAAAGGAACTGTCTGCATTAAGAGTAATTACTTGGGACACACTGATCTGATACCTGGAAAAGTGACGGAACGTTGGTGGCGCTTTGAAATGGAATGAGCAGCAGGCATGCAAATCCAATACTAGGTTTAGTCACGGCTGTCCAAAAACCGTGCAACAAATCGTGCATTATGTTCCAAATGTTTTAGAGTTACATGATAGCCTTAACTGACAAATGATCTGGAACTCAAGTACGCTGCTCTCAAAATCATTCTCCGCTGTGGAAACACTACCGTTTAGAAGTTTGTGAAGAAAATCTTGCTGACCTCAATTTTAAAAGAAGCCTCACTAAGAATACAGCAACTGTGAAATACTATTAAATAAAAAAAAAATGTATTTATGAATACATAAAAAAAAGTGAACAAAATTCAACAGCGTTTTTAAAAAAAATAGAATTTCTTGAATTTTTGTATAAATCTACACATTACATAACTAAAAAAAGCAAATAAACCTAGTTTGCATGCATTCCACTCTGTACTACACATAATTCAGCACTGTCTCAGCAGTATCAAGAAAAAAAAAAAAAAAAAGTGGGATCACAGCATTACTAGTGCTTACACACTTGAAAAAACTCTGACAGAGCGTTTGACAACTAGGAAAGTGTTAGATCCAGGTCAGTCTGAAATCAGGTGAGAAGAGAGCAAATTCACTAAACCCACTGATACGCCTACGCCAGAGTAATTTTTGGTTACATTGAGTGTCACTTTTCAAACCCTTGGATTTTTCCCTATATGTGCAACTTATGTCCAACAACTGGAAATACTGAGTGTGCGCGCATTTCACGGGGCCCCAGAATCCTGGGAGGGGTTGAAGAGTGACGCAACACCCAGATCAAAACAACAACAGCTCATGGGCCATGTAAGGATGAAACCTTCAACACAACTTATTTTTTCTCGCACGTTCAATGAGTCCCAAAAGAGATGACAACTGCTGCAAGTATATTAGCCACATTCACAAAACTCGATCCATCTTCTCTCTTGACCCGAGCTCAACCTCGTATTCCTCCACCCTTCTCTTTTTCCATCCCTCGCTTCCACCCAGTGGCTCTCATTCCCCCTTTCAGCACACTACAGCAGGAAGGATTTCTCTCTGGCTCTCTGGAGTAAAAGTGCTGTGTGTCTGCATGTTTAATATTCTTGGACTGCGAGAGAGTAGTTTAAAGTAAAAGCAGGAATTAAAAAATTTAAATATCCTCGACTCAACCAGAAATGGGTCATGAACAAGAACACCATTCATTTAAATCAGCTCCAAGTCTCAAACAGTATATGTCCCTCACCGTGTGACCTTTTAATATACATCAGAAATAAACCTAAGTGTAAATGATAATCTGCAGTGTGCACGTTTTATTTTTGCCTGTCTTTGTCACACGCATGCAATCCTTGCACCTAAAAGCACTCTTTTAGTGCGCACTTAAAAAAGAGCCAATGAAAAATAGAAACTAAAGTGTTTCTGTCCTTTGGCTGAACAAGAGAGCCACACTGAAATGCCACATTACCATAAAGCAGAAGAGAGAGAAAGAGAGAGAGAGCTATTGAGCACATGCCATTAGCAGGCACAAACTACGAGGTGAGTCCTAATTTCAAAGCCCAGACCACTGGTAGCCTAATGGTTAAGTACCTTGTTTGCCAGCACAAAGGTCGCAGTTTAAACTCTACTAAGGGGTGAGGTAGGAATGTGAAGAAGTGTTGACAACAAATCCTGGTCCATTAGGCAAGACACTGAGTCCCACAATAGCTCAGGGGTCAGGCTGCTGGTCTGGAGTTGGGTTTTCGTGACAGAGGGGGTTAAAAAGTGGTTGTGTAAGTTGTGACTGCTCTGGGTTCAGTTTGATAGGTATGCTGATGACGTGCTGCCTGTTCCACTACCTATAAATAAACTACAGGTCATCGTGCAGTTACGAAAACGCACCATGTGGGCTACCCTGCACATTGGGGTGCGAAAAAAGGACAAAAAAAAACCCCAAAACAACTGGTTTTAAACAATTTTCCTGCCGACTCTTCACTGTTGATCAAAAAATTTATAAAAAAAAAAACAGAACAACAACTTCAAAGCACTTTTGAACAGTACTATATGGAGGGAAGAATAGGGTGGCAGGCATAAAAATGCAAAAGGAGGAGGAACTGCATGTTAAGAACAAAAAAAAAATTACAAAAATTGTATTAGAAAGCAAGGCGGACAGTGCACACTTTAAAACCAAAACAGTTCTCCTCAAAACTGGTGAGCAGGTAAACAAGGTTAAAACATCCCAAGACCCTGAATCGGAGGCTGTCTGAACAGACTACACTTTCTCTCTCCTGTCCTTTCACTGCCAACCCATCCATCAAAAGAACTGTCCTGCCCTTATGATGGCTAATATAAGCAACATTACTACCTCAGTAAAGATGAGCTATAACTACATAAAAAGGTTTATATAAATATACATAGAAATGCTACCCATGACATCTGCAGTCAATGAATAGAGGTCTGGCTCTCATATTAGAATAAAGGTTAACAGGAAAAGGCCGATGCAAAGACAGAACTCTTACTGTGAAAGCTGCAGCTTGTAGCACTTCCATCTGTCTGAGGACTAGTTAACTGGGAGCTATTAAACAGATATTTATAAGATTCATTTATTTATTTATTTGTTACCAGTCAAAGGAAACACTCTAAGTAGTTACTCGTCCTCATGCAACCAAACCAACTTAATTCAATTCAAAGATCACATTTAGGGAGAAAAATAAAAATACTTTTAGACCTGACTGATTTGAGTGTTCAACTGTCATTTTTTTATTATGTCAGAAGGGATATTTAAATATACCGGTATTACTACTGTCAAGCACATCAGCTTTTCAAATATCAGAACAAAAAGTGTATAAACCTCAGCACACTGAACAAGCTTTGGTTTCAAAAGGTCTGAATTTACCATTTCTATTAAAAAACTCTTAATTGATAAGGAAGGGAGGATGAAGCACAGCGAACAGCCAGAGTTTAAAGAAACGGTGATTCCGCTGGTACTTTAGTAGATGTTACACAAAAAGATGGAGAGCGCTCAAAGCTCTTTAAGATTAAAATAAAAGAGAGGTGCTTGAGATGAAAGTCTGCTGATGTACAAGTTTTTCCACTTTAAAGCAATACACTTCAGCTATCATAAAGCACAGCTAGCCTCTGCATCCACAAGATTCCTGCTTAATGCATTCTCCGCTTTATTCAAGCTGCAAACGACTTTATCTCAACAGACAATTCAATTCTGCACTTAACTTCCAAACTGAGAAAAGAGGGGATTCTTTTGGGGGGGGGGAAAGAAAACGGTGTGCTCGAGATAGGGCCTTTGGAAAGTGTGTACATCCCTTATCAAAATGTGCACACCTTTTTTGAAAGTGTAAAATCCTTTGCCACCAAAATTCAGAATTCAGTACATTTCACTGCTGACGGCCAGCAAGTAAAAATCCTTTCAGAAATGTTTGCTTCATGCATGAATTCTGTGAACTCAGCACTGCATTTCATGTTTTGCCACTGAGAATATTTTCCTGCAGCATTAATATGGCTCTTCCAGAGAAATATGCTGCCGAGTTTAAAGAGATGCAACAGCTTGTCAAAAATCAGGTGATGGGAGCTTGTTTATGCAGGTACAACATGCAAGAGATTCTCAATTTCCTTGAAGCAGTCCAAATTTTCCATGTCATAAATAAAGAATTAAACGGCAAACACTTGATGCTGCAAAAACACCATTATGGAAATATGCTGCACAAAACAATTCAGACTGTGTAACTGACTTGGAAAAACTATACAATAAAGAGCAATATCCATTCTAATTTAAAAAAAAAAAAAAAAAAAAAAAAGAGTGAGAAAAAGTAGTACATGTAAGTAAGAAACTCATGAGCATTGACTGGCCTCAAGGTAATGATTATTTTTTTTGTTTATTGCAGTTTGTCTACTTTAACTGACGAGAGGCCAAGTTAAAAACTGCTCAGAGAACCAGATTTTCAGAGACTGTCTTCTGTAAATATTAGAGCTGAATTTCATAAATAAACATTCATTATTTTGGGCAGCGCCTCGGCTCCCTGTCAGAAGAAAAAAAAGACCTCTGCTTCTGAAAAAGAGGAAGGCAGAGGTGAAAAAGTCAAATACAGAAGAAAAATCTCTGTCTCTTTCATTCAGAGCTTACATGGACGGTGCAGCCACGCACCAACTCAAATGTAATCAGTTACCAGAGACTGAACTACAACACTCCCACTGAATCCTACAACCTACAGAAAAGAATTTACCCAAAAGAATTTAACTCTGGTTCAAGCTTCCACTGAGTCTGAACATGATTATTGCAATAAATCTTAAAAGGTTCATCCAACTTTGATTACTTGGCATCATTGTGTACTTTTGACTTCTATTTTAAAGAATGTTTTGGTTGCTTTTTTTCTTCCATTGTATCTTGAAAGTGAGAAAATGACAACAGCATTTTAATTTTTGATTGAGATATTATGTTACGTATTTATAGTAGATGTTTAAGTAAACAATTCATGCAATGCAACCACTCAGCCAGTGTTTTTTTAAATGCTGAACAGGATCCAGGTCTGAATTCCAACACTCAAGTGCCCCTTGCACCCAGTGCTCGATTTGCAGGGTTATGTCTGCAAAGTGTCACACTGTAACTGTTCGGCTCAACTCAGTGGAAGTGCTGGCCAATGCTGAAAGATTCCCTGGATGAGCACCAGCATCAGTTCAGTGGAAAAGATGTCGTGCAGGCTCTCAAATGAGCACACAATCACGGACACAAACACTCTAGAGTGTATGAGAGGGTGGTTAGTTAAGTTCTCTCACACACACACACTAATTAAAAGATCATTAAAAAGGGAGGTGGGGGTTAAACATGCACGTCCATTCCCTTAAGAGTTGTTTACATAGTTTAAAGTTTAAGAATTAAACCTTTTAACAATGCATAGACAAATGCATTGAAAAAAATCATACTTCCGGGTTTGTACAAGTTTCTGAGATTATTTTATTTTTTTTCTTCTTGAGTAGTCAAGTATGGAACTTCTTATATGGGCATTTCTCCTGGAAGCCTGCACCTGCGCAGGCATAGACCAGAGAGAGCGAGATCACGCTCATCAGCGCGTTTCACTCGGTTGCACCGCACAGGACTCGCAAGGGAAGTAGGCCTAAAGTTTTTGGTTGTATGGGAAACATAACCTTGTTAAGCATCCCAAAAGAGCCCAGTGTTACGTGAATAGTGGATGCCCTTTGTTTTTGTTGAGAAACGTTTTATAAAGAAAGCCCAGTTCGACGCTGGATTTGTACATTGATAGCGAAAGATTGAGCGGTCCCAGCTATAAAAGATCCTGGTCATGATTCAGAACTGCAGATGTTAAGTGAAACGGCATCAAATGTCTGTTTTGTTGGCAATCGGCGCAAGTGCTCGTCACTCTTTAGCTCCGCCTACACGGCACGCCTCCAGGAGCTAGGATTTTTTTGGAGAGAATTGTAAAGCTGTATCTTTCTTTTATAAATAGGATTATAAAACTAAAGATTTTTTGGATGCAGTACTACTCTATATGTACTCAAGATCAACATAAGATTGGGTAAAACTATTATGCCCCCTTGAAGACAACTCACAAACAAGTTCCAGATTCGCATTTTGATGGGAAAAGGGAGCATTTCGTTTTAAGCCAGGGACTGAATGGAAACAGTGATGGACCCAAGCATGTCTGCGGTTCTCACAGGCCATGAGGAAACACATCAGCTGCATTAGAAACTTCAACACGTCATCAGATGGGCAGGAGGTGGAGGGGAAAGGCATTTCAGAGATAGAAGATCATTTCAGAGAGAGGGCCAACATGTCCAATAACCAACAGGTCACAAAGATTATACATGTCCTTGCCAACAACAACAACAGGTGTTTGAGTTATATGATATCAGAAAGACTGAGGATTAAAAGATTAGAAAGCTGGACATTAGTAGTGGAATGAACCTGATCCCTGACCTAACACACGCTCCGATCTCTCCATCATCTCGCTGCGCATTCCCAGATTGTCCTGCTGCAGTCCGGGTTTCCGCAGAGCCATTATGAGGAGCTAAATTTAGCAGGGAGGCTTGTCACACTTGATGATATGGTGCAGGGTTATAGAGTAGAGCTATTGGGGAGGGGGTGGGTTTGGGTTATCATTCAGGACGAGAGCACAACACAGTTACTGCAGTGGTTTAATGGCTGCCCAGCAGAGCGCAGGATCTAACCACAGCCTGTAGATTACTCTTACACCCGACCCATACGATGTACAGGGAATCCAACGGCTTCAAAGTCTGTGGTCACAAGGAGAGGCTGGTCACAGCTGGTCTGTTCAAAACCAGGTGAGTTTGGGACACTGGGGAACAAAAGAACTGACACAGCCCGGCCGATCCAGCCAAATACACATGAATGCACAAGTGTTTCTGTAGCACTATTCAGCTACTTTGCTGCTGTTGAATCACTGAGGCATAAAAATAATTTTTTTTCAGTTCTGAGCTTGTAGTTTAAACTAAATGTGACTGAAGAGACAGCATGATATGACACCAAAGAAATAAAGAGACAACTATGTACTGTGTATTGAATTATTTTTACTGGAAAAATTGATTGAATTTACATTTTTCAATATATGAAACAGAGAAAAATGTGTTGTTCTTTATAACAACAAAATGTGGGAGCAAGAGGGACGCAAACATTTAGAGAATACAGATCTTAAAATCAGAACGAAACTCTCCAAGAACTGCAAGAAAACCCGGACAAGCAGGCAGACCAAGATGCTTCAAGGACTTTGTTCCCTCTCAGACACACGCACACACAGGCTGAACAGATGTTTCTGGAATTAAACAGGTTGTAGTAGTAGAGATAAGGAAACTGATTATACTATTAACAAATTTACAGATAATTCACTTCATTTGCCATATGACTTGTTGACTGTACCCCATCTGTGCACGCAAACACACGCATACTCTAACAAAGGAGCTTCAGCAGGATGTGGATTGGAGGAATAACAGGAAGTAAACGGAGGATGCTGAACTGGTGCAGAAAAGAAAAACCATTGATGTTTTAACAGACCATCAACACTTCCTGAGAGTGTGTGACTGTTCAGAAAAGAGGATCCTGTCAGATCAGTATGAAATGAACCGCATCAGATCAGTAACAAAACATATACACTAATATCAAGGCTTTTATTAATAGTATGAAGATCAAGTTGGGCATTAATTATTTATCAATTTCTTAGGAATGCCTGCATTGCCCCTCCGCCCAGACATAAACAGACACACACACACACACACACACACACACACACACACACACACACACACACACACACACACACACACACACACACACACACACACACACACACACACACACACACACACACACACACACACACACACAGAAAAGGCAGTAAACTTGCAAAACAATGACAGGAAGAACTGAATGCTCAAGCAGGAAGGAAGGAACCAGTCAGTAAATGTGCTAAGAGAAGATAACCAAACACCTCCTTCCTCCTGGAAAGGACACCTCCCTTTATCCTCCTGAAACATGGTAACAAACTTGCTTAGTATGACAAACCAAAAACAAACAAGAGCAAAATGAGCTTCTTTGTTCCTTTTTCCATTAAAAAAACGGAACTCCTTCAAAGTTCTTTAAAATAACTCACTGTGGTGTTGAAAACTCCAATAAAAGCACTAATCACCAGCGGTGTAAAGGAGAGCAGAACTGATCTGATTCTGTGGTTTGGGTTTTGATGTGGTGGCGGTCAAAACTAGCCATGGCAAAAACCACCACCTTGTGTGTCTGCATTGAACTAATCTTCCTTTTCATCATCCCTTCTTTTTTCCTGTCCTCTAACAGTGCGAGATGGAGTGGCAGGGCTGCATTCCTCTGCTGTTAATTAGCAGGAAATGAGGGCAGCCAATGACAAGGACCATTTACACCAGTGAACGAGAGAGAGGAGAGAGAGAGTGAGATCTCAAGGTGCTAGTTTCACTATGTAAGTGATCTCATAAGAGATGCCTGGGGACACAGGATGGCAGACAACACGAAGTGCCATCCTTCACAGGAGTAGTAATGACAGCAAAGCACTCTGGGTAACAGCACCACAACAACAGTAGCTCCTAGACAAGCCTGAACATGAACATGTGCGAGAGGAAGGAGACTGTCTGCCAGTCTTGAAGACAGGTTAAACCAATTTTATTTAATTAAAGAGCGAGGCAGGGGAATATTATAGAATGTTTCTCACTCCGGTGCTTTGATGGTTCAATCTAATGTTAAGGTATCCTGTGCCGCCCATGTCACAAGACGAAACCTGTACCAGGAGCGATAAGGTAGATATTTACCAAGAAACTTTCCAGTCATGCAGTGCAGATCAGCAGATGTGTAAAACCAGTTCATTGGCATTCTAAAATGAAACTCTGCTTCAAAATCCAAGGACCAATCAGAGAGCAGCGCTACCCGGAGGTTCTGTAATTAAAATGAGGGTGCCTACGGCAACTAAGATAAAAACAAATATTTACAGAAATCCTGCACATGCGAGAGAGAGAGTGGGAAAGAAATGTAGACTGATTGAAACTCCAACTTTAGATGGACACCAGTAAGACGCAGCAAAAAACAAAACAAAAACAAGGAAGAAAACAGATGTTGTGACTCAGCATCTGTCACAATGAGTTCGGTCCACCGCAAGCTTTCAGCTGATGGTCTTAAAGACAAGAACAGAAAGATGCAGGGAGAATGGAAAGAAAGCGTAACATACTAAAAGCAGCATGCACATGAGACTACTGACTAATGCAAACGGACAGACCCAGTTATAGACTTTAAACGTGAACAACAGTCTTTAGTAGAACAATTTTGAACATTGAACTTTGAACACACACACACACCAATAGTTTTGGATGATTTCTCACCAAAAAAAAAAAAAAAAAGGCCCTACTCACTACTCCTGCATTCAACACACAACCTTTCAGAAATCTCTAATATGCTATTTATCGATCATATTCATGGTCCAATACCGTATCCATGCGGTAATCCACGTCTGAAAACCCCAACAACAACAGTTTAAAGACAGTCTTACCCAGCTACCTGAATAACATCCATTTATTAGCAGAGTCACCCGAAGGTCTGTGGTTTGTTGCCACCATGTTAACCTAAAAACACAGGTTATCTGTATACAGTATAGCACTGTGTGCATCTGCAGCTGCATACGTGTGTGTGTGTGTAGAATGTGTTTATGGCTTCCTTTAACTGAAAGGTAACACTCACACACAGGTTTATATATCAGTCTTATCTAAATTACTTCAGTCATAAAGCCAAATTCATTTATGGTCTATCAATTATCCGTGCGGCTACTGCTGTGAGCTTTGCTGAATGTGTAAAGAGCGAAAGAATGCAAAGCTTCACACAATCGGCTTTGTGCTGGTCACACCGGTGCTGCGAAGAGTCTCAAACAGGAAGCAGTAACCGAGGTCACATCCCGTAGGCCAGAGCTGTGATGTCACAGCGTGTGTGAGAGAGCAATGTTGAACACACAATGCTCCATTGTCCAAGTGCAGACACCCTGTGAAACCACACAGACACTCACCCACCTCCTCTAAGCAGACTGACCTCATTCACAACACATACCATTTGTCTTTCGATGCATCTTTCCCTCTCTTTTCCACCACCCGGCTCTGTTCAGCCCTGCCATCGCTCTCTCCCTGTGCACACAATCAATCTGTTGACCCCACTAGGCACGCTAAGCCTTCTCACAAAGCACAGTCATGACATGGTCTTCCTCTCCTATGATGCGCTTTTGTTTGTGACACATTTAAGAGCTAATTGAGCACAAATGTAGCAGCATAACAAGGAGCTAGCAGACAAAGACAAATCTGTGTGTAGTGCAAAGGGATGGCAGTAGCTTCTCTGTTGTGTTTGACAGCGGGATTGATGGAGGACGATATAACATCCACGGCGAGACAAATCTCTTCCCTGCCCTCCCTCTCTCGCACACAGTTGGCTGTAGTGGAATGTTAAAATTACAACAGGTGACTAAGCTTCAGTGAATAGTCTCTCAGTTTTGCCTTTAGAACACACATAGAATTACAAAAGCTTATATACACACACACACACACACACACACACACACACAGTCATCTGCCCAGAATGAAACAGCTGTTCCTATCTGCTGTTAAGTGCTCCAGAAATAATCAATGGCTGTCCTAAAATATTGGTCTTGGTTTCACAATGTCGAAACGTGTTTTTTAACATGCAAAAAATAATGTGTTCAGAGGAATTACAGTGTCCTAACGACAAGCGGTTTGTCCACAATAAATATAAATATGCTGTATGATGACAATGTATTATTCAAAAGTGTGGGCCATATTTTCCATGTTTATGACAGTGATCGTAAAGACTAACTTTATTTTAAAAAAATAAATAAATTCAAATAAATCCTGTTCTTCTGAACGTCACATTGAATAAAAAAAAAACGGAAAAAGTCATGAATTATATGATACAAAAAATATAAAATTACAATATAATATTTAAAAGAATAAATAACATTAAAATGTCTTAGTAGAAACGAGCTCCTACAATTAGCGGTATCGATACTGTTATCTATACTGTTAGGTGCACAAAGATATGATGTGAAATTTTTATTTTAACACTGCTGAATTTTAGCAACTGTATTTCTTTAATTAGCAATGTGAGAATGTATCTCCTTATTTATCACTCACAAGTTTTTTTTAAAACTGAATGAGTTTATTCTATTCTAATGTTGAACAAACCAAATGGGTGCTGGTCCTTAGTGACTTCCATTTTTTCAAAGTCAGTGAGGACCAGTTACCCACATTCTTCAAAATATCTTTTTTTTTTGCGTTTAGCACAATAAATAAATTAATACAGATTTGGTACTACAACATGACTGATTAAATAATGTCATTTTAATTTTTGATTAAAGTATCCCTCTATTGATAATCATAGTAGCATAGTACTGTCCCATTAAAACATGCGTATGGGCGCATTTTTACTTTCGCATTAGACATAACCATTTTTATATATATTTGTGTGTTTATGAGAGTATTAGGGCAAACAAACAATAACTAAAATAACTAGGTAATTAGATACTGTTTGACGGCCTTTTAGTATAAACACACTTCAGGTGCATGTGCTCTGAATAAAAGCATGCCAGTTAAGTGCATATACGAAACATTTAACTGGCATTCGGAGCTGGGAGACATGATAAATACAGCGCAATGCTTGAGGTAGATGTTGTATTTTTGATAGTAAATGTTTCATATCACTAGTGCGGTCTCTTTTGTTCACTATTACACTACTGCATTGCATGTGACACCGATGTCTCTTAGTTTTGTACATGGATATCACACACACACACACACACACACACGTGTCAAGCTAACTAACTATTCTAATTCATCGACATTGAAGTATACTGAAATAACACAACCCAAGTATCAATAACCGTATTGTTTGTCCTGATGCTTATTATTAGGTAGTCTGGCAATGACCCAATTATGCACTGGTCCAAAAAAAATTATAATTTCATAAGTGTACATAACCATAAATAAAAGTGGAGACCGTAAACTGCAAGAACACTTCCTTTGTGCGTGTGTGAGAGCAAGAGAGACATTTAATTAACAAATAAGAATTATTTGGTATTGAAATGATATTTAGAATGGAATCAGCCTGGCAACATTTGCTGTAGAAAAGACAGACAAATAACCCACTTATATCACAATGACAGCTGTGTTCTCCCATGAGTTCTGGTGCATGGCTCACTATGATTGGCCCTCTATTAAGCAACACTCAAAACAGACAGGAAGGAGGAGGAAAAAAAAAGAAAAGAAATCAACACATTGGTCTGGAGACTCCAATTTCAGCAGTGAAATAAAGCCTGCAGTGTTGCCTATCTGCCGCTGAGAGCAAATTGGAGGTGAATAGTTGAAATCACAGGGTGAGACAATCAAAGAACCACCTCTGGCCGAGGCCACAGTCCACGCAGATCAATTCAAGGAGCATTTTCTCTCCCGTAAGAAATAAGTGTGATCATAATCACGACTAATTAAAGCATTTGAAAGAGACAGAACAAACATTAGACGGATTCAATTTCTTAATGAACGTGTAGATGAGCACCGAGCAACACTGCTGTCTGATTTAGCCAAACAAGTCCTCTGTTGCTTAATTTGAGAGGGTGAGAACTCGAGGAAAATGCAAAGGCAAACACTGCGTTTCCAGCGCAGAAATGGCATGAAAGAGGAGTGTGAAGGGGTGTGGAGATATTTCAGGCAGTTGTGGAATGTGAAAGGGTGAGGCCCTTCCCCCGCTCGGGAGCGAAGGGAGAGAAACGGAGACGATAAACACCAACCGCTCCTGGACAGACTTTCTTAACCACAGCAAGTCTACAGACACGCATGCTATAAAGCACGACTTTTTGCTTTTTGGTTCTTGAGAAAAGGACTCCTCCCCTTCCAAAAACTCTAAATCAGCCCGTTCCTGCGCGAGCTGGCCCATGAAAGCCCTGTTGTTCTCCTGTGGGAAGCACATGAGCATGAGTGTAGTTAGGAAGTTAGTGACCATGTCTGAGTCACTGCTACGGCAGCCGAAAGAAAACTTGTGTTTCAACGAGAAACGCTTTCAGCCAATGGAAAAGTTGTTGAAGAGCGTGCTGGTGTCTGTGCCGCGTCAGGAGGACAGCGGTGCTGGCAGGGCAGAGTCTGATAAGAAACCCCTGCGCTCTTGAGAGACCCCCCTGATAAAGGGGCACAGGCTGACGCACACAGACATGACTTTATCAGGGGCCACACAAGGGCCGTGTCAGGAGCCAGTTCACACACACACGCGCGCGCGCGCCACCACTGGAGGGGGTTGGGGAGAGAAAATGAGCGAGACTCCTCTGTTCCCTGCGCTAACCCTGTCAACCTCTTCCTGCTATCCAATTTATCACCGCCCAGCAGGACACAGAAAAAGAGAGAGAAACAAAGATAGAGAGAATAAAATTATCTGCACACTCACTCCGCTGAACCCGGGCCCGAGCAGAGTACCTGAGCTAATGGATCTAGCTAGCTAATTAAAGTACACGCTGTAAGGGGTCCCCCAGGTCCCAGCCTGTAAGAATCGCTTCCTGTTAGCACATGGAATCACCTCAAATACGAATGCTGCATCTAAAATTTACTGAGTTTAAAGTCAGCGTGAACCGGAAGATGAACGCTGAGTGAAAGGAACACTGACAGTCGTAGGGGAGTGGTTAAAGATGTCATGCCCAAGCCGTCAAACTAACATCTGACGTGATTTACGAAGGCATACCATTTTCTCTTTTTGTGGATTGACGTGCACAGATGAATTGTTCACCGCAAAAACAGCAATGTGAGCCGACAAGATAAACAGTGCAGATTCATTTCACATCAAACTGGTACTAGTACAGCTTATACAACGACCGATCAGAATCGAGATTTAGATTTTTCTAGAAAATTATAATGAATTAACAATACAATAATAATATATATATTTTTTTTTAAAGTGTAAGATATTTTTGGAGTTTAACTTTTTTTATGAATCAAAGTTACTAAAAGCAACAGTAAAGACATCTATAATGATGCAAAATATTTTATTTTAAATGCTGTTCTTTTAAACATTAAATTCATTCAGGAAAAACAGCACAAAAACTATTAAGCAGCACAACTGTTTAAAACGTAAAAAAAAAGCTTCTTAAGCATCAAATCAGCTTATCGCTGAAGTAATGGCTGCTAAAAATCTAGCAAATACTTTTCCGAGGCACAGAAAACACAAACCATTTCAAGACGGAATCATTTCCTAACAACCTGTATGACCGTGAGAAATCTAGATCTTTAACCTTGACTCGTTCCTTCCATTTCTGAACACGGCGTGCATTGAGCTCTGGCACTGGACTCAGCTGCCACCGACTTATCAAAGACAGCTCTAAAAACACCCGCAGGGTCACCTCTGAAGATCACAAGCACACTGCAAACCTGTCTTTCTCTCGTCAGCCTGACACACACACACACACACACACACACACACACACTCGGAGCGGTGCGAGGAGAGGAAGGGAGAGCAGTTGTCTTGTGCGGGGGAACAGAAAGGGTGACGAGGGAGACGTAAGGGTGTTGGTTTTCCTTTGCCATGCCAACAGCTGCAAACACACACGATCCGTTCGAGTTATGAGCGTTTGTGCACAGCTGTCACGAGAACTCTTACGAGACGACAACCGAGAGAGCATTCCCACATTTCACCTGCAAACGCAGTCTCTCTTTCATCCAGCAGAAAAGTGCGAAGCCGCGCCGAAACGCTTTCAAGCCTGCGCTTTATTTACATACCCAACGCTCCACAATAATAACAGTCGTGCTTAACGAAAGACCTAAAATACTATCATCTGTCTAAACTTCTCGGCTGAAGTGCCTTTTTCGATTGGACTGAACTCCCTCTGATCTGAGATCAGTGCAACACAGAAAAGATGGAGCACACCTCCTTTCTAAAACTCGTGACAAATCAAGACCATTTGTCCATTTTGTCATCATTCCCATCAATAACGTCCTCTGCCAGCTCTGCAGATTAACGCTTCACGTTTTTCCATCCTCAAACATGTTTTGGGATTTTAAATAAACCGTATTCATTAAACACGCATTTTTAAAATGGCATTGTATCACCCTACTGTCTAGACATCAGTATCAATCTGATGTAAAGCAGAGGTCAGAAGAGACCGCAGACGCTGTGTGTAGCTGTACAAATTTCCCTCCCTACGCATTAAGTCTGAGTATTTACCGTTACAAATACACGACTGGCCCACATCACCCTGAGCTGCTCATTTGCATTGCCAAATCAGTATGCAAATTCAGCTGAGCGCAGCAGAGATTTTACACCTTGTCCAATCCATGTGTGTGTTCAAAGAAATGTGTGTCAGAGGGGGGAAAAAAGGAAGGATGAAGTTGTCCTCTGTGGTTTCAGTTCATTTTTGAGTGGATTGAGGAGAACAGATTACAGCAAGAGAAGAGTAAAGTTCAGGTAAACAGAGCAGAGCGAGTCCTGATACACAAACGCCAGGCTGTATCACTGCAGGAGGAACTAACACCTCACTGTTTGGTGTCAGAGCACACAGCTTCATGAGAATTATCTCATGCAGACTCTAAAAGACCAAGAAGAAGACTTCAAGGAAACACATCCGTGTCATTTACGTATATAGAGAGGAAAAAGGTCCCATTGTAGATGCAAGAACGCCAACAGTTTGGTATCTACATACTAAAACTGTAAGATAGTAAGGAAACAGCTCTTCGAAAAAAAACCCAAAATCATTTATTCTAACATTTTCTTTTGCCATTACAAAACTGTTTTAGACTTGCTTTTGCGAAACACAAGAGCAGAATTTTTTAAGGGTTTCGTTTTCATTATTCAAAAAAAATAATAATTCGTTGAAGAAATGGCAGAATTTTAGTTTTTGCAAGAACTATCCCTTAAAAATGTTTTAATTCCTATTCAACAAAGAGACACAAGTCCAAGTCCAGTCGTGAACTTGGCAAAGTGTGGAAGAGTCAAAACCCAACCTAAAGTGTGGTTTGTGGGGTTGTGTGTGGGAATGCGGAGTTGTGCTCAGTCAAACCAAACTAGTTTATCCGGTGACGCAAAGGGTGATTTAGCAACACGCCGAGAGAATACGAGCGCAAACAAAGCGGATACTGGATAACATTGCGGCAGATTTTGCGGCTGCTCGTCCTTCTTTGTTCCAAGACAAACAGAGCCGCGTGTTTGCATGTCAATAACACGAGCTATCGCGCACTTCGTGAAATTAATACAGACGGATACTGTGCGTTTGTGTGCGAGAGGGAATTCAAGCCTCTCCGTGTCGTAACAGAAGGAGATTAGAGCCGGACTGTAAACTACATGCGTGCGTTTCAGACACAAACGGCGCGCGCAAATAATCGCACAACATGTGTGAAAAGAAATGAGTGACGGCGCAGATACACAAGCTGCATTGAGAGAAACCTGCTGCATACCACAGCCACGGACACCATTTCTCCTTCACAGGTTGCATGATGAAAAATTAAGCGATACGATAAAGATATGCGAAATAAAACTGTAATATCAGTTTATGCTGTGCTATTTTGACAGACTCGTGTATAGGCACTTGCGCGTCCATGAGGCGCATTCATGAAAAAAACTCGACTGAATGAATGCCTCAGGGGGAAAAAATCTTAATCTGCAAACAAACAGCTGATTGTTTTGATTAAATCCTCGGCGTTGAGTGCAGATGTGAATATTTTGCACACCTGAGTAAATAAACATAATTTAGCGAACTTCGATCGAAAAATAAACGCGAAGTTTCTTGTGTGCTGCTACTAACTTTGGCTAACGTCACTCACACCCAAAAAACAAGTAACGAACCGTTGAAATGTTTAGCAATAGGTCGCTTACGACACAAAATAAGTAGGTGGGGAGAGAGTAAACTCTTAAAACGTGCTATATTAGACGGTAAAGGAGTGAAAGTTAGTAAATTTGACGACGGGTAAAAGTTGTTGATTTAGCAGACTGCTAACAGCGCTAGCGACCCTCACACACTTGGTGACGGAAAAAAGACTTTTGAACGTTTGAAAATTGGTTCGATTCCCCCCAAAAGCGTTTCAACTTTTAAAATCAGACCTAAAAACACAAGTCGACTTTTAAACAGGATCCATTAATCGTCGTTCGGAGTCTCTTTCGCTGAAGACAGACAACTTAGTTTGTGAAGTTGAGAAACACCACGAAAACACTGGCGGTTTGGGTTTACACACACACGTACCTTCGTCCAAGAGTCTCTCCAGGTGTGTGAAGATGCCGCACAGGTTCGGTAAACTCGTCATGAGCTTCTTCTCGTTCAATAACTGCATGAGATAGTCGGGACTCGGCCTCGGTCTCTCCTTCACCTCCATCTCCCCGACCATCATCTTTGCACGCAAACGTTCACAATCCTTCCCCCAGAAAAGAAAAAAAAAAGAAAACACAAAAGAAAAAAATAACGGTGCCGATCAAATCCCTCGTTCCCCCTCCAGGCTGCGGCGACCCTCTCCAGATATAAGGGCTGATTTTAAGGTGCAGGCTCTCTCTTTCTTTCTCTTTCTCTCCCTTCGCTAGAGACGCGCGATACGGACTCGCTGGGTTATCTTCGTTGTACTGAGCTCGCGCTACTGCTCCGGACTGAGGAACCTCCGAGAGCGCCGGACCCGCCTGGCGCGCATTGGCTGCCTGCGAGTCGGGTGGCCAATCAGCGCATAGCCTAGGAGAGGCGGGGATAGTATTTTAACCACACGAATCCTCGCTTGAGATGATGGACAGAGATCGGAGCCAATAGAATACAGGCTCGCGAACGCTAGAATCACCGGCGGGGATGATATATTGCGAAACGCTGTGACAACATGTCTGTGACAACAAGTGTTTGCTTTGTGTGTTTTGATAGGGCTTGGCATTTCATGGTGTGTTGCTTTTTTATAATTAAATCGTTGTGTGTGTGTGTTTTTGATCTGCATAGTCGGTTCTGCCGTGTAAAGTAATGTGATTCGCTTTTAGAGACAGGAATGTACTTCGCACAAGTACGCGAACGTTCGCTGCGTCACAAAACGCGCAAAACGCGCAGCTCATTGAAAGTAATGGAATTTAAAAAAAGTAAAATAAAACAAAGTTGGTGTTAGTGTTATTCTGTATACAACGATAGAGCAGTCTTTGTGACTGGGATATATTTCTCGCGTATTTATGAGCTGCTTTATTTCTATTTTTTTTTTCATTAACATAAATGACCAGTATTGGTGTATTAAATTAATTAATCATGATTAAATGTGTGATTCCAGACATTTTAATAACTGCGCGTTCTAGGCCTAATTAAAAAAGTTATCACTTCTATGAAGATCTGTCATGGTCACCTTCATGCCTTTTTAAAATCTCCAATCGCAGTTTCACATTCATCATTATGGAAGACACAGATTTGAACAGACGCTACATCAGCTTGGGACTTCATGCTCAGCTGACCTTCTCCAGATCCCGTCCACACGGAAGATAACAGGACACAGGATACCTTACTTCAACTAGAGATATCGCATAATAATATCAAATATTTACAATCTAGAAGAGATGTTATTTTTGCACTCTCATAAAAAAAAGTTATAAGCTGTCACTGCGACAGAGCAAAGTAAAAATATACCAATTTAGGTCCTACCTGTTAAATAAGTTACAAAAGTGTACCTTTGGAAAATGTACCACTTCGGTGACTTTTTCCCCAAAATGTATTTTATCGTTCCAGATTTATTGGCCCAAAATAACGCCCAGATGCACGAGCAGAAATGTTGAATGCAAGTGGCATTTTTACATATATGGGAATGATCCAAGTGTTACAGACCTCCTCGTTTGTTCCATACAAATATATCCATATGATTCACCGTGCATCCTCCTATTCACATGACTCATCATCCTTTCTTTCTCTAATCTCATTTTTCGGCGGCATCACCTTCTTAGTATAACAGACGGGGGAAAAATCACCAATTTCTGAAGGCAGCACAAAAAGATTCAGCATTTATCTCGGTTTCAGATAAGAATCCTTTGCTCTTATCAAAACTACCACATACATTTTCATTTCACTAGGCACCGAGTCTGAGACAGGCCACACGTGTGTGCGTGCTGCTAGTGTTTGTGTGTGTGTGTGTGTGTGTGTGTGTGTGTGTGTGTGTGTGTGTTGTAGTGTGAGATATTAATCCCCGCCCAAACCCTGTATTTTCCTCCTCTATTAATAACACGGGTTTCATTCTAGAATTAATCCAATTAACGACACTTTAGATAAAAGGTGAATATGAAATCAGGTGGTTGTGAAGCAGCAGGGAGCAGAGACGGGAGGGAGATGGGTCTTCAGAGGGGGCATCGGTCATGATCCCGTGGTCAGCTCCGGAAGCTGATTAGAAAAGCAGTAGGTGGCATGACTGTGTCTGGAATATAACGTGAGCTCCCTCAAAGCACAGACACTCTTGAGTTATTTTGTCTGAAGGGAGCTTGAAGGCTTTGACTATGAAAATAATACAAAAGCATAAAACAAAAGCGATTATGTGTGGGTGCAGGAACACCAGAGAGTGAAATCTGGGTCAATTGTGAGATAAAGAGAGAGAGGGAGAGGGAAATCACACGTTGTTAAGGTGAGGCAAAGAGTGGGACATTCTCAGAGTGAGTATCATTGAGTATTTCTGGGAGTGAGCGTATTAAAAAAAACACATGGCGATGACTGTAAAATACACAGATGATTGTAAGAGCCGGTCACGTGTTGGGTGTTGTTTGTTGGACTGGGGCGCTGACAGCACTGATGGATCCTGTTCTCTCCACCCAGTCCGGTGCAGTATAATCTCACCATGGGCCACCACGTCATTCATGGCTCCCCAGGGGTCTGCAGGGAAGATTACAGCAAACGCACAGTCCTTCATCACTCACTCGGGGCTCACGGCCTTATACCGCCACACGTGCCGCCGACTCACAGCTCCTACAAGACGCACTTGAGCCAATGACACATTAGCGTGCTTACGGTAAAGACCATTAAAAAAAACCTTGCATAAAATAGATCGTAAAGATCTTAGAAATATACAGTCAAACCCAAATGTATTCAACGTTTCTTCATATCACAGCTTATTCGCTATAGTTTAGGAAATTGTAATGAAATATGACAAGGATGTATCTGTGTCAGAATATCAGAATTCATTTTGATGATTTCATATAGCTTTGATAGAAAGGTGTGTAATGAATTCGGTTAATTAGCTGTTCATTTTAGGTATACAGTTATATAATATCAATTTAGGTCAACCAATTACCAAGCAATGCTTAATTTTGTTTAGTATGTGGTGTAAAGGGTCGCATTAGTATTTCAAGAAAAACACTTAAACCAAACATGGTCAGGCAACAATTTGTATACATTTTACTGGTAGTCCAATGTATGAAGGATTTTTGTCTCAGTTTACTTTATTTTTCTATCCTCACTTATATAAATGAACTACAGTCTCGCAGCCACTAGTCAAAAATATTACATTTTATATCTGGTGTCTGAATAATTCTTGGTTTGACTGTTCACTTCCTATTCATATTTGTCCATTTAATTTTGAAAAATGTTTCAGTTTAATGGCTCTTTCAGAATTTCTAACAAAAGGTTTAAAATATGTATTTTTCAAGGTAATATTGTTTCTTTTCTGCACCACATTTTACATTTAAAGTTAATTTGGTATAATCTTGAACATTTAATATATTATTATTATTTCATAAATCTTGATTCATTGTTTCAATTTCATTAATAAACGCTCCACTGACGGCTTGGTTTAGGGGAGAAAGCTCACACTAACTTGTTTTTTTTTTAAATCTTTAAACTTTAATGTTTTCATTATATTACGTTTACATTTTTTAAATTTATCATTACATTAAATAATATTTTATCTTTTTAATGAGCCCTTTTTATTGATTTTTTCAGTATAGCACTAACTTCTACCAAACATCAATAAGCAGATGCACAAGAAAATGATACATCAACATTTATTTTGCTGCAGAATTGATATCTGATTATCAATCAAAGAAATTAAAATGGAATGCATTTCAAAGGCCTGCACAGAACTGCTGTACATGCAGGTTTTAAAAATACGTTTAAAATTTCCAGGTGAATGTGTGTTTATATGTGTGTGATTGGTTCTCATGGTGGTCCAAAGGATAAGGACGGTGCTTGTTTGTGTGTGTGCAGAGCCACGGCAGATGTGTTTGCGTCTGATAAGAGCGTCTGGCTGAGGTAGAGGAGGAGCAAGGATCAGACAGCAGAACCCCGTCGATTCTGAGCCGGTGAGAGAGGAAGATCTCTCCAGTCTCCCACCGAAAAAACCATCGGCCTCCTGTGAGCCTTCTTCAAAACACACCACGCGTTCACACGCTACACACCAGCACCACTTTAAAGAAACTCACTTTTCAAACAGCCCGATATTAGAAAAGACTGTTCGACGAAACAGCTCAATTCTTGCTGTTTGGAAAAAGACAAAATGTTACAAAAGTTCAGAATTGCAGAAATGCACTGACGACGAGCTTTCACAACCCACTTTACTGCAATAATCTGACGCATCTGGTTTTTAAAAGATAAAAATAGGGCGGGGCTTGTTTTGGTCGACAAAGGAAATGATTGGATGGTGAAAAGTGGCAGGGGTGGAGCAGGTTTTTGTTTTCTTCACTACATCTCTGAGGCTTAGAAGAGTCGTTTTTGAGTCAAGTTTTGGAAGAAACATCAGAGCTCCAGTCTGTTCTGTGGAGTGGTGGGCTGGGGTTGAGAGGGGCAGGGGACACCTGAAGCATGAAGTCACTCCGAAATAAATCTCCATTGAGCTCAGGGCTTTGCACATGCTCACTGGCTGGCATTGGGTTTCGTGCGGCCCCTGGCAGATGCGCCGAACAAGAAGAATAGATCCCAGAGGGCTATTTATTCCTGCTGCTCCCTTCGCTTTCCCTCCCTCCCCTCTGCACTGTTGCTCCTAACAATCTGGCATTCTTACACTCTAATGTTTTTCCCTTCCCTCCGCTCTCGCATCAACGTCTCCATCCCTGTTTTATACCGATTTCATTCATCGATTCACCTGAGAGGCAATTAGATCTGAGCCAAATCAGACAAATGAGAAAAACGGTTGATCCAAAAAATGTCCCGTCATGCCGTTCCAAACCTTGGTGCTTTGGAAAAAAACATGTCTCGGTGTATTCTGTCCGTTCGAGAAAAAAACTTTCATTGTAGTGGCACATTCTTAAAATGTCTTCTTTTATGTTTCGGGGGAAGATAGAAAGTCTTGCAGGTATGAAAGCACGAGAATGAGTAAATGATGACTGAAACTATTTCTCTCACAGTCTCGGTTTCTAGGACTCGAGCTGGGACTCCAGGTCTCTTTATTGACCCCGATTGTTGCAGTAAAACTGATTTGAGGGCAAATCCCGCCTCAATTCCCCTTGTGTCTGTTCAGAGCTGTAATTTACAGGCGTGTGATCAAATCCAGATTGAACAGATTTCAAATGTTTCAGAAATCTCAGCTCACTGTAAACATCGGCTCATGGGACTCATTTTTAAAAACATACCAACACAGATTTTTTCCCCCCTAGGAGCTGTTAAAGGAAATACTTTGGCAAAACACTGCACATCCTTCATGTTACGGTATGTTCTTATGACGGCATGATCCACTGGTGTCACAAAGTAATATATATGGGGTGATTATGGGGCCTGGTGTCCAAAGAGCAGCTCAGAGCCCTTCTAATAATCCCAGAAAGAAGGAGATCTACAGATGGCTGCTTAATCTGATTGTAAAAGCATTAAGTGAAAAGACTCAGAGGACATTATATGCTATAAAATCACTATTCGGCTGAATAAAAAAACCAAAACACACACTCGAGGCGTTTGATTTCATAGGTAGGAAAAGATAGAGGCTTTTAAGCAGGAGGGAAGCCCCCGACTGAGTGCGCGCGTGTGTGTGTGTGTGTGTGTGTGTGTGTGTGTGTGTGCGCTCTGATAAATGAGCGTTTCATTCAGACATTGTGTTCTGGCACACAGCCTGCAGCTCATACAGGTTCATGGCTTTCAAAAGCACATAATGTTGCCATCTAAATATTTGCTATCTGTCATGTGTTATTTTGTGCACTGTCTATGTCCCTTCAGGTCCATTCTGTAGAGGTGTGTGTATATGTATAGGTATCATGACCTTTAGAGCTAAGACCAGTGCCTTATATGTTAGCTTTTGGTAGGTATGTTTCACCACTGCCAAATAAAAAAACCTCAAACGTTTAAATATAAAAGAGAAGCATCCGACAAAGAGCTGACCTGAAAAGACACAGATAAAGAAAGAGAGAAAGAGATAAAGAAAGCAGGGGGCAGGGGGGTTGAAATCATCTGAAAAGTGGGGAGGCTATTAAAAATCTCAAAGCCTATAAAATGTCTAGTTGCCACGGATACACTCATGAGATATTTTGAAAGCATAATAACTAAACTTCCTACTAATGTCAATCACCAGTGTTTGGCAATAAGGTTTATTAATTATACAGAAAGATTAGTTGGCTATGAATATAAAACTGCATATTTTTGGCAAACATGACTTTTCTTCTCTTCTGTAGTTCTCAAATAAATTGGTTTACTTTCTGTCAGAGGCTCAGCACACAAACCATGGCTTATGAATATTAATTAAAAGGGATGATCGGTCTGATTCGCTGAAAGATGAACATTGGTACATGAACTCCAGCCAAAGAGGAAATATGCATTATTGTTATTAGGGGAGCAAATTTATTCTCAGATACAATATCTGCTACACTCCTGGTAGAATAGATAGAAGGATAAAAACAAGTAAAAAGAAAAAGAAGAGAGATTTCATGTGCTTCATGTTGGAAGGTGAGTGAACAGCCAGAGGGGAGTCTCAATATTTCTTCTTTTTTTTCCAGAAACCACTGAGAAAATTGGAAGAAAAAGCAAGAAAATGTTCATTATATGAGGAAAGATTAGATCAGTGACCTTCTGAAAATTATCTGTGTGATTGGAAGAGATTGCCCTGGCAAGATTTTTTGGATTCAAGTAAAAGTTTTGAATGTGGTTGAAATTATTTAAATCAGATATATATATATATATATATATATGCTCCAAATATAGATCATCATGATATAGTTACATTCAAAACACTGTTTCCAGTACCTGTAGCCAGCTAGTATTGAATATGTGGGCATTCTCTGGCTTTCTCTTTAGATAAATCCTAACTAAATAAAAATGAGATGCAGGTTAGTTGCAACCGAGAGATTTATTGACCCCTGAGCGACCTGTCTGTTTATCTTCACAGGAAGCTGTGTGTGTGTCTTCTCTGATACAGACAGCCATTGTGCACAGACTCATAACATCTGCATTATGACTTTAATGAAGTCCAAAATTAGGTTTGTAACATAAGGTGGGTATGTTTATGTTTGTATAAGACTGTGTTTCTGATTGAGTTTTCCATTCCAATTAGTTGAGAAGGCAGGACTCGTAGGTGGGCACCATGTATTTGATGTTGATGAAGGCGTCCTCGCCCCCATAGCGTTCAAACACCTCCAGCGTCTCCTGAATCAGGTCTCCGATGTTCTCCCTCTTCTGCTGGCTGTAGTCGATTCCGTCACCCGAGTTTTCTGCGCACAACACAAACATATTGCATCATATTAGCATACTTTGTGATATTTAAAAGTTTAAAAGCCCTAATAAAGTTAGTAACACACACACACACACACACACACACAGAGATCTTCTGAAAAGAGCAGATCTAATAACTGTTAAGATATTCAGCAGGAGCGTGTGAACAAATCTCAAATAATTCATCAGGAGGAGGAATGTGTGTTTACCGGATGTTCTTGTGCATATCTCTGCCGCTCTCTGACATGACATTAGAGAAACCCATCAATCACTGGGTAAGCTACAGCGCGCACACACACACACAAATCAATACGTTCACACTCCTCCAGCATCACACACACACACACAAGCTCACCCGCTACCTACCAAACAAACTTCCTTCTGAGGTCACAGGCCCAATTACACCAGAAGTCTGAACACACACACACACACACACACACACACACACACACACACACACACCTCTCTGTCTCTCTTGCCTGCTCATTAAAGCAAAGGATGACAGGCAGATGAAAAGAGAGCAGGTAAGTAGGGAGTCTCTCTCTTCTAGCATGTGTGAGTGTGTGTTGTCTGTCTAGAGTCTGCGTAACTGTATGTCTTCATCTGCCTGACTTGTGAATCGTTTCCATGTTTCTTCCTCACACAGGTCTTAAAACCCACAACCAATCAATAAAATATTAGTACAAAGGTCTTGTGGTGTGTTAATATGCTCATCTATACACAAACGCACTGGCCATCTTAGTTATGCCTCCAGGCAGCTGTTTACTAGTCAAGCTAGTGCTGCTTCTGTTGCCTTTAATGGAAAAAGCCGTGAATGTGAAACTCAAATCCTTTATCAGTTGCAAAATGGTTTTATTATTAGATTAAATGTATTATAGTTTTATTATCTACACAAAACACATGTGTTTTATTCAACTTCAAACCATCATAGGTGGATATGCCTTTCTTCTTTCAGACGAATCCAAAAATGAGTTATACAAAAATGATCCTGGCATCATTGTAGTGGGCAGGTGTTTCCAATTTAACAGTCCAAAACTAGTTAAATAAAGTGTAAGCAAATGTAATATAACATGCCTCACACGACTCCGGGGGGGGGGGACTTCTGCCATGAATTTTTTGTAAAGAATGTATCCATATTTCAAACATAATAAACACTTTTCATAATTATACTTGCCAATTCAGCACCGTCTTCATTTAATATCAGTTAAATTAAGTCAATTATTAACAATTTATAAAAATGTATGTTTTTGTAGTTTGTACATGTTTTTAATTTCAAATTCAATAGTTTGTTATCATTTATTTGAAAACCCGTATTGTAATGAGGACCATGGCTTTACTTGTTGTGACCCCGATCTTATATACTTAAACTCTGGGATAAATATTTTACTAAATTAAAATAATAGGGCAAAGTTTTACAGAATAGCTTTAATACCTCTTTAAATGTTTAGTTCCTACTTAATTTTAATTGAAGCAAGAGCCTGGTTAAAGATAAATAGTGCCTTATATAAATTAGATAATGAGTATTTACAAATGTTAATGTTTTTAAAGGGATAGTTCACCCAAAAATGAAAATGTACATCATTTACATCATGTCATTACAAATTTAATTAAAGAAATGTAGAATACAGCAAAAAATTAAGTAGAATACAGTAGAAATTTAAGGGTAACCGAAGTGGTTTGATAACATTCTACAAATTATCTTCTTTTGGGTTCCACCAGAAGTCATACAGGTTTGAAACAACACAAGAGTGAGGAAATTACAGAACGTCAGAGGACTTTGATATAGACGGTTTCATGGGGTGCACGAGCCTGGCCCGAAGTTAACTTTTGGTCTGTTTGTTTATCTGTCTTGTTAGTGCCGCTGGCTACAAACGCAGCTAATGATGAGTAATGAAGTTAGTCTCAGGTTATTGTGCTGTGGGATGTGTTTCCCATACATTTATTTATTTGTGGTGACCTGTCACGATATTAAAACTGACCGATTTTCCGAAAGGCTTCGTTGAATAAACATGAGCACATAATGCATGTTTAAAAAACCAACCGAGGCGTAGGGTGTTTTTATATCACTGTAATTCTAAAGGAAGAGAGAAAATGCCACTTTCATTTCATCCTTCATCTAAAGCAGCGTTTGTAAGCTCAGAGCTGCTTTTTCTACAGCCCTTATATGGGAAACCTCCATTTCTTGTGCTTAAAGCACCTTCTGCTGGCAGAAAATGAATTAGCATTTTTAATAATTCCGTCTGATTTATGCAGCAAACATATTTTGCTTGCTATGAAAAAATGATCTACTCTAGAAGGACTTAGCTGGTGTTATTAGGATGTTTATTAGGATTTAAGTTAATGTTGTTGTCGTTGAAACCATCTTTAGGCACGAGGAGACTGGTTTTCCTTTGCTAAAGTAAGGAAATGTAGTTTCATTTGCTCCTACATTTCTCAGAAGTACATGCGCGATGCATACGTCTTATGCCATCCGTCTGAACTTCATCCGTGACCACAGTAAGCAGAAGTGAGAAAAAAGCTGTTTATTACGTTTAAAATACGGATCTTTCTTTCACTACAGGAGGCCTTCATTCAGTCCCCTGAGCCATGTGGGTATGTTTTATTATGTTTACGCATTACGTTTTGGACTGAAACACCCGCCCACAACAATGATAGCGCTTAGTTTAGAAATGCCAGGACAATTTTTACTCTGATCGGATTCGCCTGAAAGAAAGAAGTCATACGCACCTAGGATAGCTCGGGGGTAAGTAAAACATATGCTAATTTTCATTTCTGGATGAACAAGGGCCAGATTTATAACAGACTGCGCCAGCGCAAACCGTCTTTAGGCAATAAAATAGTACAGTCATGCTTTACAAAAGACACAAGTTGAACAATTAGCGCTGAAAAGGCACGGACAGTTGTTGCAGTGCCTGACCTAACTGATTATGCATTTGTATGGGAGGAGAGCATATGAATCACGTAACACGATTTACTAATGTTTGCGTGTCAAATTACTGGCATTTGCGCCATTTTATAAAACCTAAAACGCATTATTTAAAACCTTTAAACTATTTTGCGCCACTGTCGTAAGTATATCGCCCACACCTGTTGAGTATAAGCTCTGTTTATTTGCAACTGTGCCGCACTTAGTATATTGCGTCAATATGTAAATGAGATGTGTTTTCTAATTTATGCACAATGTAAGCATCCCATACATTGCACATATTCTGTACTAACTTGCTGAAGTGGTTTGGCTCATGGCCCACACCAGAAAAAGCTGCCAATCACACTGCACTGCTTCATATACACATCAGTACGACCCTAAAACACAGGAAAATAAAATCAACTCTGTCCGTTAATCCTGCCTTCAGGCATCCTTTGCTTTCTCTCCCTCTCACTCAGCATCTTTGTCAATCTATTTTCACCAGAGCAGGAGAAAGTAGGGGGTTAGAATAAAAATCCTCACCAGAGGCTTTTAAAGAAAATAGGTATATGGATAATGCTTTGAAGAGGTAGGAGAGCTTCATTTGCCATCTGTGCATGAACTGCAAAGATATGCTTCTGTTTGGAATCATGTGGAGTCCAGGCTTCGATTCTACAGAGTTCAGGGGTAGAGTGAAGTTCAAGCAAGAAGGAGTTTTCAGCATCTTTCAGAAAACCAAAATCATACTCATAAGCCCCCCAGATAGACATTGACTCGAAAAACCTGAGGAAAAACAAACATAAGCTACAAAAACAAACACACATTACGATTGTTCTTTAAAAACTTTGTCTCAGTCTCAGAGAGCACACGCACGGACTGCTTAATAACACAGCAAGAGCTTTCAGAAAAAAAAATTACAATCTGGTTTATGCGATTTCTGGGAATCAAAGTGCATAGATTTTTATCAATCTGCCAGGAACTGAAGTTGTGTTTACAAGTTCCCAAGCTGCCCCAAAGAGCATTTCTGAGCAATAATTAGTGGCTGGATTTGCCAAAGTTTGAAAGGTTCAAGCATCAAATCTTTGAATAAGTTTTTGTTGATTTGTGCATTCTGTTTCGTTCTTTATTGTTATATTACATTTCCTTGGGACCGGTATCCTAAAGGTAAAAAATATATACACTACAAAATGATAAATATTATCATTCAAATGCCTGGGGTGAGTAAGATTTTATGTTTTGGGAGATTGTTTTTATGGTGACCACAGCTGTATATACTTTGTCAAAGCACAGTAAAAACTATAATATTGTGACATATTAATACAATTTAAAATAACTGTCTTCTATTTTAATATCTTCAGGGTCACATAAATCTGAAATCATTCTGAATATGCAAATTTATTGCTCAAGAAACATTTCATATAATGTTTAGTGCTGTCAAATGATTGTATATATTTGTATATATATTATGTATATACAAATACACCCACATGCATGTGTATATTTCAGAAAAATATTTATATATTAAATATATTTATATATAATACAAGTTGAATGATAGAGATACTGCAGATCAAGGAAGTGATAAATAGAGTCATAATTGTGAAAAAAAAAAAAAAAAAAAAAAAAATATATATATATATATATATATATATATATATATATATATATATATATATATATATTGTAATTGTAATTATCTTTTAAACTTATATATAAGTTTTAGATTAGACCTATACAATTTTAGATTATTTACCCTAAACACAGAAAAAAAATCTTGGCTCGGTCACATGAAATGGTCAGACAGTCACTTCCTGTATAAGTGGGCGGTTCTTGGCCAGATAAAGTTGCAATATGGACCAGACATTAGTCACAATCTGGCAACGCAAGTACATTCACATTTGAATCTGTTTGTGAACTAGGGAAATGTTATTTTGCCTTGAACAAATATTTCTCTTCAAATCTCTCAGTAAAATGTTAATCATGAGGAAATCCACTTCCATCTGTGAGAGTGTATCTGTTCTCTCCCTCTGTGTCTCCGTTCACTGTGAGTGTGAGATGAGTTTCAACAGCTGTCTTTTCCGTCCCCCCTCTTCAACTCCTTTTCCACACCTCTATTCTCACCCCTTACTCCATTCTTTCTCTCTTACTCTTTCCTCTTCATATCTAGGCAGACAGGTTGGCGTCAAGAGGGTTGTCACGCCAAGGCACAGTCTATACAACTAATCCTTCTCTCTTTCTCAGTCTCTCTCTGGACGTGTTCGGGGCTGGACGTCCGCACCAGGGCAGCAGCTGGACAACTGATGGTTCTTGTGTTTGGGTTTAAACTGGACCGATCCACACACAGTATGTTGATATTGGATTTCGCTCCTGCTAACAGCCGACAGAGTGTAAAGAAAGTACAAACTGTGCAGCGCTGCGAGGCAAGACATTTGCCAAAGGACGGAGAGAAACCCCTGTCCTTGTGAATCTGTCAAAATGAACGCACGATTGAGATGACTGCTAATCACAAAAACCTAATAGAAAAATGTAAAAATGAATGTGTGTGACAGATGATGAAAATGTGTGTGCCATACACACCCACACGCACATCATCATCTCTGTCTCTGTCATCTCTATCATTAGCACCTTATTAACAGATTATGTAGCTCACACATACTGTACATTCTAATAAACACCTGTGGTTCTTTACGTACACTCAAAAAACACTACATATGCTAGCTAGTTCTTCGCATACTCACACAGCAAGAAACAAAGACGTCAAATTAGAGGTCACCCTAAATAATACATAAAAATGTTCTTGTTTTTTTTTTTTTCTTTTAAACGTTCTCAGAGTTTCCTCTCACAGGTCCTGACCTTGTGTGAGCTCTGCTAATGGTGCTAGCATTAATATTCATGTCCAACAGCTTGATGAAATGTACCTTTGCACTATGAACAGGTGTGCATATGTGAATAGCTCATTTACAACTCATAATGGCTATATGGGCAATTGTTCATGCAATGACGGTACTTTAATCTATTTGAATTATTTGTTTCTCAATGCAGAAAAAGAGAACATTTGGGCCCTGGAAGAAAAAAATGTACCTTTATTTTATTTTTTTTTTACACTGATTTTTCTAAATACTTTAATATATCTATCTGTCTATTGTGCAGTAACAACATTATAAAAATATAATAAAATATGTCATTACTATAATTTAATAAAATATAATGATTGCATCATTTTTCATACTTCAGTATTTAAATTAAAAATGTTTAAAATAAAAATCAATTAAAATAAAATATGAAATCATATTGTCTTCTATGTTTTATTCCGATTTACATTTTATTTATTAGATTTTTTTTTGTGCTCCAAAACAAAAGTTTTGATTCAACTCAACCTCATGGATTTAGTTCATGGCTAAGAAATATTTAATTGAGCTCAATAAAGAAAAAGCAAAAAAAAAAAAAAAAGGAGAAGCAGTATAAAGAAATGTTTGAATCATTATGTTGTTGAGATCCTGAATGTTACAAAGAGGGAGTATCAATATAATCCCACCAATCCGTATCTATTTCCGTGAATGTTGCTAAAAACAAGGAACGTTGAATGTACAGATGGGATGTAACTTTAAACCTATTCTTTTAATAAATTGTTAAATAAGCCAACACAGAGCCCATAAAGATGGCGTTCAAGCAATCAGTGTTAAGCTTCCCAGAAAAAGAGGCGTTAAGCTGAAATACACATCCAGACAGAAATGGGGAAATGTTTTACATGTAACACGAGTGCTGAGAGATTCTCATGAGCTGCTGTTTGCGAAAGATGAGCTGGGGGCCCAAGACAGCTGGGAATGAGAGGAATTTTTCTATGAAAACAAAGAGAGTTTTTAAACTCCGATTTGACCCGTTCTAATGAAGTATACTGTATAACGTGCTGAGAAAAAAGGGAGGTCATTTCATGATAGTCTAGCCATTGCCCTGGCTATAGCTTCAACTACAGTGCAGATCTCATTAAGATACTTCAGGGTGTCTCAGACTGATAGAACATGTTTATGTGAACACCCCCAATGTCAAACCACCCTAAAAGATGTTTTAGGGCCTGTTGTAATGACTTTAATCAGAAAATGACTGTGTTTTGGTAGGTATGATAGTTATGATTACTATGCTTATATACCACAATATTTAACATGGCTATGGCTGGCCAGTGATTGTGTTATGTGTTTATTCTGGTATGATTTTATTTTGTTGTGGATTTGATTTCCAGTGTAATTTCTGCAATTGTTTAACTGTACATTTATTTACAGAAATAAATTCAATTTAATCATTTGACATAAAAGTATGACCTACTATATCCTATACACTAAAACATATTTAGGCCTAATAACATTTCCATCCATTTATTTAAAAGTTTTAGCAAAAACAAAGCTTGTAAATGAATCAAGATTTATTTAATAGTACTAATACAATCAAACCAAGTTTATATATTCATCATCAACAAATCCAATTTGTTTTAGTTGCATCTTTTAGTTGCCATAAGTTGCATTATAATAACGTTCATAATAACTGAATACATTTAATTATTTCCACAGTGAACAAATTTTGAGCATTCAGTAATTTCAATACTTTTTTTAAAATAAAAATTTCTTTTTACAGTCCTTGTCAGCCTCTGTTTAGTATTTAGCAACTGGAACTGTCCTAATGACTGATGGCATCACCTATGCCAACATGCAACATTCAGGGTGGTTTAGCCAATCACAAAAGAAGAAAGTCACATAAATGTTTTAAAGGTACAGCAGCAAAACCAACTGAGAGAGAGAGAAATGGTCAATAGATTACAACTTGATTGCACCAATAAGACTAGCACAGGAGGAGTTCTGATAAAAATAAATTGAAAGTGTAGAAAATGGACCCTTTAAGCACTTTCCAATTAAATTGTATCTTTTTGCGGAGATGTAATAAATACAAAAAATTCCCCATCTTTGCTGTGATTGGTATTTCCTTACAGTGATCAGTTAGCTGCGTGTCACGGTAATGAATAAATTGTCTGGAGCACTTCTGAAGCTCTCCTCGTGTGTCCACGAGTTAAACTGCTCTCTGCTCCCTCCATTAGTGGGATGAAGAGCCTTTAGACGGAGTATCTGATCCGTCTCTCCGCTCCTCTACCTCCCTCATGGGGCCTATTAGCATTCCAATCCATTCCACTCCAGGAGTTTCCATTGGTGGTGGTTATTCATTTCTTTAATATGATTGGCTGTGGGGGAAAAGGGAGGGCGGGAAAGAAAACCATGGCCTGTCAGAGTGATTAAATGCATAGCCCAACCATGACACCAGGGCTCTGATAAGCTCTCACTTTCTCTGTCTTTCTTTCACTCCCTCTTACTAAAATCCAAAGCTATGTGACACGAAATGTTTGGAAGGTTTGTGTTCTCTCTCTCACTGTTACGAGAAGAGGTGCAGCTCTCCAGTAAATGAGTGTTTTATGGGTCTTCAGGCAGGAGCTCAGTGTGTTTATGGACAACACACCTCCTTAACCAGCAGAGTTTTAGAGCGCTATTTACATAAATCCCAGTGTGTGTGTGTGTGCGTGTATGTGTGTGTGGGGGTTCGTGTATAAATGATAATTAGTGTTCTGTAAAAAGAGCAGCTTTCCAGGACTGCACAGGGAATCATGAGAAACAAGGTAGCTTCTGAGATCAAAACAACCTACTGTATGAATCCAAGTCAAAACAAACCTGTTACGGTGACAGCTGTCAAATCACTTGATAGATTAGAGGTAAGATGTTTTTGTTTCCATTCAGGTGAAGCAGACTCCAGATTCCCAAAGCAAGAAAACTACTAAAACATTCCATCTTTCATTCTGTGCGAGCATGTTTGAGAGTTAGTGAACCATGTCGGAGTCTTAAGCGCATATGTTGGTTTATTGCTAGCAGATGCCCTTTATTTAAAAGGAAGAGGAATCTGAGGTTTGATTGAGGTTTTCTGTAAGCTAGAAAGTATTAAGTCTGTCTTCATACATTCAGTACCAAGAAAGTTCATGTCATGTATGTGGAGCACAAAAGTAGATGTTTAGCAGAGCATTAACATGAAAAAAAAAAAGTAGATGTTTAGAAGAATCTAGTGCGTATTTGACAGTGTGACGGAAAATTACATTTTCTACTTGAAACAATTCTCTTGAGCCAAGCCAAAACATGGCGCTAAAGCAATGCAGTTTCACTTTTTAACGTTATTACTTAAATATAGATTAAGTTTACTTACTGGAATATTGCATAATAAGTGTTAAAAATAAATATAATGAGGAAGAGAGACCACTAGAAAGAAGCAAAAAGCATTACAGTAAGACAAAAAGAGCTAGAAAGACCGGAAGAGCGAGAGACCCGCGCCAAGATGTGTTTTTCCCTCCGTCCCACATGACTACCCTCCTCATCAGTGGTGTAGTGGTAAAGGAATAGCCTCTCGCTGCTCACCTCATTACCGTCTGTACACATGACACAGACTCACTTCTCCCTCTCTCTCCTCCCTCAGGGCGGATGCTTAAATGACAGCTATTAGCCAAACACAGGGCTATTTGTTTTCATATTTCCTGGCCCCGTGCTATCTGACATGATTCTATTTGTGCCTGCAGTGTTACGCTGCGTGTGTGATGACTGATGGGGCGCCAGGCAGAGCTGGTTTTGCTTGGCTGCTAAAGTGGGGCATTCGTGGAGGTGGAGGGGCACAGGACACCGATATGACTCATTCATCATATGGAGAGATGGCGAAAAAGACAATTTATACGTTACGTTTTTAGGAAATATTGTAATTCGTACAGGCAAACTAATAAAAGTCTTTGATCTAATTTTGGACTCTAGCGAGAGAGAGAAAGGGATGCAGCGTGGTACCAAAAAGAGGCTCATAGACACTAACATCCTCCCGAACATTCAGATAAGTGGTCTAACAAAATGAAACTGTATTTTCATTAAAATACCATTAAATATGTATATACTACCGCTCAAAAGTTTGGGTTCAGCAAGTTCTTTTTTTTTTTTTTTTTTTTTTTTTTAAGAAATTAATACTTTTATTCAGTTGTAAATGTGATAGAAGTAAAGGCATAAAAATAAAAAGTAATGCAATTATATTAAAATATGATATGATAAGAGAATAAAATTTATACATCAAATCAAATCAAATCAAATCAAATCAAACATTATTTTTTGTATCATTGGCTTAAAAATAATGGTTTAAGACAACGAATATATAAAGAGAGAAAGTTACTTGCCAACCAACGCTTCATTCATATTTATGAACACATTGAGTACAATGATCTAGTGTACAGTAAACAGTAAAGCTTTCCTGAGTAACATCAGACCTCTGTTCCTCTCTCAGGGGTCACATGACTGAAGTATTTGTCATTTCATGCTTTCTAAAAAGTGTTTTTTTTCTTAGTGGGTGTGCCTTATGAGTGTAATCGGAGCTGCGACATTAAACAGAAGACTGAAGAAGGAGCAGTCAAGTTTATTACATCAGTCAGAATGAGAGCTAGAGAGACAGATGGGCCACCAGAGGCTACCACACACTTCTTCACTCTGTGTCTCTCTCTTCAATTACCCACCTCTCTTTCATTCTGTTTATGCTTTATTCTTACATCACACTCTGCAAGTAGGTGTGTGTAATGTGTGGGGCACTTGTGTTAAACTCTACTGAAGGAACTATTACATCCCAGGGGTTAATTCTTATGAAAATTAACTTTTGATTATTTACTTTGGTAGATGAAAGTCAAGTGCATTATGGTTTATAGGATCTATCAAAAGACAGTTGTGTTAAATACGATGTGCGAAAAAAATGAAGAAATACTGCAGCAAGTTTCATCTGTCAACCAGCTGTCAAGGTGAATTATGTTGTGCTACTGAAAAGTCTTTGTTTAAATGTGTATTTAAGGTATATAAAATGTTAGAAAATGAGCTTAGGAAATAACATGAATCTGACGTTTTCGTTATGAAATTGTTTGAAATGTCATCATTGTTAGTGAATAAAATATTCAACTGAAGCAACAATGGAAACAGGAATGGAAAAAGTAAACAAAGGTAATAAAAAGACAAAAGTTCACAGTTGTTCATAAAATGATCCTCTCTGTCAACGCCACCAGACAAAAGAGGAGGAGGATGCATTGATGAAATGAGAGGAAGAAAAGGAGGACTGAAAAAAGCAGATAACATTCCGACCATAGAGTAAACTACACACAACATGCTAGCACACTGGCAATCAATGTGTTTAAAGAGCAGCACACAGAAAATATCTCTTCCACATGACAGATGCAAAATTGTTCAATTATGTTGCTCTTTGCATGTTTTGCAACATTTTTAAAGTTTAATCTGAAATAAATGAATGTGAAACTGATTACTTTAGTTCGGAGAGTGCCCCTAAATGATTAGTGCTCTAATTAGTATAATTAGTCTAATTAGTGTTCTGCATTTGAAAATAACGTACTACCTGCACTGTAAATAATCCTATAAAATTTGCGGTAAAAAAGGCAGCTTGCTAGAATTTTACCGTAAAAAAATGTGGCAACGGATTTAACACACACACACACACACACACACACACACACACACACATATATATATATATATATATATATATATATATATATATATGATTTGAGGTGCATGCTTTGAAGTCCTGATCTAAAGCAAATGATTCATGATACGCAATGTGATTAGAGCACTTCGAAACAGTGTTCTTTGCTCACTAACGGTATAACTTGTTTATAATTTAACTGTGGAAACTTAGTCTTTAATATTAACAGGCCTAAAGTAGAAAGTTTTTATTAAACTGTGATCATGTTACCCTAATAAATGTAAGAAAACACTGTGAAGAAACAGTTATTTCAAACGAAAAACATCAAATTTAACGCAGGGAATTCTGAGAACGGTTTTATGTTTTTTCCCTGTACATTCCTTTTCACTTCCAAAACTGTATTTTACCATAAAAATTGTTTGTAATGTCTATTCGTTTTTTAGCGCATATAGTAGGGGGAACTTACCATTAACCATTTTACAAGTTTTTCTAAATCACTATCATTTTTTACAGTGTACACTAAAAGCAAACTGATAGTGTTAACAAATGCTAATATGAGATAAAAACACATTTACTGAAGCAACAATGCCATTCTATCTTTGAGCTCTTTTATTAGGTTAGCTACCGAGCATGTTCACTATGTCAGAAAAGCCATACATGTGCAGCTAGTTATGGAGATGCAGTGTATTAACCTGCAAATCATGCAGCATGGCAAAAGTGTTTTGATGACACCTCAAAATAAAGCTTTGCTAATCAATAATTTGTAATGATAGTTATGGGAAAAGGAATACAATGTGGTTTTTAAATGTAGGTAGAAGCCTTTTTTTTTTTTCAATGAGACTATGTTGCGATGTCACTGAAATTAGAAGATATTACATTTTTCTGTCAGGCATTTTATGTTTGATTTTGAGAAAGTTTGTGAAATAGCTAAATCGCCACTAAAAGCACTTTTAAAGAGACAGTCCACTCAAAATTAATATCCTGTCATCATACACTTATTCATGCAGGTTTGGAATAAACTGGGGTGGGCAAAATGATGAGATAATTTTCATTTTTGGGTGAAACGTGCCTTTAAGCAAGACATCAACAGATTAAAACTGCAGTATGCAAAAATGCAAACCATAACAGCACCAACCAATTACATTCAAAAAGTCTTAAACGGGTATAAACCAAGACTATTCGTTTATTTACTGTGCATGCGTGTGTGCTCAGAGCATTAGTTACACACTAAAATGACTCAGTGTTGTGAAACAGCATTTGACTTGCATGAATTATCAAACACAACTGAAATGCTGTTTCATCACCCATGAAACCCGTTTGAGAAGCTCATGAAATCTGTGCAAGTCCACACGTTCACACACGCGCAATTGATTGGGAATGTTGATTAAAGAGCAAAGATAAACACACACTTGCTACTCACGCTTCAGTCTCATTAGTATTCAGGTCGAACCATCTACTCCTCAGTGGATGTCTCAGCAATGGCTGCAGGTAACAGTTTTATGAAAGCGAAGGACGAGAGAGGTAGAGAGGGAGGGAGGGAGAGAGCGAAACGCTTGCCTCGTTTTCTCCAAGAGAGAGAGAACAGATTAATCCTGTGATTTCAGCTGCCTGTATCTGCTCAATAGGGGAAATTACGGCTGGCACAAGGCTCCATTTTCATTAGAGTCCAGACTACATATATATTCAGGCTCTAATTGAGGCCAGGGCCCTCCTGCTCTGTAATCGGGCCCTCTATAACTGTCTGTTTAGTGCTTTCTGCTCCTTTCCCTGCGTTTTAATGATTTCTGTGTGTAGCGGCCCATGGCTGTTTAACGGATCACTTCCTGCTCGGTTTGTCTGTTCGTTCTAAACAAAGTTCGGTGGAATGGAGACGATTCATCACTTTTGGATTCGCCTTTGAGAGATTGAAAAAAAGAAAAGAGAAGGAAAAAGAAGGCGGATAGCTTGCACATCTTCCGTATGCCAGATTTAATGAGTAATGTTTAGCGGAGTAGCAGAGATGCATGCTGGGAGACTTTTCAAAAAGCCTGCTTTTGTGCTTTCAAGACCATGTGTGGATGTCAGAATGATTAGTTCTAGTTAAGCTAAAGACTCAACATACACAAAAAGCACATGTCACATGTACACACTGTATAGAAATAACAAGGAAGAGCTAAAAACCGACAGAAGCTGTAAACAGACGTCACAGGAACTTGTGAAGTCTCCAGGCTCCCCAGTGCATTTCCCTACAGCTTCAGTGTGTGCATGCTGAGGTCAAAATGCAGTAGTCATGGTTTTAGGCTGCTGCTAAACGTGGAACTTTTAGTTTAGAGGGGTATGAGGAGCCCACACCAACAAAACCTTTTTGATTTTAGATCACATTACTGAATGCACGCTAATGTTCAAAATAGTTTTTGGAATAAGTCTCTTACGTTCACCAAGGCTAGATTTATTAGATCAGTAAAAAAGTAATATTGTTAAATATTATAACAATATCAAATAACTGCTTTCTATTTAAAAAGTAATTTATTCCTGTGATGGCAAAGATTAATTTTCAGCAGCCATTATTTAGTCATCAGTGTCACATGATCATCAGTGTTCTTACAGAACTCATCAGGATCACTGATTTGGTGATCAAGAAACATTTGTTCTTATGATCAATGTAAAAAAAAAAAAACATAATAAAATGTAATGCTTTGCATTCTACTACAACAATAGTCAGGGGACTATAATTAAGATTACAAAAAGGATTTATTTAATAATTTCTAATTCTAACTGAATGACTCACATTCAAAAACACATTAAAAATGTCATTACTCTTACATAACTCAATTGAAGAAAGTTTTATAATGTCTTTCATTCAGATTAAATGAGCTTCATTGAGCCAAGATAATTTAGTTGGATTAGGTTAAAATAATGTACTGTAGGAGTAGTTTTAACTCCACATCATTAGGTTCATTTTGAAGGCTTATTTAATTATTTTATGTTCTTCCAACTTAATTTATTAAGCATTAGTATTAAAATGTACTAGCAATAGCATGTTACGACAACATGCTATGTGTATTACATATATGATAAAGCAAGAAAAAACTGGTCAGACATTCTGTAACATTTACTCTCCCAAAATGCAACAAGAAAACGTAGTGGCAACTGTGTTATGAATATGATAAAATTACGTTGTGAAATTAAGACGTGGCTTTAGTTCATTTTAATAAAGGTAACAGAACAAGCAGCAGGCTAAAAATGTTTTTAGGTTCATTATAAAATCACAGAGAACCCACAGGAGGGTTGTGGGTGATGTAGTTTTTAGGCTCAAGTTGAAACAGGAGGGAAGAGATTAGAACAGCAACGTCTGAAGAGGAAAAAAGATGAGGAGAAATGTGCCATAAATTGTCTGCGGCCATAACAGATACAATCTGGGCAAAGATGCAAACCATACACCAGCCTGGGCACAGTAGGATGCAGCTTCACACGCGTGTGTGTGTGTGTGTGTGTGTGTGTGTGTGTGTGTGCAGATGGGAGGCTGAGGGATTGGTTGCCACGGAGATTCTGACACATTGGACCCCACTCCCTGCTGCCCTCAGTTTAGCCTTGACAAGGCAGAGAAAATGCTTGGAGGCGGGCAGGCTAATTTACCATCCCTCTCTCCCTTTTTTTCTCCGTCTCTCTTTTTTACCTCCGCCTTTCCCGCTTCGTTCTCTCTTTCTCTCGCTCTCGCTGTGAGGTCTCGTTACAGAGTTAGAGGGTACTTGAGTAATTAATGTGGAATTCAAATGAGCTTATCAGGTCAAAAGCAGCTTTGCTCCTTTAGGATACTCTCCACTCATGAAAAACAGCTCTGACAAGCTTACAGTACAATACCACATTGTGAATACTGATGACAGCCCCAGATTCATTACAAAACAAAACTTACACACATTCTTTCTTCTTCTCAGGGAAAAGGGGATTAGCCAGCTTAACTTTATAGTGTAACAAAAATGCATTATTAACTGACATGGGCAGAACAACAGCTGAAAATAACACTCACACGAGCCTCTGGGACAACATCAGGTTCACCATTTTATCTGGTTTGTTCCTTTGAAAGATTTATGGTATGACAGCGGGGATGAGCAAAATTTGCTTTCAATTCATGAGCTGGAATTTGAATCGGCTGCACTACACGGGAGGCTGAAATGGAATGAATGGAAGAATTTACTCAATTGCCTCTTGTACACCTTCGACACAAAAACACAATCAGAGAAATTTGTATTAGTTCAACACAAGCTGCAACGAGGCATTAATAAATGCATATTTTGACCGATTAGCCTATTCTTTCCCTGAATTTTTTTTCTTTGGTTTTAAATTTTTTTTTTTTTTTTTTGAGATGTTCTCTTGTGCTCATAAAATTCAAAAGAATTTTTTAAATGAAAAATAACATAAACTGCCATTACTGTGCCGTTCAGAAATATGCTGATTTGGTGCTGATGATAATTGGTTGAAAATATTGTGCTGTATGTTCGTGTAAACCATAATACATTTGTATCAAAATTCTTTTATAAATAAAATAATACAAAAAAAACCATTACAAATGTCTTTACTTTCAGTTTTGATAAATTAGTTTTCTTGCTGAATTAAGTTATTAGTTTATTAAAAAATCTTGCTAACCCCAAACTTTTTTAAAATGTGAAAAAAAGGTCACAATTAAAATAAGACATTAATTAATTTTTTTTTTCAAAAAAATCCACCACATTATTTTCCAGCCCTTTATATTTGAAGGAGATAGTAGAAGAGAGGGTACACACAAGGGCTCTATACCAACTGTTTATCACACTCATGGCAAAAGTATTGCTTTGTCCATTTTGGGAAAGCTGTCCAGAAAATGCAACAGCTGCAGAAATAGGATATTTCATTACAGCATGAGAATGTGTGTAATAGCGGAAACTGGCGATGGGATGAGAGAGAAAGATGGGAGAAGTGAGGAGGCAGAAAATGAGAGAATGACAGAGGGGATGAGAGACAGACCCCCACAAACCCTCTGATGCATTTCATGTTTCATTGAGGCTTTCCATCTGTTTTGCTGCTTCATTTGAAAAGCCGTCATACAGCTTGATTTAAATTCAATCGGTTAGAGTAGAATTGGTGTGTGTGTATGCTGTGCTTTCCCAGGAAAACTAAATACATTTCAGACACAACAGTCATCCACAGATAAATCTGTGAGCCTATATATTTTTTACAGTCACACACACACACACACTTTTACTTACTTCATATAAATAAAGACAAAATATTTGTATTATTTGAGTATGAAGTTAATTGTAATCACAATAAACCCTGAAAAGTTTAAGTTTTTTGATTAACTAAAAGTATGAATTTCTTTATAAATATTTATGATTTTTTAATAAGGGCATTACTGGATGTTCCCAAAGGAATGTAAGATTTAGTTAATTTCTGAGCACAAATTTGTCCCCAAAGAATAATTAAGTAAAGTAAATTAAGTACACACAAACACAAACACACACACATACACACACACACAGATAGATAAACATTCCAAACATTGCAAACTCACCGAGCACATTTCACACAAAAAAAACACAATTTACAAGCCAGGAAGTTCAGAAATGTCCATCTTGGCATGGAATTGCGGGACTTGGATACTTTCTCTACTGACTGTATTGCGTTTTCTCATTTCAGCTCTCATTAACTGCTGATGTCGTATCAGATGAGATCTGTTTACTCTAATCAGAGCTGAGGTTCAGCCCTATTACTCACCGAAATCAAATCAGCCTGTAAACACAGCAGTACAGTACCTCATAAATGGCAATGTGTTTAATTATGTTACTTTGTTTGTGAACGTACAGATGCTGTCTCAACTTTCATGCAGCCACATATGGCGTTGATTAATTAATCTCTCCATCTCCCGTTCTCTGTAATTTCCTCATTCTTCCTGTGCTTAACACCTGTCAAGAGAATCTGAACCCTCATCTGACAACCTCAATACAAGATGGCACATGGACACGGATGGCACCCTCGCCAAGCGCTGGGTAAAGCTGGGCAATCGTGCAAACAAACATACTGTTTGCTTTTCCTGCCAGAAGCAGGTTTTCTGGAGTATCCTTTTAAAGTCTAAGTGCAGAAATGCAGAATAAACAAAACTACAACAGATGTCCAGTGTAAGGAAAGATGGCCAGAACGGACCGTATCTCTAATTGATCCATTTATCATGAAAATGATCAGTTGAGTGAAAAGCTGGGATGGAAGCACACGCGGCCTGAGGGGGTGCGGCCGTTTGGCTGGTTATTGAGAGTCATTAGAGTGTCTGAAACAGCAGGAGTTCCCATTGCTCCCTACGAGAGTTTCCCGACATACTGAGACTGCGAGCCAGAGGAGTTTAATCAAATCTTTGTTCTGGTCCACATCTGGAATCAGGAGTAGTTCTGCATTTCATTTTCTTAAACTGATCTTTAAATAAGTCTAACCCTGTTCTCGCTCTTCATTCTTTTGTTAATTCACACACACATCTCTCTAATTCCTCCATTTTTAGTATCTTTTAAACATTCATTAGATATCTGAGTTTCATTTGGCAATAAATATCCCACAGACTCATAAGCAACCACCTAGTAATCTCATACCAAACTCACTGGGCAAAAAACCTTGGCAACCAGCCATGAAAGCATAGATTTGCACAAGCCAAATTTTACTTCACCTTCAGGGCTCAGTATTTGTGGTCAGGTCAGTTTAGAATTGTTTATTTGCCCTGCAAATGTTTTTTTTTTTTTGTATTTTTAAATGTTACATTTGAATCATTTGTGTATTGTGTAATTTCATATTTAGAATTTTAAACTGATAAATTGACATTTATCAGTTTAAATGCATTGTCATATTTATTATTTAAGCTATATTATCATTTAAAACAAGTAACATTGTAAAATTAGAACAATTATCAAAAAATTATGATTTTCATATTTAAAATTGTGTGATTACTTCATTACTTCAGTGTCACATGACCCTTCATGTTGATTTTTCTTTGCATATATCAGTACTTTAGAAATGAATTTATTTCTTTGTTCATATTCATTGTTGCTGCAGTGTCTGCAGGAAATTAATTAATCAGGAAACTCCAAGGAAGCAGTTATTTCATTAAAATGCATAATATAATATCTTCATTTTCCATCCAATTTTCCATCTATATTAGCCAGTTAGATGATTTTAGCTAGCAAGTCTTAAAAGTCAACAAGCAGAATTTAGAATAATAGTATCTGATCAGCTAAACAAAAACGTAGGTTAGGCTAGATTAGCATTTAGGTATATGATAATAGCCACCCTCTATACTATAAACAGAGTTTGATTATTACTTGCTCATAATATTTACATTCATTTACATTCCAAATAAATGCTTTCCATCTTTCTTTCATAGTTTGCTATACTCCGGGTACGTTTAATGAGCTCACAGTAGTCTCTGATTACAAACATCTCATGCATGTTCAAACCTCCAATCCACTGTAGAGAGAAAGTGTGTGTGTGTGTGTGTGTGTGTGTGTGTGTGTGTGTGTGTGTGTGTGTGTGTGTGTGTGTGTGTGTGTGTGTGTGATAACTTAATTTTTAATGGAATCATGATTGAAGAAATATCAAGTGAAAAAATCAATGACGATATTCTCTGAAAGATGTGAGGCGGAGTGGGAAAATGTCACAGGCGATGGCTAATGAAGGGAAATAAGTTAGATAAATTATTTAAAGGTTGTCATTAAAAAATGTCCAGAAAGAACAGAGGGTTGATACTAGAAAGGTCAGAGCGATGAAGGAGAGATTCATTAACCTCAGTCCACCTCAACCATGCAATTATCACTGCCACTGATCTCTCTCTCTTCCTCTCTCTCTCACTCTATAAGGTGTTAAAGCAGAAAAAAGTACAGCTCAGATTTCTTCTCACAGACAAACCTTAACTACTATGAGGACTATATTCCGTCCTCTTCTCTTCTTCATCAAACCACAAACAAACCAGCCTTGACCACTCCACATTTGTCTGAGCTGGTCTCTTTAACAAGGAGGTTCTCAATGCTGGTTGGTTTAGAAAGAAGAAAGGAAAAGAGAGAGTCTTTTATTTGCCCTTCAACCTGCTCCCTTTTTTTCTTAGTTCTCAGGGGTAAGTCTTGCATGCATGTGAGGGTGTTTTATGCCTGGATCAAATTGGAGAGGTTTGGGGAGGTGTTCCCAGTGCAGGAATGTTCTCTGGCATTCATGCTCAGCCGAGGGATTTGGGCTCTAATTGCCAGACTGTTCTGCTAATTCTTCATTTGTGGGTCAGGGGCCAGCTGTGGACCTCTGGGCACTTAGCTCCGGTCAGCCCTCACCAGGCCAGACAACACATTCTCAGGAAATTCTTGTTCTCCTTTTTTTCCCCCCGGTCTCTTTTTTGCTCTACCTCTCTTTCTCTCTCGCTCACACACAGAGAAAACAGGAAATGAAAGTGAAACACAGGATGGGTGGGCCATTCCACACATTTGATTCATGTTTTTACTATCTTTGTTAAAACAGGTACAAACTTAACAAACAGAACATTATCAAAAACATTTTTCTTGCATTACTAAGCACAAACAAAAGGTAAAAAAAAAATACTGCAGACTAAAAAAAGTGCAATGTGTAAGTCTGGTTTAAATTTAGTAACAGAGATACATACATGGCAGATGTCTTCCTATCTCTGCTTCCTATATGAAAGCAAGTTTAACAACTGTAAGCCTAATTTGTCTAATTTCTCTGCTTTTATGCCATGTCAGAGGACTTGAATCAAACCAAACTGCTGTGTGACAAATGAAGGATCCGTGCTGATCTTAAATGAGATCTTTCACATCTCCACCAGAGGTCTGGTCATTAAAGCACGCTCTGAGACTCATGCACCAGCCTTCTGAAGACTGTCCTTATCATACACACACAGATTAAAAACTCATCTTGATGTATTTAGGTCAGATTCCTGTGGGAGTGGCACAAAGGTGAGAGAATAATTGGCTGTAATCTGTGTGATTGAGGGTACAAGATGAGAACAAGAACACTGGAGTGAAGAAGCTTAAGAACATGAAACTTCTCTAGCACAATCTGCTCCGAAACCTAATGTCCTGCATACAGAGGCAGTATTTTAAGGCTTTTCTGACAAAGAGGCTGTTCCGAAAAAACAGACAGCTTAATTTTGCCGCATCTAGATACCTTGTTTTGCCCAAATTTTATGGCAACACTGCAGGTATCCCTCAGGAGGAAAGCAATTCCGAAAAAGAAAGTAAATAAATAAATCCAAGGTGCCAGACACAGTGAGAGAAATATCAAATATAAAAGTAATTTGTTTCAGTATAAAATAAAATAAAATAAAATAAAATAAAATAAAATAAAATAAAATAAAATAAAATAAAATAAAATAAAATGAGGGGAGAATCATTCACAGAGGGAAGCAATACCAGAATGAATTGTGATGAGCTTGCTAGGTGGAAAAAAAAATGTAAACTATAAATAAATTAATTTTCCTAAAGAGTTAACATGCATTGTGAAAAGTACTAAGCTCTTTATGTAGCTAAATCTGCATTGTTTTGACAGAGCCACCTCAGTCTTACCTTTGTTTTGCTTCTAGCTAGCACAGACATAATTGTGACGTTGTTACATGTAATTGGCCTGGTTGACTCAACAGGCCAATCAGAATAGAGAATAGAATCAGACTAGTTAGACAGGACAAAATCGACCTGTTTTTGACAAAGCTCCTGAGCTGTAAATGCATAATGAAATGGTTTTTGTTATACCACAAATATATAAACTTCAAAAAGGTGCACAACATAGGACCTTTAAAGCCAATGTTTCTGTGAAGCAAAACAAGGTGTAAACAGTGATGTGTTTTGGCTGTTCATTTGCCATGAGATTTTATTAGCAGGTGTGAACACAGCCTATCTACTCCGGTCACTATTAGAGAGTCAAGCTCAGCTCTCAGCAAGGGTCGTGCTTTCAGCAGGTCTGGCGAGGGATCGGCAGTCTATTAAACCAAACTCTGCTCAACTCAGAAACAGAATCCATGGCGTGAAGAAGTCAATCCAGCCGATTAACGAGTCCCTGCTGCAGAGTACAGCTAGACGGAAAACTCACAAATCTAATCTAGAGACCTCAACCCTGTGGATGAGATGCTATTTGCATTGAAATAGAACCATCTTCAGCTGCCTGGTGTCAGGAGTGTGTGTGTGTGTGTGTGTGTCTCAGTCTCAGGTGGTAGAGAAAGAGGAAGCATTGGACTGGAGGGCTAACACTGAATTAAGGATACACACAGGTGCTGTAGAGTGGAAATGGAGTATGGAGAGTAGCCGAACAGATTTAAAAGCTTTGTCACACGAGACACAGTGTGTGTGTGTATGTGTATGTGTGTGTGTGTGCCATTGTGTACATATGATAGTACAGGCACAGATGGCATTGTCAGTGGTGACCGATGAGTTTACTAGCTTACCACAGAAACAGCAGTCATTTATCATGAAGTATATGTGTTTCTGTCTGGTTGTGTGTATTGCTGTGTGTGTGTGTGTGTGTGTGTGTGTGTGTGTGTGTGTGTGTGTGTGTGTGTGTGTGTGTGTGTGTGTGTGTGTGTGTGCGTGATTCTCTTGTGATCCTCAGAATATGCTGCATCATGAGTCTCAACATTTTTAGTAAAGGCACTATGAGGATATAACATAAACCATTGCTTTGAGTATTAACCATATTTGTATATTAAAACAATTAATATACATAATATACAAACATTTTGATTTCAAATAAATTCTGTTCTTTCGAACTTTATATACATCAAATTCTGGAAAATCCTGGAAAGATAAATGACAGATTCCACAAAAAAATATTGAGCAGCACAACGGTTTTCAGCACGTACAATAATGAGAAATGCTGCTTGAGCAGCAAATCAGGATATTGGAATAATTTCTGAAGCATTATGTGACACAAAAGACTGGAGTAATGGTTGCTGAAAATTAAACGTCACCATTACAGATTTCATTTACAATTATATTAAAATTAAAACATTTTAATGTGTAATAATATTTCATTCTATTACTATAAGCAAATGTAGCCATGATGAGCAGAAAATACTTCTTTCAAAATATTAAATATCCCAAACCCAAACTTTTGAAGAGTAGTGTAGTTTCAAAGGGTGTATGCACACACACACACACACACACATTGAGTTGGTTAAGGTGTGGAACATTTGCCCTCTAGAACAGATGGTTTTACTTCTCACCACATATGGAGGCAGGTCTGCTCAGGTGTCAGTGCTCTCTCTCTCTTTCTCAGTAAGAGTGTGTTGGTGTGATTAGCTGCTCTTGGGTCAAAGATTACAATTTTACGGTGTCCGCATCAACACATAACCTGCCATTCCATCACTGCCTTAGTCATGGATTTATTTTTCACACATGTACACATGGTTGTATTTGTAATATTGAGGGGTCTTTCTATATGAATATTGTCTGTATGTATATGTGTGTGTGTGTGTGTGTGTGTGTGTGAGAGTACCTGCTATTACCTATCACATTTTGGGGACAAATTTGTACCCAGACTTAAGCTAAACCTGAAAAAATCTCCAAAAACCTTGATTGTGGTATTTGGTGTAGGGTTGTTGTAGTAGGGCAATAGAATATACAGTTTGTACAGTACAAAAACCATTACAACTATTGAATGTCCCCATTTAGATAGCTAAGTGCACATCAGTGTGTGTGTGTGTGCATGTGTTTGAGTGTGTGTGTCTGTGTGTGTGACTGAATTAAAATACTTTAGTCTAAATTTCAATTATTAAAAAAAAAACTTATAACTTATAAAAGTTATAAAATTATATATAAAATTAAATCTAAATAAAACAGAAATATAATTAAGAAATGTAATAATAAATTATTAAACATTTTTAAAATACACATGATTATATTACATTTTAATTAAACATAGCCTCTGGTAAAATTATTTATTAATAACTATGTTTTCTTTCTTTCTCTCTTTCTCTCTCCCTCTCTCTCAAAAAAGAAGAGTATAGATTTATTCAATACACTTTATACAATAGTAGTGCATGCCTCTGTGGGCCTCCGTATGTGCTATTATGAACTTAAGTCTTTGTACTGTCCTTATCAAATTAATCATTCCTGTTTTTAAAGATTTGTCACAGCCTCGGGTCCAAGCTAAGAAATCAATGGACATGCAAATGGACAACAAATTTAAAACACTTCCCATTCATTTTTTTCACCACATATTTGGGTCTGCATGGAAGAAGTGCATAGGTACGTGCTCATACGTGTGCATATTCATATCTGTAAGAAGATCAGATGAAGGCAGAAGCAGCCGTGTTGGTGTTCTGAATCAGAAATCCCAGCTCAAAAGGAGCCTAAAAATGAACTGCCTCAACATAGCTAAAAACCTTAGTATTAAAGCACAACAGCTGAAGGCAGATCATGGACTGATTAATAAACAGACAGATCACAAGTCTTAAAGACTGGAGAGATCAATAGAAAGAGCAAAAGAAAGTGAATTAGCCTATCGGTCATTTTTAAAAGACCACAGCATTCAAGTCAGTTTGAATGTCTGATACAGAGAATTGCTAATACAGGGAATGTTTAATGCACGCGCACACACACAAACTCTATTTTGAAGTAATTGCCCAGATAAAATGCCTTTCAGATCAGAGTCCTTAAATTCGATGCTCCAGGGTAGTTCCAGATTACCAGAATATTTCATAATCTCTAATATCAACTACTTAAATTTAAGTTATGTCTTTAGCAAGCTAACAGAACCTGGTGAAAAAAGTTAGCAAACCCACACTTTTTAAACTCACAGAACTGCTTGGCTACTCCAGCTTTGTGTGTGAGAAAGCAAAAACTGAATTTTAAATTCTGAATTTAACTGACTGACTAGCAAGTGGGAGAAAAATGAAAGCTAAAAGAAAGGAAAACTAAAGCAGGTAAAACAGAAAATGAACACAATTAAAATTTAATCAAATGTGGTTTTAATTTTATGTTCGATATTAATATCACACTATTTTGTCTAAATTAATTAATTCATTTCAGGGGCAATTAAGCATCACGATATTATATGGTAACAAATTAAAAAGTAATGTCAATTTTGATATTTGACAAAGACTACATGTAAGTTATTAAATCATTAGTGTTTTAAAAGAACTTCAAATGAAGTTAATTAAAATTTTAGATGTCAAAGGAAATCGAAATTTAAAAATAGAAAATGTGCATGAACAATTTAATATTGAATTTCGGTCAATATACACTGCCCTTAAAAGGTATCTACATTGGATCTGATATCAATTTTTGTTTGAACCAACCCATTTTTCATCTGAACAAAAGTATCGGAACAGATAGAAATGACAGATTTAAGTGAATAAGACTTGATATTTAGTTGCCAATCCTTTGCTTTCAATAACTGCATCAAGCCTGTGAACCACTAACATCATCAAACTTTTGCATTGTTCTTTTGTGACGGTTTTCCAGGCTTTCAGCGCAGCCTTTTTCAGATGTTGTTTGTTCAGTCTCCTCTTTAGCAGGTAAAAGGCATGCTCTGCAGGCAGGGAAAGTCTAAAATCTTCCAATTCACCCTGATGAACTCCTTTGTTGTTTTGGCAGTGTGTTTTGGGTCATTATCTTGCTGCATGATGAAGGATCTCCCAATAAGTTCCATCTATCTTTAAATTGGCAGACAAAATGTTTCTGTAGACTTCTGAGTTCATTTTTCTGCTGTCATCATGTGCTACATCATCAATGAAGATTAATGAGCCCATCCCAGAGCAAGCCATGCAAACCCAAGCCACGACATTACCACCACTGTGTCTCACAGATGAGCTTGTAAGTTTGAGATCCAGAGCAGATCTTTTCTTTCACCAAACTTTAGCATTTCCGTCACTTTGGTTAAGGTTAATCTTTGCCTCATCAGGCCATAAAACTTTGTCCCAGAATTTTTGAGGATCATCTCTCTACTTTTTGGAAAATTCCAGCCTGACCATCCTATTCTTCTTGCTAATGAGTGGTTTGCATCTTCTGGTGTAGCCTCTGTAGTTCTGCGAAGAGTAGATTGTGATACCTTCACTCCTGCCCTCTGGAGAATGTTGCTGATCTCACCTAAAGTTGTTTTAGGGCCTTTCCTGACAGCTCTCATAATGTTTTTTGTGATCAACTACAGTTATTTTCCATGGTCTACCCATTCAATGTCTGTTACCTAGTACACCAGTGGCTCATTTCTTTTTCAGGACATTCCAAATGGTTGAAACGGCTATGGCCAATGTGTGTGCAATGGCTCTGATTGATTTTTTCAATTGCTTGTTTTTCACCCATTGATAGCTCTCTGGTTTTCATGTTGGTTAAACCTCTTGACTATAAATGCAATTTCAACAGGCAAAACCCAAATCTGAAACTGAGTGTAGAAATTCAGTGTTCACATAATTCACATAATTATTGTTTAAAAATCATTCTGATAAGACACTAGGCAGCAAAAGTCACACGTTCCAATACTTTTGCTAACACGAAAAATCAGTGGGTTAAAACAGCGGATACAGATGTGAAATAAAAGCTGGTATGTAAATCTCTTGTCTAATATTCATCTTTTGATGTCCAATGTTTTCAGTCTACAGCAAAACTTAAATAATTGGCCTCACTGTCTCAATACTTTTGGAGGGAAGTATATATATATATATATATATATATATATATATATATATATATATATATATATATATATATATATATATATATATATCAAAAAACAAATTCTAATATGTTACTAATATATTATATATCCTTTTTTAAAACATATTTACCAGAGCTTGATGCCCAAAACCACAACCTCTAGTTTAACCTCCAGTTAACTTTTGCTTTCATAAAATACTCTCTGTGAAGGCTTCCATGGACAGTGACTTACAAAAGAAAGAGGAATAATAAAAGGAAACATAATTAAATTCAGAGAGGAAAAGAATAGAAAAATAGATTAAGAGAAATAGAAGTAGAAACACAGGTGCATGAGGTCATGTGTGTGTATGTGAGCAATAGACAGATGTATGCATAGACAGGCTGGTGGGAGGATGTTTTAGGGTATTCATGAGTCTGGCCCGTTATCAGTTGACCTTTAAATTGGAGCCGCTGCTCAGCAGGAAACCCGAGGGGCCCGTCTCAGATTTGACTGGTTGGGAGCCCCCAGCCTGCTGATGATAAAAAGTGTGGCAGCCGGTGGGCAAATCCACACCGTATGCTTCTATGCATTTACATATATAAATAAAATGTATATATACGGTAGAATATATAAATTGATTGGCTATGCTAAAGCAGCATCATTAAGAGCTATGAAGCATGCTGAGAAGGGTCAGGTGGGCACAGGGAGAGACATACGCATGAAGGTGGGCTTGGCAGCGCTGTTCTATTCTCTTTGGGGGCAGCAGTGGCTGAGATGAAGAATTCATCACTGCTCTAAGAGTCCTGCAGGAGGCCAGATTGGCTCAAATCCCCCATGAAAGGAAGACATGTGACACGGACAGGAAAATGACGAGCCCATAGGGAGCAGGGTGTGAAACTTATATTGCATTGCATTGTGTTTGTGCAAGCTTGATCTTATAAATATACTTTTTACAGGGGAAGAGGGTCTCGTATCAGCAGTGATAAACTGCTATTTATTAAGAAGTCTCTCAAAAACATGGACTTGCACTTGATATGGTAGCAATATGACCAGATGTTCTCTAGTGAACAAGTATAGGCTAGACATACACACACACACAATCAAGTTGTACACACACAATCTCCAGGGGGTGACAAACAGGGCCCACAGTAATACAATAATAGAATAATGCAATAATAATGGTCATTATAGTGGTCATTATGCAATAGTATAAAACTATTTATACACACACTCACTCAGAAAATAATAATTATAATTAATAATAATTATCAGTCTAATTATTTTTTTTATAACATTTGGTGTCCCATTTTCCCCAAGACTAGTCGGAATAGTAAAAATAATCTAATATCTTAATTTTTTTAATTGTCATAGATTTGTTTTCAACGTCACAGAAGGAAAATATTTTCCAGAGAACACGTAACGAATATTTATCATATTTTTATTTTTCACAGTACAAAAGAAAATATAAAGCCATTATAATTAAGGAAAAAGTTCCCTTTCAAAAAGCCAACTTGTGGCATTAAAAAACCCTGGTCTATCCATATAAATGGTTCTGTCTATTACCAAAAATTTCCCTGTGACTTCCCTTGATTCAGTTCTAAAATATCTAAGCTTGCTAATCATTCAAAAACATGTGATTCTATGTTCATATGGAATTGCGTTTATATTATGTAAGGTCTGCATCGCCTTGAGAAACTGCTGCCCTCCAGAGCCAGTCTCACAATGGGAGGAAGTCGCTAAGTGGAGGTACAAACTACTACTGGCAACGTGTGATAAGACACACCTGAGGCTAACAGCACCTCTGCCATGCACACACACAAGGAACAACATAACCAGACCGCTACCAAGATAATATATCACCAGGCCCCACACCTCTGAAACTACCACCTCACAAACACAAATAGTATTTTTAGTTCCAACAAAAACCTCTCAGAGTTGCATCACACTATATATGTTTCTGCGTGTGTGAGTTTGTGCTTATCAGACTCGTCTGCATTCCCAGCAGGAAGATTCATAGGACCAAAAAGAGTGTATCACAGCAGGTCTGGTGCAGATTAATGTGGAAAGTAGACTAACAGCTCAAAGATAATGCAGGCCAATAAAAAAGACCCACACACACACAAGCAGGGAACAGGAGTGAAGCAGAGGCTAACGGCAGAACAGCTCGGGGTCGTTAAGCATCATTAGCGGGACATTTGTTCAAACACATTTGTCAGGAAGCGTCCTGCTAAGCAGGGAGTGTGTTCTCCTCAAGGAGTGTGTACTGGACAGAGGCAAGCAGGCAGGAAATGAAGTTACTGCTCTCTGTGTGTGTGTGTAATCTACTGCATGATAGAGCAGATCTGTCCCTCGTAAGAGACGTCACCGTGTTTGATTAACAACAGGAATCATCCCAGCCGGAAAACAACAGAAGCGTGTAAACTGCATCTGTGATTCGCATGCATTTACAGTTCCCGCATATTCAGTAGTTTGAAGTACAGCAGTTCACAAACACAAACTCACACAAGTGAAAATCTTGCAGGCTAATCAGGAGGTAAATCAAGATTACCTGAAGTTCAAGTGACCACAAAAGCCTTAGGACCCCACAGAAAGTGCAAAAACACAACAAGATGTCAGTGCTACATATTGATTGAAAGGGTTAAACCTCCAGACTCTTAATGATTTAAACAGAGTGGAATAACATTGGGAAAACGCACACAAAAATAGTTAATTTACGACTGCTTCAGGGTCAAGGAGTTCTGCTTAGAAAAAAAATTTACCACAAATTTTATTTTTAAGGGAAAAATTGCAAGGTTTATGTGGCCCTGAATGCCAAGATCAGGGTTTGATTCCTAGGGAACTTAAGCTGACAAAATGTGTCATTTACTGTAAGCTGCTTTGAACAAAAGTATCAAAAAAATCTCCCTAAGAAAGTTAAATGTAAATACATTACACACATTAGTATAATATAATATAATATAATATAATATAATAAGAAAGAATGATGATATGACAATGATATGTAAACATTTCTGAAACATTTACTTGTTGGTAGTGAAAACAAAACACGTCAAATTGCACACAATTCTCAAATGACTTAATTCATGCAAAATGCTGGACAAATGTGACCTTCAGAATTCCATATCTGAAAACCACAGAAAGGAGGACAACACACATACATAGATACACAACACCACAGTACCAACAGCTGCATCCTGGGGAACAAAAGACCACTATGTAGACACAATTTCCCTCTGGCCACATTGCCACAAGGCATGAAAACATACACACACACACACACACACACAGAGAGGCCCATGACTTACTCTGAGAGTGATCCAGTTCAGCACATCCAGAATACACATAACCGCCATCTCTCCCCAGAGGAATCCAACGGAGAAAAGAGGATCATTTTTAGCCCAACTTCAATTAACCGCACGTCTCCAAACATCTATCTCTCATACAATCAGACTACTTAACTACACCACAGAACTAAAAGGTTTGTTTTTAAAACTGCAGACGAAAATAGCAACTGCTCATTTCCAATTTCACAAGATGCACAGTGTCTGATAGTGCCTTGCAGCCAAAGAAAACCAATCTAACCAGTCCTGATCTCGACTTGTAAACCAGGCATTAAACACTTAAGAGACTTTACCTACCGCTAATTCACAGAGGAGATTAGTATGGAGCCTGGAGCTAATGAGAGAAGCTTTCTCTGCTTCTCCAGTGCTCCTTCTTTTGCTCAAACAAAACATTAGCAGATAATGTAACGGAATTAAGAAGACAAAAGATTCAAATTGGATATTGATCAGAGGAGTGAGGTGGCAGCATTTCGGCTGGTTAAGCCTGTGATGAGGTGATTGATCCACAATGCTTGTCCTCACGTCTGAAGATGTCTGGCAGGCCTATAGTCTGCCTGACAAAGGCTGTGAATGGAAGCATGAACCGGTCCGACACCAGGACACAATGAATAGAGACCGCTCACATCAGTCCTCAGGACCGTGTTTAAAAGGATGAAAGGCATCAGATGACAAAGAGACACAAATATAACTACGCAATCAATGGAAATTCAGGCACCAGATGATGTAGATTCTTGTACTGGCATGTAGAAAGTCGGCATAAATGTTCAGTAATGATGTAGAATGTTCAATAAGAGTGACTCAGAGCAGTGCCGATGCCTGCTGATCTGAGACCAGCTTTAAAGATCACAGCTGAAGGCTTGGATCCTGAAAGACAAGCACTGATCTCCAGCAAGACAAGGGCCGCAGGGATCAATGCAAAATCGATGTTAATTGTCAGTGTTTTTCTATGTGGCCGGATCAGAGATACAAAAAAAAATAGTTAAACATAAAATCAAGCAGCAGAAAAGCAACGAATGCAAAATGGCATTTTTTTTATAAAAACAATAAGCCACTTTTCCAAGGCACTCCTCTGTGTATTGTGCATTAGATCATCACTTGGAGAACACCAGTTATGTATTTTTACACATAGCCTTGAGAGATGATTAAAAATACTTCTGTGATTTTGGATTAGCAGTATGGCTCTGTTCTATGCAAGAATTCAAAGTCTTGCATAGACGAGAGCAGGGAGAGCAGCGATTAGCCCCTTAGGGTAAACATTACAAAACCTACAGGAATGTACTGCAGGTATCATTAATGCTCAATAATTTAATTTAATGTAAACATTTTAGAAATTAGTCTGATTCAAAAGGGGAATCGGAAGGCTGAATCCTGGCTGTATGAGAGGAGGAGCTGGGGATGGAGAAGTAATTAGCTACTGAGCAACATGAAAGCTACTGATAATACTGAAGGACCTTATATATGGGTGCTGTAATAGGTGCCACATCCCTATATGTAGATGAGGATCAGCTGAGCGTCAGCTGACACGAGCTTGACTAACATGACCTGCAGAACTAACGCTACACTGATAGTATATATTTCAAATAAATGATCTCAAAAGCTAAAAAACAGTTCCAGATTTACGCTTACTGTTCATGTTCTTGAAGATGTTCAGGATGGGAAGTATCTGTCTGTAGTATGGGACCAGTGCCTCACCCACCATATCTGCTGAAACAACCAGGTGCTGCAGAACCTTCAGCGTGGTGCAGATGACCTGCCTGCTCCTTGTGTTGAGAGCATCTACAGACACCGAGAGATGAAGAAAACTATAAACATTACAAACAGTACAAAAACATTTGAAAGTCAGGAATATTTTGACAATGTGTATGATTTCTTTATTTTTTTCTTTATTTTACAACTCTAATTTGAGTGTTATATTTGCCATTTTTTTCTCCATCCAAAGTTGAAAAACACTTTCTTCACAGGCACTGTAAGCAGGGAAGAAAACATCAATTTAATACTACAAAAAAGACTTCATCTGCAGCCTGCACGATATTCCATAAATATCAATTTTTTCCATATGATTTTATTTCTACTAACTTATCTTTAAATGTATATTTAGTTACCTCTTGAATTGTATCACTAGATCATTTATGTTATGATGCATTTAAAGCAGGGGTGTCAAACTCAGATCCAGGAGGGATGAAACCCTGCAGGGTTTAGATGCAACCCTAATTAAACACTCCAGATCCAGCTAATCAAGTCATTTAGGCTTATTTGAAAACTGCATGGTATGTGTGTTTGAACAAGGTTGGAACTAAACTGTGCAGGGCTGAGTTTGACACCCCTGATTCAAAGTCTGAGCACAGCATATAGGAGTTACCTTCATATAAAAAATATTGAGATGAAAAATGTTCTGAGTGGCAGTTGTGTGCTGTACTTTACCAATCACCTCAATTTACTTCCTGCTCTTCTATATCTGTATAACACACTATGAAATTCTAATTACCAAACAAACACGGCAAACTGTTTTCCAGCAGTGTGACATTTGCACCGAAGGAGTGTTCAATAATTCATGGTGTGTGACGCGACTGGAGGAGAGAAGATCTGTTTCTAAATCTCTCTAAATAAAGGACCCATTAATTCCTCCCTCATATTAGGCTCTAAAAATGAACGACCTCACATACCTTTTCCTTTTCCAAATACCACAGGAGCACGACATTTAGACACTCCAGTAATTGCGTTAGTTTAACTCCTGATACAAACATATCTGCAGTCATTCCAGTGAGAGAGGGAAGAAAAAGTCTTCTCATTTATCTATCCATCCATCCATCTACGTTGCAATCAAGAAGGATTATTTTATTTAATCATCCCACAGGAGCTTATTTATTCTTGATTCCGGGCTTTGATTTGACCAGTGCAGAACATCGACCTTCTCGTTTTCACTCTCTTCAGTGTGACCTTTGCTGTATGTGTAAGGTCAGTATTTGTTGTGTTTTTTTGTTTTGTCTTGTTTTTTCTCCAATTAGCTTCATCCATTCCTTCTATCCTTCATCCATTCCTTCTATCCCTTCTATCCATGATTTTCTAATGTATGCTTTAAGTTTTCTTAAGCCTGCATGAAAAAAGCTTATTTCGTCAGTAAGATGTGCCTTGTATTTATAGTACGATTTTTCGAGGAGGAAGACAGGAAAAAAATTACCAGTAAAACTGTACATTGTAAAAACACTCAGAATAACAAATGCTTTAAACTTCTATATTACATAAACATAAAAGCTGTCTTTTTGCTTTGCTGGAAAATCTGTGTTTTTTTAAACAAAAAAAAGGAATAAAAAAATGTATATTCTAGAAGATCCCCTGGCAAAAAAACAAAGCACCAAATGCCCAATTTTGCTCTCATCACACTGGATTCTCCTTTAAATTGTTCAGCTCCTTACATGCCTTTGGCCACTCTCCAGCTGTGATGTGCATTTTCAGCATTTCAAGGTTTGCTTCTTACCACCCTTCCATAAGCCAGATTTATGGAGAGTGACTGATTGAGAGTTTTAGAAGGTAGCCTCTTGGAGGCCTTCCGTAATACTAAAAATATTACTAATTTAATGCCATTTTTATTTTGGAGTGCTTCTCCTATTTTTCCCTAAGCTTTCAGATGAAGTGCATATTCTGCACCAAGGACAGACTGACCCCCATTAAGTGATTTTGTGATTTACAAAAAATAAATATATAAACAATTAGTTACTCTGGACACTAATTATTATATTGGACAGGAAGTGCACTGGGGTACAGGTCTCATCTTAATAACACTCACTCTTAATGGGTATGATGAGCTGTGGAATAACAGGCAGGATCTTACTGCCACCGTGCTCCAGCATGTCATGGATGCCCTGTCGAGCGAAGAACTCGTAGGGGTGAATTGTCTCGCACAGTCCGTCAAAGAACAGGGGGAGGTAGTGATGGTAGTCCAGTTTTTCGATCTCCACCTGTTTAAAACATACGTGCATACAGGGTCAGTGTGTTATTTAAAGTGTGTCTGTTCACTGTAAAATGTAAGAGCTGCTTCAAATGAATGGAAGGCCATAGGGTTTGTGTGTTTTTAAATAACCCCTCTTTGCGTCTGTGCTTATATTAGCCTCAACAAACACTCATAAGCTCCAAGCCGCATAAAGAGCAGCCCCTGTTTTAGTGCCCCTTGACATGCCAGCACACATTCTGGAGGGGAGACTCGGGGGGACAGCTGTTCAGAGGCTTTAGAACACTCAAACATGTGACTTCCTGTTGGATCACACGTTCACACCTGTTTGGCTGGGGTTATGAGCATGGAAACAGACGTGAATAGACAAAGCCTGTTTCCTGTCCTTGAGCATTTGACATACAGTCACACACACTACTGCCCGTTTCTTTCTTTTCATCTTTCTGTCGCAAGTCTGTCATGATCATGAAGGTTTAACCTGTTAACTGTCACTCATATTTTTGAACATAAACATTACGGTGCGCTATCCAGACTTACATTTTTATTATAACATCATATTATAAGATACCATATTATCAAGCTCAAATTTCCACCCGCTGCGCCATCATTTTGATTTCACAAGTGTACCTGTTCTAATGAGCAAGAGCAAAACGTGCTGTTTTTGTGTGCACAGATGAGCAAAGAACACTATTTGAGAGTTCCAGCCTCAGAGGAGACAAGAGAACAATGGATTTGTTGATTTATTTTTGGAATATTGCTGCTGTCACATATGTAACATGTGATTTCTTTCCCAGGTGTTTTTATAACACATGTTTTAAATGTAAGCTTGTGTGTGTATGAGAACTTAGTTTAGTGCTCACATGCCTTTGGCAGACACATGAGCATTTAAAGAAACACAGACACAGTGTGTATGTGTGTGTGTGTGTGTGTGTGTCATATGACCCTTGTATGGCTGTTCTTTGTAGTTGTAGTGTCACTGATACCAAGAGCTGTGAACTTGAAAGTTGCCAGAACCTCATCAAACCCCTCCTCGGAGATAAAAGCGTGCACATACACAAACACATGCACACACTGACAAACACGGCATCATAAGCTTAGCAAGAGGGCTGATTGCCAATTTACCGGCTAACCTTGACCTTTTCTGACTCGGTCAAGATCATCTTGGTGAGTCATACAGCAAAACTCAAGTACAAAAGCAAATATGTGCAGTGTGCTGGTAGAGAGACGATACACACACACACAGAGGCATAGTGGGGATTCGGAACATGAAAAGCAAGAGGAGACACATGCAGCTAACCACAGACAGATGTCTCACATCACTGTTGTGATTTCTGTGGAACACAATCTCTGCCTGTAGTATTAATCACTGGAACACTGTGAGTGTGTGTGTGGGTGGGTCAGGTTTTTGCATACATTGTAGGGACTAAATGTTCCAACATGGACATTAAAACACCAGCATTATGGGGACAGGGCAAAAAAAAATGGATTAATGACAAGCTCGCATCTAAAAAGTTTTCTTTATATATAATGCATATAATAAATTCAGGAGACAACAGAAGTCAAAAAACTATAGAAAACTATAAACTATAGAAATATTTTTATTAATTATTATGAATTCAGTACTGACACGTACACTCATTATAGCCAAGTGTGCTTTCTTTTTTTTTCATACAGACAGCAGAACAGTTTATTAGGCCACAATTGCAAGGTCATACCTTAATAATTATTGCATTAAAAAATGTATTAATAAATAACTGTTTTCTGTTTTATAAAGTAAATATGAAAGGTACAAACAGAAAATATTATATATTTTTTCATTAGATATAATTTTTATAATATTAGATTTTTTCCAGCAGTACTATTACTTATATGACTTATACTAATGAGATGAATTGCATATTAATAGTTTACTTATTATTATATGTTATTTTCCAGGATCCTTTTGAGTGTTTCAGAATGTATCAGTCAATTCAAAAGAACTGCATTTATTTAAAATAGAAATATTTCTTAACATTAAAAAATTATTTACTATCCCCTTTGATCAATTCAATATTTATATATATATATTTTTGTTTGTTTGTTTGTTTTTTCATTTAAATCTTACCAACCTCAAAGTGTTAAAGTCTAGATCACTAAGTCAAATGCCAAAATGCATTTTATTAATTAAACTATTTTATTTTAATATTTGTCACTTTTGACGAACATCATTTAATGATATTTCTATTGTGTATATCATTTTTTTAACGAAAATATAAATTTAAATTAATGCATCTTGCATTAAATGAATGTGTCTTGCATCATGCTTAACACCATTCAGGCCTGTTTCATAACAAACACAAAAGCATTGTATTTTAACATTACCACAATTGTTAAAACATCACAGCATTCACACAGCCTTTGTTCACTAATCCAATAAATTCCACTTCCTGTCAGTCATTTTCCATTTCAATATCCTGTGGGGTGTGGCAAATTTAATTTAAATTCACACTCGTGAGACAATTCTTAAATACTAAACTGTGCTTGGTCCTGGTGTGTGAGCGCTTGTCCTTTAAAAGGATTTTGATAGCTCTCACGTCTATTTGTGTAACATATTGATTTAGAGCAGCCGGAGATGTTAAAGGAAAGACAAATGATTTGTCACCAGTGGAAAAACAAAGAAATATGAGAAGCGTCACACATGCTGCGAATGTGACATACATAAACCACAGAATGAGACTGAACGGCTCAAAAGAGACATCACTGGTAAGGTATTTAAAGTAAATGAAACAAAGCTAGTTTTACAATTAAAATAATTTATTTCTGAAGCCCATACTGGTGTTTACGCATGATTTCACTTGCAGTTTATTCAAAAGTCAAGGGTGAAATGTCAAGCGGGATTTAAAGAGAGCAAATGTGATCATAAGCGGTCAGTGAGACAGAGACCAGGGCCGTCCCATATCGGTTGCTATGAGGACAGCAAAGATTTCTGTGGCGAATAACTGAGAGCTGAAATTACAGGTGCAGGGAAAAAAGGCAAATATGGGAGTCAGTGAAACATGAAAAGTGCTGGTCTCGCTGAAAGAGTTTCTGTTGAATGGATGCAATTATGATCCTTTTGGAAGCCATTAAAACTGTAACTGCCCATGAGCGGAGCTGTTGAAAGCTCTTAATGCCTGACAGATTGGGCAGAAAGACAGGCAGGTGCGGTTTGAGCTTGTATGGCTGCAGTGGAACGGATGAGGCAGAGCCGCCACTCCAGACACGCTCTGGCATTGAGGTGAGACACAGCGCCAGCAGCACATTTCTCCCAGCGTGCCGAGCACAAAGACACCTGTAGGGGGAAATGGCCAACCCGTGGTGTCTATCATGAAGATGAATGACCAAACCGGCCACTTGATTTTATACCATCACTAGAAGAGGAAGAGGCACTCAAGGACACTCAAAGGACTTTGTGACTTCCTCGTGCCACGGGGGACGAGTGAGATGCTACTAAACGCAATACAAGCATGCTCTCAAAAAATACTACACAAATTTCAAGTTGGACAGTCAGCCTAACACACATTATGACAGTTTGAAATGTGCCCTCCATGTGCAAGAGGAGGTAAATGTTCAAAGCAATGTCTTGGCTATGAGAGTGTGACCTGTGCGAGTGAAAAATGTCATTGCATTTCAGGGAACTACAGAGGGAGGAAAATAACTTGACATCCTCTTTTTGCCAGACTGTCGCTGTAAGATATAGGAGCAGTTTTTCTGGCATGAGGGTATGAATGTTCAGGCTCATTTTGCAAGGAAATCATTCAGTTTTCTGGACGTGGCTGTGAGGAAATCACCAGCTGACATGCAGGGGCAAATGTACATACTCTTCACACCACATCAAAATGCTGTTCACATGGGCTATATGCGTCATGTAAAGGAAAAGAAAAGAGACACCACTGGTAAGGTTTTTGAAGCAAATAAAAGATTGTTTTACAATAAAATGCAGATTTATTTCTGACAAAAATTAAAGCCCACTCTTTACTGTTTACGCATGATTTAATTTGCAGTCTATTCAAAAGACAAGGGTGAAACGCCAAGTGGAATTTGAGAGAAAGAGCGAATCTGATTATAAGTGGTAAGTGAGTAAGATCGGTCGCTATGAGGACTGCAAAGATGAAAGTGAAAAATGTACAGGAAAGGCTAAAGTCCTACTGGAACATGGCGGGCCTCATTCATAAAACTTGACCAAAACAACAATAATCATTTATAGAATGTGGGCGCTTTTACTGTAACTTTTAATCACACAGCAAAAATGTATGCTCTTCATCAAAATGCAATTAATTGAGTGAAATAAATACAAATATCTGTCAATTTAATTCAGCTAAAACTAAACTCATTCAAAGAGAAAACAAGTTCACCGATAGATGTTTAGTTTTAAGAATAAACATACTTAATTTTGGTCAGTTTCTGATAAAAAAGACTTCATATTTTTGGTTTGCATCTTTGAGAATGTTTAGATATAGATTTAAAACTTTTTCAAGCCCTTAATTTGTAGAAGGGTGAATTGAACGTTTTAAAGATTTTTTTTCGACATAATCTTTATTAAAAATACAAATATAATATAATATAAAAAATCCTTTACACTATACTGAAGCATTCTCCCCTGCAAACTTAAGCAAGACAACAAAGCACATACCACATGACTACGGAGACACAAACAATAAAACCATCTAACATAGGAGAGACAAATTTCTGCTCCTCCAGTCACCTAACATCCAAACACAAAGCCTGTGTGCGTATCATATATTTGGCCTGGATAACAGTAATGCTGGGTGACTCACAGCCAGCTTTCCATCACCAAACAAACACACATTTTCCTGTACTTAAGCTAATGTCAGGAGCAACCACTGGCACACATCTAATGCCGGTGGTGCTGAAGAGCTCCAGGATGGTGACGGGCTGTAACAGCAGCGCTCCAGAGCAGACAGGCTGGAGATGCAGCCGTGGGGCTGTGAGAGGCGGGAGAGAGTTGACAGGTATTGTCAGGGAACTCAGTGAGCGGCCAGCAGACGGAGACGAGCTTGTCTCTGACGGGTTTATTGAAAAAGCTGCGGGCGCAAACAGCTTGAGCCAACGTGGCTCTACAACACACACACACACACACACACACACACACACAATACATAGACATAGATGGTTTTATTTCTCATTCTGTTTCTAAGAGTCTCTATTAACTCTCTTCTTCAGGCACATTCAGCAGGAGGAAAAGCCAGGGAAGACAGAGAAGCAACAATATAAAAGCTTTTGTATATATTGACAAAAGAACTGTGGTCTAGTACATATGCCCCAACATACTGAACTGGTCTGTAAGGACCCGGACTCAAATGTTACAAAAAACGATTATTTCTGTACTGTAAATCAAAAATACAAAACAATACAAAATAAAACAAAAAAATCAAATCAAAACAAAACAAAGAAAAATAAAATAATGTCTTAACCAACAAATACATAAAACATAAACACATCAAAAATAAATAAAAGTACAAATAAAAACAACAGAAAATAGATACATAAAAGTTCAAAACTAAATATTAACTAAAATCTATCATTAAACACAATAATAATATTATACAATGTTTTGAACAAGAAAATTAAATAAAACAATAAAAATTTTAAAAACAAAATGTAAATTAGTATGTAAAACAATAACATAATGCAATTCTATTTATTTATAAAATGTATAAAATGTCAGTAATAAAAGTTTCAAGTCCAAACCTTTTTTTTTTCTTTATAAAGTAAGTAAAATTACAACTTTCAATGAGAGGACCAAACAGAACGGAGAGCAGAAGTGAAACTGCTGCGGATGAGTGATAGCTAAGTGAAGTGCACGTTTGAGAGCTGTACGCGAAACACTGCTGCCCCAGGCAACTGCCTATATTACCTATGCCAGGATCCAGCACTTGAGCTAGTACTCATAGGGGCAATGTGAGTTTGAATATGACTTAACATATTTCTCAGCCTTCTTTCTCTCCATCATTTCCTGTCATCTCTCTGTGTCTATCTTTGTAAGTGGAGCTTCTCTAAATTGCTCACTGCAGGAGTTTGAAACGCGGTTAGCAATGACTGGTAAAAACCAACCTTTTTCTCTTCTGGTAACTAGTGCCAATCCTATCCAGAGTCAGGTGAAAGATGAAGAGAATAGGGTGTGGAGAGAGGTGGAAGTGGAATTCACTTTTGGGCTTTGCTAATCACTTTTGGGCTTAGGGAAAGATTGGCAGAAATGGAAAAGGAGTGAGTTAATGAGAAAATATGAGGATTCTTGTGAGGCCTTTGAATGAAATATGGCTGATATTCTCCGTGTGCGGTGGAGACAGGGCTGTCTGTCATTAGCACGCTGAGGGCAGAGAATCTAGGCTAAGTGTTCAGGCCATTTCTGTTGCCTTTCCAACCGACTGCGTAGATATGAGGATTTCACAGCCTATTACACATGATAATTGGAGAACATATTGAATTGGAGGCAATTTTCTCTTCTTCTTTGTATGCATAAATGTTTACAGTATTCACAGTTAAAGGCTTGTCTGGAAGCATGTGACAGAGCATGCTAGATGACGGATCCAGTCACGTATCCAATATTTGTTTCTATAAACGTGCTTGGCACTTTGTCAAATAATAAATAATAAAAAAATGGCATAATAGAGAAGGCTATTTAAATGATGAATGTTTTGTTTACATGGTTTATTAGCAATTCTCGGCACGCAGTGATATTCTATAACAGCACTTTACTAAAAGCAAACCTTTATCTCATTTCATTGTTGCCACTTCTCCAAATCAATCAACAAGTTGCTACATTTTGGCTTAAAAAACAAGAGACAAGTTACTTAAGAAAAGAAATGAGACTTTCTGAACAGCTAGCTTTGAGTTTAATCTCACATTTGTAATGGCTCTAAATCATTGTCCGGTGCAGATGGGGAAGCTGATCCCTGGCTGAGGTGGAACACTCATAAAACAGAAGAAATGAAAAGAAAGATTGGAAGGCATGAAAGAGAGAATAAAATATTAAGTGCCGACTAAATGTCATCATCACGTCCATCTGTCATTATAACCAGACGTAATCACAGCTGTCGGTCTGCTGACACACACATCCGTACAACTGACAGTGCTCTGATCGCTTCTGAGGTGTCTTTATATGAGAGAGACAGGCAGACCAAAGACATAAACCTGGTTATCAAAAGATTTAAAGCACTGAGATTTCACCAACACAGAAGATACACCGTATTGCCAAAAGTATTCACACACACAAATAATCAGAATCATGTGTTACAATCACTTCCATGGCCACATGTGTATAAAATCAAGCACCTAGGCATGCAGACTGCAAAATCCATTTTTTTGCTCCTAAATATTCCATAATCAACTGTCAGCTGTATTGTAAGAACGGGGAAGCATTTGGGAATGACAGCAACTCAGCCACAAAGTGGTAGGCCACGTAAACCGACAGAGCGGGGTCAGCGGATGCTGAGGCACATAGTGCGAAAAGGTTGCCAACTTTCAATCGCTACTGACCTCCAAACTTCATGTGGCCTTCAAATTAGCTTAAGAACAGTGAGCAGAGAGCTTCATGGGTTTTCATGGCCGAGCAACTGCATCCAAGCCATACATCACCAAGTACAATGCAAAGCGTTGGATGCAGTGGTGTAAAGCAAGCCGCCACTGGACTCTAGAGCAGAGGTGACACGTTCTCTGGAGTGACAAATCGCACTTCTTTATCTGGCAATCTGATGGACGAGTCTGGGTTTGGCGGTTGTCAGGAGAAGGATACTTGTCTGACTGCACTGTGCCAAGTTTAATGTTTGGTGGAGGGGGGATTATGGTGTGAGGTTGTTTTTCAGGAGCTGGGCTTGGCCCCTTAGTTCCAGTGAAAGAATGTTTCAGCATACCAATACATTTTGGACAATTACATGCTTCCAACTTTTGGGAACAGTTTGAGCTGGCCTCTTCCTCTCCCAACATGACTGTGCACCAGTGCACAAAGAGAGGTCTATAAAGACATGGATGTGGATGGTGTGGATGAATTTAACTGGCCAACACAGTGTCCAGACCTCAACCCAATAGAACACCACTGGGATGAATTAGAGCGGAGACTGAGAGTCAGGCCTTCTCGTCCAACATCAGTGTGTGACCTCACAAATGGTCAAAAATTCTCATAAACACACTATGGATTAGGAATAGGATGTCACTTAAGTTTATATATGAGTCAAGGCAGGTGAGCAAATACTTTTGGCAATATAGTTTATATGTCCATTTAACGTTATTTGTATCATGAGCAAACGGCTAATGTAACTACAAATAAAATAACCACTTTAAAACCTAGTCAGCTCACATGCTGCCTACATAGGGCATCATAACCAGAGCCACTGAGAAATAGAGTTGCAATTCCCCAAAGGAATCCACAAAACATGTCATGGAGCAGCCAATAGTTGTCGCATTAAACCCCTTTATTTCAGTGTTTCTCAAGGACACTTGTTGATAAATAAAAAATCAATGCATTAGTTGACCCCTTGGAAATCTGGCCAGTAGTGGTATTTTATGAAGAGCATTAAAGTTAATGTTTAGCATAAGATACGAGTCAGTTATAATTTGAGTTAGATAACGAGAAAAACACCTTTATTGAGACCACAACCAGATGATAGTTGTCATATTTTTTTGTTTTTCTGTCAGGTTATTAGTCTTTCTGCAATCTCTTTCTTACTCTTGAATGTTTGCTGAATGCAACTGGTTGCCTTGAGTTTTTCAATGGGTTTAATTCTGTATTTGCATGCACTTTATAATATTTACTTATGTTGCATGTTTATGTGAATATCAGAAAATAACACTACAATGCAAGTAATTAACCTTTTTAAATGTAAAATATAGCAAAATATTTAATTAAAAATTAGACTTAAGCGGTCACATTTGACTGCCAAGGTGTATGAGAGCATATTAATTATTTAATTCTCGTTAACAATGCTATTGTCAACATAGATATCAATGCATATAATTTGCTAATAATTACTAGAAATTACTGCAGATATAGTGAAACTTCTGCCGGTTCTGATTGAACTTTTGAGAACTCCATGAACCATGTGATCATGTGATGGTGAGATCAAAGCATGTCGCAAACGTTTCTCAACGGCTCTGATCATAACCAACTGGGATGTGATTTATTTAGTATGTTTACATACTGTATGCTCACCAAGGCTGCCTTTATTTAAACAAAAATACACATTTGTAAACTGATTTTAATAGAGTGACGTTTTCATGTTGCTAACCTAGCAGTAAGTAGTAATAAATAATCATTAACCATTTTGGACACTTTTTAGTATTGAATAAAATCGTATTAATAATTCTTTCCTTTGCTATGTAGGATTTAAAGTAAGCTAAGAACTGTTGCTGCCACGTGTTTTGAGTTTGAGCTCTGTAAACCTAATTATTTATTGTCTAATTTTAACTTTGTTTTCTGAAATTAAATTATATACACATCATTTTTGTTGTGAATATATTCCCTATCGTAATTTACAAAAACAACAGAGCGCCTTGTTATCACTAGCTTTATCTTGATTTAGCTTATAGCACCCCAGCGTGATCTCGCTTACACTATTGTTCTATTTACACACATCACCATTGTTTTACTGCTACTTGCTTTAATGGCTGATGCGTGTCTACCTTTGAGTGCAGGAGAGGACACGCTCTGGAGGCTGTGGAGAAGCAGATCCGCGATCTGCTGGAGAAGCAGGCCCAGCTAAAGGTGGTAGAGCTTTCTAAATATAGATTAAAAACATCTCTTTAGCTAAGCATTTGCATAATGCATCTCATAATATTTGTACTGCAGTTATATCTGATTAAATGCACATTTTTATTCTTTTGCTTGGGTTGAACAAATAGTTTTTGCTTAGACGGAACAGCAGCTATGCTAATTATGTCTTTTTTGTTTCTGTGTTTCTGCCACGGGATTAAAATCCTGTGGTAACTAGGAATTTTACAAGCTTCAGGCTGGATCCAACCCTTAATTGAACTTAGATGAACAAACACCTGAGAAGAGATGATTTCAACCCCTCAGAGGCTGCCAACCCTCAGAACCCCCAACAACAAACAGCATTACCATATTTTGCCATAAGTTAAATAAATTATGTTTCTACAATATATAAACATATTGTAGAAACTCAAAGGAACACTCCACTTTTTTTGGAAATAGGCTCATTCTCGAACTCCCGCAGAGTTAATAAGTTGACTTTTTTGAAATCTACTCAGCCGATCTCCGGGTCTGGTGCACTTTTAGCATAGCTGAGCATAGAGATTTGAATCCAATTAGATCAGTAGCATTGCTTTCAAAAATGACCAAAGATCTGCGTGATATCACTGCATCCGTTGTGGCCATGGTATGGCAAGAAACATCCTTGATCCACAATGGGAGTATAGTTCCTAATCAACTGGTTTTAAATAGGTTTTAAATATTGAAACTTTTTTGAAATTTTTGAATGCAATACTACTGGTCTAATTGGATTCAATGATCTATGCTAAAAATGCTATCACCAGACCCAGAGATCGGCTGAATAGATTCCAAAATAATAAAACTCAACTCATTATTTCTGGCGGATTTAGAGAATGAGCTTATTCTTTCTGCTTTGCAATGATTTGTACTGTAAAAAGCACTATATAAATAAACTTGAAATGTATGGAATTGAGTTGAATTGAATTAGACTGAAAATATGTGCTCTTTTGGTTGCCATGGTTGCTATGGAAAGAAACCAACTGCCCCAAGTATAAATTTAAATGCAATCATCACTTCATTCCTGATTAGGTCTGAGTTCATTAGCAACACTCAAAAAAAAAAAAAAAAAAAAAAAACTTTGCTTGGCCATTAGCAATGAGGATGTTGGGAGGTTTAGACTTGATTCCCTCAGCGGATGGTTTAATGCTTAGAGGCAAATAGGTATACTGAGTTATCAGTTCTGTTCTCTCCCTGTGAAGATGTTCTTAATAAGTCCCGGACCAGAAAAGCCTGGAGACTCTAGCCAAAGCCATTACACATGCTGATCTGATTGCCTTCATTCATTATTAAATCAAAATGCTGTGTGGCCTTCATGTCGGCCACTTTATGAGACTTTAAAATTTAAACACTTGAAAACTGACTGGTAATTTTGACTAAACCATCCAGTAAAAGGAGCAGTAAGCGCTACACCCATTCCACTCCCAGATGCTATTGATGATGTTAACGCTTCAAACACAACCTGTTCCTGTCAACGACAGCTCAGAGACTAATTAAACTGAGAAACGCTGACCAATTATATACAAAACAAGCTCGTTAGAGCACTGTAAGCCTGTTTTATTAATAACCCCATTTATTACCATAATCAGCTCACTTGTATCTTTAAACATCAAAGAGATACAACTGTGACATCTCTAATAGAATATAATTTTCAGTACACACACACAAAATACTTTTTCAGTATATTTACAGTAGAATGCCTTCACTATAATGGTGTTATTGTGTACAAAATACTATACAGAAAAAACTTAAAATGAAACATTACCATTTAAAATTTATTATTTCAATCAGTTAATGCCAATAAGAAATTTCTGTAACAATATTCAGCATGTTGATAAAAGGTTTATGGCAAAAGAAAATACCAAGGTCCTTGTCTCAGTTTTCTCTAGTCATAAAGCACCAGTTTATTTTTTACTGCATAGACAGCAATGTTTTATTAAAAGCTCATTTTGGCAATCTCATGAAATAATGAGTTAACAATAACAACAACAAAGCTGATATTATTTCCAGCTCATTCATCACATGTTGTAGGTCATTTGAAATGATTAAGTGTTCACAGAAAATGCTATTTGGGACAAGACATACCTCATAGACGACAGATCAGATCAAATGTACTCCACAAAGTTAAATTTTTAAAACCTTGCTGATATGTTGCCACATTAAATCTGCAACACTCACTGTAAATGAATGACTTCAGATTGCTTCACTGCTGCAAATGGCTATTTGTGTGACCGCCCCTTTAGTCTGACCACTTTAAATAGGCCTCAATTATGTGTAGCAGTTTTAATGAGCAGATGAGTGAGAGTGCAGCTGCAGGCAGAGCCTCAGAGAGACCTGCTCTCCACCACTCCAGATTGTCCAGACGGTGGCTGGCAGCAGCCGGGTGACCACTGCTGTGCCCAGGGCTCAATCTGCACACTCAGCTGCTCTTAATACCCCTTTATTAGACTCTCCCTTTCTTTCTTTCTTTCTTTCTTTCTTCTCTCTTTCTGTCTGTCTCTACCCCTCTTCCTAATCTCTCTAGGCTCTTTTGCAAGAATTTAATTAAATCAAAATCAGAGGAGAAGTTTTCTGACAGATGTTTGTTTGTGCTAATGTGTAAGAAGAGCTCTCTGACATACCGCTCTCTCTGGTCACACCTCAGCTGCTAGCGGATCTAACGCTGACGTGCATAAAAAGAGCCAGCGAAGATGTCTAATATAATAAACACATCCTACAAGCACAATGGTTTCTCAACAAGACTGATTCAGAGAATGTATGATTCTGCAGAAAATGATGGCTCACATAATCATTTCGTTATTACGAGAGCTATAATTTTTATACTATATAAAAACCGAAATGACAGCACGGAGAGCCATTGTGCCTTATTTCCCACAGATCTGTGCTCTCTTCTTCCACGCCACATAAAGCCCTCAATGTTCCTACAGGCACACGCATGATGCCGTTACTCCTTCATTTCGTTGCATCTGTTATTTATCGCATTTTATGCCACAAAGTAAAGAGAGTTAGCCAGATGAATCAGGTGCATATACTATACTGTCGTATATCAAAAGTGCAAAAGTACGCTGTTTTACATTTGCACAGGCTACTACACCTACAAAGAGAGCACATGTCAGACATAGCACATACACATACTTTTATTACCTTTAATTGTCTATTCATTTTCTGACAAGGGGACAGGGGACATTAAACACACAGGAACAAGCTGTGATGGATCCGGTAGCTCAAAAGCACAAGACGTGAAGATCATTCCTCATAAAATCGCTCTCTTCCACTCACAAGGTGTGTCTATGTGTGTGTATGCTGCAGCGATCCACAGATGGCTGTGATTGTAAAAGACTACCATTCCGCACACTGTCAGTTTACTAATGGCTGCCACAACCTTGATTCATTATTATCAAAGATCTGTTTCCAGAGTGCTGGCAGGGGAAAAATTATCACTTAAAAGTGCAAACAAATGCAAAAGCAGAGAGAACATCAGAGACATCTGGGAGACAACGGCTTCAACGCGAATAAAAGAACAGCTACGAATGTGTGAAATTATTAGTAACTTTATGCAAATCGGGAAAATGCGAAGGATAAATGCACAGTTTGAGATGCCACATGTGGTACTGCCAAGACAGAGCAATAACTAAGCAACATTGCCTACATCACACAAGCACTAAAATGCCGGCATGCGAAAACACCCAACAGGGAACAATTCCTGCGTCTTCAACCATAAAATGGTGGTTTTGATAACCTGCGTGGTCATTTGGATATGATTAGTCCACTATCTGCAATAAACAAGCTAAAACCATACAGCTGACGGCAGCAGAACCGTAAAAACAAGTTGACGGGAAGACTTTAAGATCTAAATGCTTTTGTACCCTCGTAAATCTGAGCCTGTTCAATACCGAGCATAGGACGTGTATAAAAACGCGCACTTGCACATGTACCACAGATTTCTGTTGTTTTTAACTACAGCCATCTGCAGTTACAAGTAACCCAGGGAAACACACAGGGAAATGTCTTTCAACATTCACTCACCCTTATATCACTCATACATCATTTAAACATCTGACAATTCTGACAATATCTTCTTTTTTGTTATACAGAAGAACCAGTGGCAAACAGGTTTAAAAGAATAGTACTTCTACATGTGGGTGAATAAACCAATCATCGATATATTAAAAATGATGTGAATAAAGACCTCCTGTAGAGAATACATGATTTTTTGTAAGAACAATATCCATATTACAAATGTAATGAACACTTCTCTCTCACTTCTCTCTTCATCTAAGATACATGGAAGCCGTTCCAGCAGATGACATAGGACGTTGGCCTAGCGTGATAAGTGACGAACGTGGAGAGAGAACAAAACAAAATGCCGGTCATGAGATAGAAGTACAAACTGAGGATTTGTAAAGAAAAATGTAGCTATATCTAGTATATAAAAGGCACACGCTGCACATATGTCCTGCACGATCTGCAGGAACGGCTTCCGCGTACGACAAATAGTGGAAGTAAGAGAATATGTATGTATTACACTTAAAATATGGATTTTTCTTTACAAAAATGCATGAATCCGCTACAGGAGGCCTTTATTCACACCCCAGAGCAGTTTGAGGCACGTTTTTTTACGGATGAGTGCACTATTTGATGTCTTTTGGACTGCACAACAGAAACACCCACCCACTGCAATGATAACGCTTAGAAAAGAACCAGGACCATTTTTTTTTATAACTGATTGGATTCATCTGAAAGAATATATATATATATATATATATATATATATATATATATATATATATATATATATATATATATATATATAGTTAATTAATTAATTATTAAGTAATCCGAGTGAGCAACAGAGAGATAAAAGAGGGAGAGATTGCTTTTTTTGCGTGTCTATTCAATAGTGTTTGCAGCAATGTCTAGTTATTGTAAAACTTTAAGTTCATTTTCTTCACGAACAGCCCCGTGGTGAACTTTAAACCAGTTCATGACCAACTAAGCTTAACCCACTCTTACATGTTTCAACCTTGCTATCTATGGGACCGCCTACAAAGACAGCCGTCTAAGACAATTAAAAATGTGTGTTGCTCCACGTAGGCAGAAACTTGTATCATACCTATAGCAAATTAACTACCAATCAAATCCCAAGTTTGTAGCTGGCATGATGCTAAGATAAAAACACACACTTTTTGGCAATAAATGAATAAATATATTTAAATTGAAAATTTCTTTCACATTGTTCACATCTTTTTTCACCAAGTTCTTTGACATTTTCCACAAATTATAATATAATATATCGTATAGTCTTAAAATGCTGACTACACTGTCAACTCACTACATTTTGGAACAGAGCTTACACCGTCTCCTGGAAGCCTGTGATTCTACTTGTCATGACAGGTACTAGTAATGTAAATAATAAAAAGAAGAAATTCATTTCTCATAGCAAACAAATAGTTTTGCTTTGTTTTACATCTGCTATACACATCATATGCCATTGACTGGGAAATGTTTAGAATTTCTGGTTAGAAAAAAAACATTAATATTACATTTGGGATGATAGTAAATATGAGTGCATGGTACATAAGTGCATAGTACATAGTGCGTCATTTGGGACATAGCTCTCCAAGTCAAAAATCAGTCTGTGGGGAGGAAGTGGAAGAACCCTTGAGTTTGCGTCTCACTCCAGGTGAAGCTCATCTCCTCTCATGTTCAGCTCTCACATGAAAGTATTAGCAGCTAGCCTGAGGCCATACATGCAGGCTCTGAAACCTTAATGTATCCACAAACCCCTCTCCCACAGCTTCCTTATCATCTTCATTTTCTCACACACCCTCTCTCTCTCTCTTTCTCTCTAGGAGACATACAGAGAGTTCTCTTTGTACTGATCTGTAATGGTACTGCTATATTGCTCACAGGGAGTCATACACATTTAAAGTTATTACGGCTGCTGCTGATGATGTGTGTGCGTGTGTGTGTGTGTGTGTGTGTACGTGAATGCCCACACCTCATTTCACAGGAGAGCTTGACTCTTTCACCCCTCCAGCAGATATGAGGCGTGTCATGTTCTAAAAGGCTGTTTGAGGACAGAGAGTGGTTTGTACCCTTGAGAAACTGCAGCTTTTCAAACCCTGTGTTTTCATTGCTGTAGTCTCACACACATACTTGTTTAACTAATCTTGCACATGTAATTGGTTCTACAGGGAGAATGTACATGTTTAAATGTACGCAAGACTGTTAAACATTTTTGAAAATACACTACTGTCTTTATGTTCACTAATGCTGCACTGATTTGATCAAAAATGCAGTAAAAACTAAAATATATATTTTTTTACAATGTAAACCGATATGTACTTTGATATATTTTGTCAAAGCTGAATTTTTAGCAGCCATTGCTCTAGTTTTCATCTTTGATGAATATAACATTTAAAAACATTTATTTGAAATTAAAATGTTAGGCCCCGTTTAAACTAGTGCATTTTTGTTTTAAAACGCAGAACAATTGCTACAGTTACGCTTATCATTTTCAAGGTTAAAAAAGGAGGCCTCATTTACATTAGTGTAGACCCTGTATTAGTTTGAAAACTGGGACCAAACGGACCAAAACAGAGACTTTTGAAAGCAATGGCTGCCCATATCGTCAATGCATATCAGCAAATGCATAGTAACACCCCAAAACATCAAGCAGGGAATTTTGCACAGTTAAGTGCCACAAAAAATATAGTTTGCTTGCAAATCATACTATTATTAGTATAGCATAATCATCACACAGGCCTAATCTCTGTCTTTCTGTATAAGAGCTATCTACATTCAGGGGTCAATGTGGTGCGTGCGTGTTTGTGATGTCCATAATTGCATTTAGAGTCCCATCAGAGATCCAGCAACAGTAGGGTGCTGAAGCACACTCGCTCGCATTAGTCGTTTGAGGACTTAAAAGTGGCAGAAAAGATTATGGTCATTTGCAGAGTCCTGATGGTGTGTGGAGAGGGCTGAAGTTTAGTTTAAAAAGCTTCTCAGTGGGAAACAAGGCTGACAGACCAAAAGCATGAAATTAAAAATGTCCTCAGCAATAACAAACGCAGCTTATGAGCAGACTCGCAGTTCACAGTGTTTACAGTACACTCACATCTAAAAGAATGGCGCACATGAATATTTATGAAATGTTTTCGAAGTCAAGCCTTGACTCTTCACACTCAGACATGTGCATGACAAATACAGAAATGATTATCTTACCAGGCTGTGTTAAACTGTCAGAGGCATACAGACAGACAAACAATAGCGATACGAACAGCAATAAAAACACCAATAATGGCAACAGCCTGCATTAGGTCTGGGGGAAATTGCCGGAAGGGTTAATAAAACACATAGATGCAGAGTTTAAAATTAACAACAAATAAGCGTGAAATTGGAGAGCAAGTAAAATAGTATTATTTGCCAGTTGGCCAACACTGCAGCGCAATACATGGTTTACAATCATAGTCTTGCTAATGTTGCGACCTTAGAGGAACAGTTCACACAAAAATGAGCCCATATTTCACCCAAAGCCATCCCAGGGGTATATGACTTTCTTCTTTCAGATGAACACAGTTTGAGTTTTTAAAAAATGTATCCTTGCTCTTCCAAGCTTGGTAATGTGGTAGCGTGAACATATCTGCAAGCACTGCAATGTAAAGCTAACCTATACGCTTCCGTGGGGTTGTCACATATCCTCTTCAGCACATCGATGGGTTTTTGTACCAAAAATATTTCTAGTTTTCTAAAATCATATAAAATTCACATACTGTAAGCCCACTCATTTTTATACCAAGCACATTAGAGACATGATTTGTTTCACAGAACTGTTTCACTGTTAACGTCATTTCACTTTGTATTTGGAACCAACTGTATTTTTTGTTATTTATGATCATGTCAAAATTGCATTAAAAATATTGCTTCTTTGAATTCAAAGATGCTATTTCTCTGAAATCCAATGACAAAACGGGTACTGGTATGATTTATAAAAAGATTAATCAATCTAATTCAACCTGATAGGCTTTATTTCCTTGAAAGCAAAAAAGCAATATAGTGAATATGGAAAGACTGATTTCTGTATCAAGACAATGTTCACAAAAAAGATCCGAAAAAAAAAATGGATAAAACGGCTTGATAAGCTTCTTGCACCAAAAAAGATTTAAAACTTTGTCTATTATTTTAATCTATAAATATAACTTTTTTGTGAAGTGAGCTTAAAGAGATAGTTCACCCAAAAAGGAAAATTTGATGTTTATCTGCTTACCTCCAGGGCATCCAAGATGGTGACTTCAGCAGAAACCAAATCAAATTAAACTCTGGGGCTTGTGACGATACACTGAGGTCTTAGGACATGAAACGAATGCTCTGTGCAAGAAACTGAACAGAATTTATAGAATTATGCACGACAATGTCGAATGTCCTGAGCTCATTCACAACATCTGGAGCTTGGCGCGTCAATGTGCTCTGGCACATAGATATATACATAGATCTTTATGTATCGTGGATCATAGAAACAGTTGGTAATGATATATATATATATGGTATATATGGTATATATATATTTGCCAGAGCACATTACGCATCACGCCACTCCAGATGTTGTGAATGAGCTCAGGACAGCTGTACATTGTGGTGTATCAGAGGAAAAAATTACTGTTCAGTTTCTTGCCCAAACCAATTGTTTCATGTCCTAAGACCTCAACATATCGTCATGGGTTCCAGGGTTTAATTTGGATTGTCTGTAAATTGACTGCCATTACATGACTGACAGACTGCAACGGTTTGAGTTAAAAATCTTCTTTATGTTCTCCTGAAGAAACAAAGTCACCTATATCTTGGATGCCCTGGGGGTAAGCAGATAAACATCAAATTCTCATATTTGAGTGAACTAATTAAACAAACAAATTCTTGATTCATATTATCCTTATTTTGATGACAAACACTGAGAAAATAATATAGGGACAATAAGAGGCTGAAAAAATAATTAACATCTTTAAAGAATAGCAGGTGCTAAGCATAATTCATGGCCAATAGTCAATTTTCTCAGTTCACTCACTACTGATAAGTTTTGCAAAAGTTAAATTTGCACTGGACGTATTCATCCAGAAATAAGTCTTAAGCACTAAAGGTCGTCTAATCCAGCTCTGGGCCTTCTGATTTTCGTAAGTACATTCCTCTCATGCAGGCTGCTGCCTCAGAGGGAAAGGTTATCCTCGTTAGCCAGATTAAACCTTTAAATGCCCTGTCATGGGCTTAATCGATGGGCCACTTCATTGCTGTGCTGTATCGATCCATGTCGTCAGGGGGTCGGCCTCAGCGCAGGGTTATAACACAGCAGGCAGGGATGCTGTCAGGCCCCTCTGGAGACCGAACACCCACACATCTACACAGGACACAGCATCTGTCTGAGCTTTCCAGGCAAGGGAGAGAGGCCGAGAATGTAAAGAGACTGAGTGAGAGAGATACAGACAGAAAGAGAGAGAGAGAGAAGAGAAAACCAAACTCAGCAGAAACCGCTCACCTTTGGCTGGTATGTTGGGTGCTGAGATCTTTGCCAGCATAGCTGATAAAGCACAGAAACTACCTTGAAGCGGTACCTTGATGATACTGAAGAAAGGGATTCAGACTGTCATATAAGTTTTTAAATGCAAGAAAAATCCAATAATACAGTTTGTAATCTAAAGTAATGTATATGTCAAAGAGATCAGCAACTCAGTGGGGCCTTTACACTTTAAGCTGCAAAAATTTCTCAATTCTGATTCACTGTCATATTTTAACTAGTTACCCAGAGCAACCATACACCAGTGCCAGCCATCTAGAATGATGACATACCAAGTCAGTAAAGGACATATTATTATGAGTCTGCTGAAGGCTCACATTTCTAAAACGATACAGATACTATATGGAGCAGAAAAATGCCCCATACTGAGAAAGTCTAACTAATATAAAGTATTTATTTTGTGTAAAATTAGATAACAAATGGTAAACAAAACTAATTTTCTCCCAAATGCAAAAATACTATTTATACTATTTTGTGCATTTTTACTGCTACTATTGTTCTTGACATAAATGGATGGCATTCTGTATGTTTATATATGTGACCCTATATTAAGTTAAGACTATATTCCATAAAGATATATATTTTTACACCCTCAGATTCCACATTTTTAAGTAGGCTAGATATTATCTGACTCTAACAATATATATATTATTTATTCATCTTTTGGATGCTGCACAAATCTCAAATTTCAGAAAATTTACCCTTATGACTGGTTTTGTGTTTCTGGGTCACTTTTATATCACCATTTAAAAGTAGGGGGTCAGAAAAATTAAGAAAAAAGTACTTTAATTCAGCTAGGATATATTAAATTAATCGAAACTGACTGCAAAGACATTAATGTTGTTAAAAATAAAATCAATGGAATGTTTATAGAAAGATTTCTATTTCAAATTAATGCTATTCTTCTGAACTTTCTATTCACCCTCTGTTGCATTTGTTCATAATGACATAATTTCATTTTTGGATGAAATGCAGCTTTGGTGAGCATACAAAGCACTTTTTTTAAACATAACAAGTCCTACTCGTTTCAAACTTTTGAAAAGGAATACATATATACAGTGCATATTTTGAATTTATATTTATGTATGTATGCATATACACAAAAATTTGAGAATTAATCCAAAGGCAATAAGACACACAAAGCTCAGGTGAATACATGCATGTCCTCTAGATAAACCTCTTTGCAAAGCCAGTCCCAGACTTCAGGGGCACTGCAGTGAAGAGGAACCAGGCGGTGGAGAAAAACTCCACTGATGTGTCATTTTGCTCTTAATCAGAATATAAATGAGAAAGAGGAAGAAAAGGCTCCTGTGTGTGTGTGTGTGCTCCAGACACCTGCTCAGCTCTTCAGGAGAAAGGGATTGTGGAGGAAGTGTAAGGGAATGTGAGCACATTAAATGCTGTGAATGGAGCACTTTTCCTCGCTGAATGGACTAAAAAGCTCACTTGTGCTCTTTTCCTCTCTCTCTCTCTATGGGTCATTCTCATTCAACATCTCTCTCACCTCTGATAAAAGGACTTCAATATCACAGAACTAATGCAGGCATTCATTTACAAAACTCTGAAATTTGACCGCATGCATAGAGCTATTTCTGGCAGTCACCAGAAGAGCATTTAGTTCACTTTATTCTCAACCTCTCTTACATCACATCTAAAGTACCAAGAGAATGAACAGCAATTACCAAGCACATATACTTGAGGTATACACATCATTCCAAAAAAAAAACCAAAACAATAATCATCTACTAAATCTAATCCATAGCTCACAAAAGGTGACTTAAAACTATATTACGCGAGTTTGACAGAGTTTGTAGGGTACAGCTAATCCAAAATTTTAAATAATTTACAGTACATTAAAATGTTAAATATTTTGTATGCTGTGAGTTTAGGCATCACAACATTACAATGTAATATTTTGATGTCCATATCTTCTGCTAATAATGTGATCAAACATTGTGAATAAATAAATTGACATCCTTCTAAAAATATCCTACAAAGGAAATAAAATAAATAATAAAAATGCATTTAATTAATACATTTAACTACCATGAAGTAGCTATTCAGAACAATAGTACCAAATTGTGTTAAAAGAAAAATTCTGTCATTATTTAAGTAGTTCCAAATCTGTATGAATTTCTATGTTCAGCAGAATACAATGGAAAATATTTTGAAGAAAGTTTGTAACCAGGCTGTTTTAGGTCAACACTGACTTACATAGTAGAAAAAAAAGTACTATGGAAGTCAATGGTGACTCAAAACAACCTCGTTACAAACTTTCTTCAAAATATCTTCCTTTGTGGTTGGCAGGACAAAGAAATTCATACAGATTTCAGTCTATTTGCGGGACACTGGTTTGAACTTTTCTCTTTGGATTTCCACCTTTTCTTTATTACTTCCATTTGCATTTGTCCTCGTCCTGCCCTCTGACAGTAAATGAGCTGAGCCATGTCCTCAGCCCCAGTGCCTTCAATAAAATCACATCTGCATGACGACATGAGGAGGGGACTGCAGACACGACCATCAGGTGGACGGGCTGTCAGAGCCGAGCGTAGGAAGGGTCAACCTGTCTTCATTTAACACGCGACTCCAAATAATACAGCACTTCATCTCACCTCTAACTGTCAGGGGAGGGAATGGAAAAAAGATGCTAAGCAGTACGGCAGAACCGCCATGGCTCAGGACCAGAACATTTGTGTCCACTTAGGAAGTGATTTAGCGTCTCTTGAGCAGTGGCGCTGCTGCAGACCTCGGCCTATGGGGGGTTGGTTACAACAAGAGTCCTCACGTGAGCCTCAAACTCTGCAATGCGCACTCTTGCCCGGGCCAAGGGTCATTTATCGTGAAAGCCATTACGGTTATTAAAGTGCTCAGACAGGAAGATGAAAGGGCCGCTCATGACTCAGAGGTGGCACTGGAGATGCTGGACTATGGCACTGACGTTCATTGAGACAGAGCAATAGACTATAAGATGGTAAACACTCTCAATCCTCTACCGACCAATCAAATGCAGCTCTGATTGCCCACCACTTCCAATAAACATCCTAATTCAGACAGACTCAATTCCATCTTACTTTGATTCTCTAAAATGCACCATTTGGTTCCAGCTTAATTTCATTAAAGCTCAAATTTACTCATAGGTTGTTTTATTGTTATTATTTGCAGACGGAAAGCAATGCTACAATGTTTCTCATAATGGAGTCTCCCTTAGTGTGCCCATTTCTTATAAACGCCATTGCCCCCCAGACTGACAGATTGCATTGAATTTTGTCATAAATAAAAGCCCTGACAAAGAGCCATTATGAAAGGTCATTAAGATTGTGGAAAATGGAAGCTATTTCTCCGAGCGGGGGAGAAGGCGGGCCGGCTCCGAGGACTGAATGAACACTTTGCTTCTAATTTTCCTCGAACAAATTCAAGCTCCAGGGTTTCCTGTCATCCCATCAGAGACCAGAGAGAGTGAAAAATGATTTCGTCTGGAGCTCTGAAGCCGTTGCACATCAGAAAAGTAAACCGAATCAGGTGTGACATCAAGTAACCGCTCTTTAACTAGTCACCCCTGCTCTGATCAAAGATGAAGAAATCGAGGATGACCATTGGACGCGTTAAAGCACTTCAAAGTCTCGGATGCAACATCAAAGCTCGAGGTTCACAGAAATACACAATTTTACATAAATACTGTGTCACGTAGGGAGTCTAAATAAAAACTGCTGAGAGTTCACAGCAGGGGTTTGTAGATTCAAATAAATAGCTGAAAACCAAGAAAGGAGTGCAGAATGGTTAATAATGTTAGGCTTGACTACGGCGTGTGAAGCCTGGTAGGTTGTCGGATGCCACTAGACCCCCTCGAAAGTGACCGTGACAGTGTGTCAGCAGAAAACATTTGCAGTGCTGATGAACTGAAGCCAGAAAAAGCATCAAGGATGTGGGGACATCGAAAACGATCATTTGGTATGGATGAATCCAACATTCCACTAATGGTTCACAAATTGCTGTATGATCACAAAATGTGATATTTCAACAAAGCAATATAAAGCTCCATGTCTTAGAAGAGATACTTCAGAGACCTGAAACAAATAATTTGTCTAACAAGAAACAAGAATGGAAGGTACTGATGTTCACTGCAGGTATGGACTAACAGATTGTATTGACAGTTCTCAGAGCTTCCCAGGCCAACACAATTTCCAGCAAAACACAGCCTAACTGTCCCTCATTAGGATAGACAATGCTCTCTTTGACCCCACACCAAAACGCACGCCTCACCTGCTCCGTTTCTGTTTTCATCCCTACCTCATTTTTTTAACGTTTACAGTGCCTTTTATCTTCTAGAAAGTAGAAAGTAGTTAAAAAAATAGTAGTAGTTGAAACATATACTCTTAATTAAGATTCAGTATTTGCGTACTCTACCCCAAAATGTAATTTTTGTCATTAATTATTTACCCCCATGTGTCCCTCCAAACCCGTAAAACCTTTGCTAATCATCGGAACGCAATTTATGATATTTAGAAAATATGATGCGAAAACAGGGAGGCTTGTGTCTGTCACTTTCAAGGTACCGAAAAGCATGAAAGACATCATCTGAATACTGCCATCAGTGGGTCAACCATAATATTATGAAGAATACTTTTTTGAACAGAAAGAAAACAAAAATAACTATTTTTATTTTTGTTTTGGCTCTGTGAAGTTAATGTAGTGCCATTCTGTAGATCAAGTGGATGCTACTAACTTATGCAGTTCTGTGTTAGACACAACAAAATGTGAATAGAGTTCGGTGATCCACTGGTGAGTCCACCAATTATCTACAAAACGGCACTACAGAAGGTTCACAGTGCCGAATAGTTAAATAAACTCAATATTCTTGTTATTTCCTTCTGTACAAAAAGTATTCTCTTAACATTACAGGTAAACCACTGATGGCAAATGAAACATTCAGAAGACATCTTTCATACTTTTTACTTCAGAGCTCAATTTGGTGAACTTTGCCCAGCAAATATGCATTCATGTTAAAGGGATGGTTTGCCCAAAACTGTAAAATTAGCAACGTGTAGTACTTTTTATGGTGGATCTATGCAGTTTATTTTGCTTCAAAATTTTGACCACTCTTTACTTTTTACTTGAAAAACTGGGAAGACCAAGGAGATTTTTTAATGTAACTCCAGTTGTATTCATCTGAAAGAAGAATGGCTTGAGGGTTTGTAAATCAAGGGGGTCATTTTCAATTTTGGGTGAACTATGCCTTCAAGACATGTGAACAATACAAGAATGAATTATCATGTTGTGGTCCTATCCTGCTCCTGGAGGGCCAATATCCTGCAGAGTTCAGCTCCAACCTGCTGCAACACACTTTCCTGGACATTTCTAGTGAGTGTGAAGACCTTGATTAGCTGCTGCAGGTGTGTTTCATTATGGTTAGAGCTATACTCTGATTTGTTTTTGTTTGTGAACGTCAGTGAGAATTTGTGCTCCATTGCGCCTTTTATCCTTCTCAGAAAAAGACAGTCCCACAGTGTTCTGTATTGAGCTCAGTGAACGAAATCCAAGGTTGTTCAGAAATGCTGAAAGGCAGCAATAAAAACTTCTATGTAATGAAATATGGATTAATTTACTTTGCATATGTATATGCTTATAGCACAGCAACATGTTAAGGGCAAACTCTCTCCTTTTGGAGAGCATTTCATATCAGATACTAACAAGTTTCCATTTCCATGTCGCTATCTATGTAGGGGTTCACTAGGTTTTGGAACAGAGCTTTTGGGTGGGTGTTCTTGCTGCAGAGATAATGGAAAAACACATAGAGGCTGTTCAAACCTCCCGTGAACAAGTCTGTGGGGGGTCTGTGTCTCACACACTGTAAGCAGAATTGAGGGGGTCTTTTACACACACACACACACACTGTAAGGTTTCGGGGTCTGTCTCTCAGAGGACGTCTGTGACAAAGAGAAAAATATGCTGATTTGTGGAATTTAAGGGAGGAGACAAATGCAATAGCTCAGCACTTTTAGGATCCTGCCTACCTCTCTGCCTCATGCTAGTGATAACAAAACACACATACACACATACACACACACACACACACACACACACACATATATACACACACACTTATACATTACGAGGCACAAAACAAACACTTACTGTACAGCCACACAAAGTGATACAAACTCACACGTACTCTGGCCATAGTCAGAGGTGCTCTGGGGCTGTAATAAGATTTAGTCACAGTGCTGGGTCAGTTCTCAGCCATATTGGGGTCACAGATGTGGTTGTCACCTTGGCCCCTCATCCATAATTCAGCGTTTTAATATAGCGCCACCTCCTCTGCCCCGGTCTTGAGGGCTTACAAGCCACCACCAGCGTCTCTCCCTCTGTTTCTTCCCTCCACCTCGCTTTCCTTTTGTTTTGTCTTTTTTGTCTCTGACACAGGCTGACAGTAGCTGTCCATTTGTTGAGAGCAGTTGGTGTGAAAGGAGGTGTTTGATAGCCAGTAGGATGTCACGGCGTTCTCTGGCCTACGCAGTCGTTCTGCCTCTTATGCGCGATGAGAACAAAGCAAGGTGACACTTTGACAGCATCCTTCGCTCGTCTCCTCCATCACTCTTGCATTATCACAAAAGAAGGAAAAGAGAGACACACACAGTCAGCAACCCCTCCCCTCTCTCTCCTCCGTCCCCTCTCTCTATCCATCTCTATTTCTCCTCTATCCTGCATGTTTGCGTGTGTTAGGTGGGGAGATAAGGACTCAGGGGCAGGATCATCAGTTCTGATGTAGTGACTCAAAGCCACATCCATCAGGACACAAAGGCCGTCAGACCCCATAATGGAGAAAAGCGTGACAAATTCGTTAATGAGCTTTACAATGTGACCTAGACGGAAATTCAGTGGCATCCACTCAGGATGAGACAGATCTATACAGCTGCTAATGTAGGTAATCATGGGTAGGGTGGTGCAGTGAACAAATCTGGGATGGAAAGCAAAGGGTTGAAGGTTCATGGAAATCCTTGTGCTTCTAATGATCTGGAACTAATTCAAATGAGCTTTAAACATGACTAAGCACATATTCATTGTCTACAAAGCTTATTTCTCAGTTGAAATAGATTGTAAGTCATAAAAATAAAAAAGAAAAATACATATTATTTAAAGAGATAATTAATCCAATAATGAAAGATTCTGCCATCATTTACTCATCTAAACCTGCATGAATTACTCTCTTCTGCAAACCACAAAAGACATTTGAAGACTGGTTTGTCCAAGACAAAACAAAATGTGCACATCTAACGGGCCAAAAGCTCAATGTGGGTGCACAACCACAAAAAACTGCACACAGAAATATCAAAGTTGGCACACCACAGCTCAAAAAGTAGAACAATATTTATTATGCTCTTACCACAGGTGACGTTTTGAACCTAAAAGCTCTTTATCAAAAGGTCTAAGACAAAGAACTGTTTTATCTAATGAAAGTCAGCAGGGTCCAAAATTGTCCAATATTGACTTTTATTGTACAAATAAAAATAGCTGAAACAAATATCTATTTTTGTGTTCTGCATACAGGTTTAGAATGACAAACTTAATAAAGGTAAATCAGAATAAAAGTACAAAGCTGTCACTAAGGGAGTATCCCTAATTTACAAAAGCTAAAGGATAAGTCATTGTACCTTATTTAACCCTAAATAGTACATATTAGAACCTAAAAAGTATACTAATACTTATAAGTACATATAAGTACCCAAAGTTTAGGGTAATGCCCAAGTGACAGTTTTGTACATTTTCATTGCATGCATGAGAGTGAGTAAAGGATGGCCGAACGATCCCTTCCAGCCAAGCACACACACAATAAAGGCAACTTTTACAAACATCAGATTCAGGCATGCCTCAGTACCATCCTACCTCTGTATATTCCGCATGGCATTTTTCAGACACAGCCTGAACCTCAGTCTGAACCAACCCTACAATCACATCCCACACACAATAGCTAAACTGCCGGAAGATCAGTCACTGTTCTGCGAATGTCTTGGGGTTCTCAGAGCTCCCCAGAGCACCAGAAATAGGCCGGTGATTGTGCCTAATCTCACCTACCTTTAAATGTCATTTGAGTCAGAGAGAGAAAGAGAGTGAGAAAGAAAGAGAGAGGGTGGTGGGGCTACAACCTACCTACTCACACTGCCATCGGAAATTAGTGTCATGTGGGAGTGGGACCTGCTGAGTCTGGAGAGATAAAATTATATATATTTCACTTTTTCATTCAGGATGATGTTGCAATAGCTTTACTTTTTTATGAATATGTTCACGGGATAAACACAAATTCATCTGTAGTTGCAAACTGATGGGTACATACTATAAGCATCAGATATAGTCAATAAGGAGTAAAGTTGAAATCAGAATACTATGGATGAACTGATGGATGGATGGATGGATGGATGGATGGATGGATGGATGGATGGATGGATGGATGGGTGGATGAATGGATGGATAGCAGTTAGACAGACAGAATGGATGAATAAATGAGTACATGGATAGAGACAGGTAAATGGTTGAATGAATGAATAAATTAACAAATTAATTAATTAATTAATGCCTGAAGAATGGACAGATGGAAACTGAGAAAATGAATGCAAAGATGGAGAACAGCAGGTAGACAGGTGAATGAATGCATGGATGGATGGATGAGTGGAGATATGCAAGTAGATATACAGTAAAGGTGGATAGATGAACTGATGGATGATGACAGGAAATGGATGGAGGGATAAATGGATGGAAAATGTCAATTACGCAGACTGACAGAATGAATGAATGGATGGAGACCAACAGACTGACAGACCGCCAGTTTAGTAGGCTTTCTTCAGTATGAGAGTACAGACACAGCAGCAAGTAGAGGGTGCATGCGAGGACAGAGACCGTCACAGCAGTTACAGAGAGAGAAAGACAATCAGAAAAACTGTAGACAGAGAGAACAGCTGTAGGGTGACTGCAGAGCTGCAGGGAGACAGGAACAGCCGGAGAGACAGTCAGTGAGACAGGAAGTCATCATCTGAGCAGCTGCAGGGAGTGAGAAGGTCAGATCAGTCGCAGAGAGTTACAGAGCAGCCGTTTGGGAAACAGACAGAGGAAGATGCCAGATAGAGACACGGCGAGGGAGGTGGTGTCGCTACACCTGGGAGACATGAACAGCCTCGTGGGTGTCTGAATTTGAATATGAATGTCTTTTCTGATTCACAACAAGGGCAGTGACAGGGGCACTTTCATCTGCGGTGAGCGCGTATGTGCGTACGCATTGTACAGTGCATTAATCACAGGGACGCTCGAGCACCTCCACCAATCCAAACACACCGACCTTGAGGTTACAAGAAAGACATTAGGGCCGTCTATCCTCTCAAAAGAGGGGGGAGAAAAGCTTTCAAGGTAATGAAATTCCACCATAAGTTAAATAAAAGACTTGTGGGGACAGGCCTGGGCGAAAATATATAAAAAAAAAAGTCAGGGTAGATTAAATTGGATTTCTTTCTCTCCACCACCCCCCCACCCATCCTTTCTTTTAAATTAGGCTTAAGTGCGTGTGTGGCGTATTTCTTCTTTCTCAGGATAACAGCATTACCGTCCAGAATGAATAGAATCATTTCCAAACCAATTAACCTCTGACAAAACGGATGAGTGGACAGGAATGAGAGCAAGTGAGGAGAGAGAGAGTGTGCAGAAGAGAGAGAGGCTGATATCTTTGAGGAAAAAAAGAAGAAAAAGGGGAAAAGCTTTGCACAAGGGGACCGAGTGAGTGACAGGGGTCTTAGATAGTGACGGGACCGGCATGACAGTGACAGTTAGACTGCGGCACGAGGTAGGAGGAGGTAGAATATCAAATGGCTGCCTCCCCTAGTCAGTTTCCCCTCTGCCAGCCACAGTGCGCTGCTAGCATTAGTATTTGACATTAGTGTGCGCCCTGCTCATTCTCTATGCTGAGGAGTGTTTGGCATCCAGCTGCTATGGCTCCATTTAGTTAATTAAAGGCTCCATTTAGATCTGCAGCCTGCTGGCTATGAGCATGTCAATCAATAGCAGCTCTGTGGCTCACGGTGGGCCAGAACGACTGATCCAGCACCCCCCAGCCCCAGTGTGTTTGCTCCTTCGGCCAAAGTCTGGGCTTTCAAAGGCACCCATCTTTAAGTTCAAATACATCAATGACTGAAACTCACCCAGCTTCCATATTTATCCTTATAAATGGCACGGACAGGCTCTCTTCATTCGGGGATGGAAGGAGAGAGAGAGCGAGAGCAGCAAAGAGCATCATCAGTCATTCAGAAACACAATTTTCAGACTTCCCAGCATTTCACATCATTTTGCCATCGCGTTAAACCCCAGTAGATCTGGAGCACTGTTGCCACACAAATATCGTGTCAGTTTGAAGATTCTGACATTCAAATCTTCAAATGCCCTTCTGTAAATTACCCACAATGCCTTGCTGGAGTTATTCCAAGCCATTACATTAGGCAGGTCTACGAGCAAATATACAGTGGTTGATCGATAAAACACATTTCTACTAGCAGCCCATAAGTAAAATTAATTAAGCACTTACTCTCCATTCCCAAGAGAGTGGTCTTTTATTTTCATTGCTCTCTTTTTTTGTTTTTTGTCCCCTTGGATAATTGTGGTTGTAGATGGTTGGTTAGCATGTCCTGTTTTCACCATAAATTATGTAGAAATGCATTGTTTTTTACTTTCAAAACACATGATTTGCCAATATTTGACAGTAAGGTTACATAAATGTGACATTAAACCATTTTCAGTTTTTCCACTGAAACACATTTCTCAAAAAATCTTCTTTTGTGTTCTGTATAAGGCAGAAAATCATGCACGTTTATTTGTCTGCTTCCTTTGACGTCAAAGCCCAGGATAGCCACTAGTGCTGCCATCAACTAATCAAAGCGTCATTTTCATGCAGAGTGATTAATCACATGGCATTCACAGCTCAGGTGATCAACTCTAAACAATGTCCGGAACTTAGCGCCCATGCCAAAGATGGCATTAGCGTTTGGAAACGGCACTGGAAATATGCTTGCGCCTTTATTGAAAGGCAAACGGATGTTGTTTGGCAGTCTGATCTCTCTGCAGCCAGGAATTTAAATAAAATGCACAAACATCTATGCAGGCAACTTCCAATGACGGGGTGTTTTTGCAAAGAGATCGAAGGCATTTGGAAAGAGATGGTCTTCTCTTCGCTCTGTATTTAAACAGGTGTACGTGTCCTGCAAAGTCTATAATGAGGCTGCTCCTGGATTCCAAAGTGGACCGTGGGATTAACTCCTGAGAGTAATACCTCTCCTTGGACGGGTCATATAGCTGTCAGGAGAGAGTCTGTGCTCACATAAGGTACCGCCCATTAAAATGCTAATGTGCAGATGGAGATAAAATAGAGGGGAAATAAAAACACCCCACCTCAGCGCTGTGTCTGCAGTGTTACGCACACTGACACACACTTACGCATACATGTCTTCTCCTCCCCCTCCTTCTGACATAATTCAATCAGGGGATTGAATGGATGAGAATGCTTACCCTCTCCATTTCCTGAAGCACTTGATCAGATTAATTGATTGCAGGCCCTCCACCCTCCTCAGACAGCAGCATGATAGTAGGAATTAAGTTTACATTGATGTTTTCTATGAAATGCTTCTTCGATTTTACCCCCATGTCACAATTCTGGGGAGGGGGGATAAATGCAGAAAGACTTGTGAAGGTGAAGGATGACATGGATGGATGGAGAACTTGTTCCTATTCAGAAGAGCATGCGGTCAGAATCATGAATCAAATGACTCTTGTAAGTCATTAAAAAGGCTCAAATGTATGAGTTACTGATTTGAATCAATTTAATGAATCAATCACTGTCTGAATCAGTTCTTGAGTTATTCACTGAGCAACAGGTCATTAACAACACCAACAAAAGAAGCAGGCTAATAAAAGAACGGTTAATATAATCATTAAGGAGCCAGGAGTGAAAAACAGAATAATAAACAGAATCATTAAATTCTTTACGGGGTTGTTCACACCAACACAAATGTTCAGCATGAAAATTCTGTCCATTTCAATGCAAATATTACTGGTTAGCAAGGTGGGGTTTTTTTTTGCAGTTTTAAGGGAAAAAGAAATATTAGAGCACCTCTGTCTAAAAAATCTGCTGCATTAACAGCATGCAAATGTTTGTGTGGGTCTAAACAGATTCATTAACAGCCGTTAATTCATATTTAAAATGTTTATCACACCAAATTTTCACACTGAATATTCATCTTCTTGTGAACAATCCTTACAGCTATTTCTCATTGCCCCCAGAATCATTTTTTTTAATTCAACCTGTTTATTCACTGTCGGGTCTTGAGAAGCTTGAAGTGTAATTTTACAAAAATGCTGACGCAATCTGGCATCAATGTTTATTGTTGCCGTTGCGATGACATAACAGTTCCTGTCAACTCCGAAGAACCAAATGAACAGAAGAAATGTCTCCAGTTTACGTATGTAACCACGGTTCCTCAAAGGAACGAGGCGCCGCATCGATGTCGCTGTGGGGAACGCCATAGCGTCATCAACGCAGCTCGAGTTCTTGAAGAGGAACAGGCTTTCTGCAACTGCAATTAATGACGATTTTTGTAAATGCACTAAAGCATGTTTTAGGATAGAAAAAATATGTGCTGTGTTGTTAGGATTACACAATAAAGCAATGCATGCAGAAAGACAAGTTTGTTGGGGGTCTGCCAGATCCTCACCTATCAGTGACCATCAGATACCTTTTTCTCGATGGAGATCCCGGGAAAACACTTTGGAACACCATAAAACTGATGGACTGTTCAGATAGCAACAGGACCACATTCAAGAAAAGCACAAACACAGAGAGAGAGAAAAGAGTGAGAGAGAACGAGAGAGTAACCTCCTGCTTACTCTTATCAGTCTACTGCACATGTTCTTAACACGCCACATGTCAAAGCTTTAACTGCGAAGACAGCACGAGTGAGAATTGTGAGGACTCATAGAAAGAAACTAAAAATATCAGTTCTCTACTTCACATCTCTGTGCATTCAAATGCTGTCCTTGACATTTAAACAGCAGCGTCTGTTCTCATACATCAACACACAAGTACACCTCCTCCCTGAATACACACACCTGAAAGCTCACACATGAGCAAAAGTTTCAAACTCAGTGTTTAAAGATGCAAACGCACACAGTAGTGCACGAAAGGGCCTTCTTCTAAAGGACCGTGTTTACCATGAAGTAGAAAGACAGGGAAGTTGGAGAAACAGAAGAAGGGGAAACACTTTATAACGCCTGCAGGAATGCACTGCTGCTCCCTGCTGCACAGAGAGGGGGATACACGCGAGGAGACGAGATGAGACAAGATGAGATGAGATAAAAAAAAGACATAGGTACAGCTTAAAAGATATTGATTTTAATGTAAGGAAACATCAACGTTAACCATCCCTGGTGTAAATGTCAATGACAAGGAAATAAATAAAATAATAAAAATCAAGTCACATTTCAAAGTGTACAAATATATTTTTTTCCACGCCAGTCAACATTTTACATTCCAAACAAACCTTGATTTGTCACCAAAAGGTTAAATTATCTGATATTTTTGGAAACCTTTCGACCATGACAAAGTAAGGTGCAGGTACATAATATCATATTGTAGTAATGTCACCACAAGCACATATTTCCAATGAGCATGGGTTGATGAAATCACATGACTTTGATTTTGTTGACAAAGTTTTAGCAAACAGTAATCAACAGTGAAGCAATTTAGTTAAAAATAATGATAAAAAGAATAAGGTAAAAATTTCATTTTCATTATTCTTTAATATTATATCAGTACATTTGTACCACCCTGATATTTTTTAGTTTCATGCCCCCACCCCTGGAAAAGAAGTATTCAGATCAATAAAATGCACTTTAGATATTTTTTGTAATAAATGAATAGATCCAGAATGTCACTGATCCAATGACAGATCTGGATAAACCACCTGGCCAAAAAAAGACTCTATTACAGCTTTCTCTCCCTCTCTTTTAGACGGATTGATCTAGTCACTGTATCTTGAACTACTGCCCCGAGGGTTCCTCTGTGCTAACACAGCTGTGCCCACACACTTCACGTAATAAACTAGCCTTTCATACACATATGCACTGCTTCCGCTTCCACTTAACATACACATAATGAAACACTCACAAGTGATCTTAACCCCCACATGACCTCTAATTGACCTGGTACCACATATATTACAGGGGTCGCTGAGGGCACGGATTTACTAACGCATATGTGTATCACATTTACAGAGTGAAGGCGTGTAAATACTGTGTGTGAAAAGCAGAATCAAATCAACAGCGGCATGAGAAGCAAAATCAATAAGCATTACAGATGCATTAGATGTGACAGCTACAATTTCATACACCACTTCCTGTCGGCTCCCAGCAATTTCATAACAACACAAAGAAAAAGAGACATTATTTTTTCAAAAGTATAGGAAAATTCATTTTGAAATTTGCTTTTAATAATTCATGGCTTTCCAAACATGAAAAAAAAAAGGAAATACTCATGACGGAGAGAGAGGTGAGCATGTGTTCATTGTAAGTTGTGCTTGTCAGGCACTGTACTGATTCCTCTGAATTAGTGCGCAGACAGCAGGTTAACACTGATAACACTACTGCCGACCTTCATGAAATAAACACTATGTCTAGCCTGCAGGCACACACAGAGACTCGTGACAGTCTGCTATTAGGTCAACCACAGCTACAAGCTGTATCACTATGCAACTGTAGCGCAGAGGGGACAATGTCCAAAAACATACAACATACTGACTCTGAGAAACTTTGCAAGTGTATGTCAACTTATTCTACTAACCCTAAACCTACATAAACAGTCTACTCTGAGAGTTAGTGGACATGTAGTTGCAAATTAATCAGAATTTGATGGCATGTAGTCACAAATTTACTTATAGTCAGTAGAATGTCTAGAGTGGACTATCAAAATAAAGCATAACCCAGTTATATCCAGTTATGTCCAAACATTAATTTTTATAGCATTTTTACACAAGTGTGTAAAACTTTTAACAGTAATATAGCTTTGCATGTAGGTCTCTTGAAGCATCGTAGATGTTGCTACAGTTCTTCTGGATTAAATGTGTATCAGTTTGTTCTGTTTCTTCATGTCATTCCTCACAGACTGGATGATGAGCTTAGATCTTTGTGTGGAGCACTGGATGTTGTCAGACTTCTTGTGCGAACAAAATCCTCAAAATTAATGTCTGGAAAATATTTCCTACTGACGCACTACAGCAAAATATACAAATAAACTGAAAAAAAACTAACTTTCACAAAATATAGAGAGTCTGACTTATAACTTATAACATGGATGCTGCAGCATTAGCCCCCTACCGCTAGTGGTGTGTGTTCATTAATTTGTGTGTGCACTTGGATGGGTTAAATGCAAAGTGCAGGTTCAAAGTACCTGGCAGCACATCACTTCACTTTCTTTAACTGAATCATACAGTTCACGGCCAAGAACGATCATGAAATTGGTATTTAAATTACAAGTAAATAAATTAACTAGTGTGTAAAGCTATATCTGCAAGTGATGTGTAAGGAAAGCTGATGAATATGTTGCACTGCAAAGACAACAGAGCAAAGGTTTTTCTTTTAAATACCTTCCACGCAATGCGGTTGCCTTTAGAGTCATGTTCCAGTGCGATGGGAAAGTCTCCTCGCTCATAGAACTTACGGAAGGCTGTGGGTTTAGCCGGCCTCTCTCTGAAAGCCCCTGCGGCTGGAGGGCCCACCACCTACAGGACACACAGAGAGAGAGAGAGAGAGAGAGAGAAAGCCTGTTAGATGCTGTGTCATCAGAGCAAATCAGTCTGAAAACCATCACACAAAATGAAATAGTTTTGATCCTCTTTCATCCCAATGTAAATCTGCTCTCTCTCTGATGTCAGAGAAAGCATCAATCTGCTTTATTGCGACACGCTACAAACCATCAATTATTCACTATGTCTGCCTCATATAATTCAAGTCTACCAGTTCACACAAACTACATATTAGCAGTATAAATAAACTTGTGCATTTGCCACAACATACAATATCGTGACAAGCTAAAGAAAATGAAATGAGAGTTGTTTATTCGGGAACACAGTTGAACTCGTGAAGTCCCCTGCAGTGAGAATGTGGAAGCCCGGGGCTTTGCTCCAGGCTTTGGCATTAAACTCTGACTTCATCTGAATAAAATCATGCAGAGAGTCACCCAGTGATGCTGTTTTGCTTAATTGCTATGGTTGTTCAAATTTAAATTAATGCATATAGCTAATGGTTAACAAACAACTATGCTAATGTGTTTATATGAGAAACATGCTTTTGGCACATTAATACGTATCTTGAAATGCTTGACATATCTTCTCTGTGGTCACAACAAAGTGCATTTGCAGGAATTAATCAGTGTCTGAAATATAGGAGTTAGCCCTACTTCCCTAAATTTGAATCCTGGTTGACAAAGTCTTGTTATGACCATAAATTATGGACACTAGCTAATTTTAACTAATTTGGTGTTAGGTGATTCAAGCATTTAATCATTGACTTAAACTTAAATGTGAATCAAACCAGTCCAAAACATGAACAATTATAACCACAAGCAAAAATAAAAGACATTTACAAACCAAGCAGCCTTCTGTCAGTCAACATGGTAAATCTGTTGCACATTCTGCATAGGAAAATCTCTTTCATAAATACAATTTCTGAAAGTGTGGATTCCTTTTTAAACAACTACATTTCACATACGAAAATCTGATGAACAACAGAATGCATGAGTGCGTATTTAGCAGCCATAAAAAACAGAACGTGTTTGTGCATTCTGCTGAACTGATTATCCATAGTTTTCTATTGTAAACATGCCGTGTTTGACGCATTCGCATCTTTTGCAGCATTTCATGCATAATACAGCATTTTAAAAATGTGGCACTCAAGTTCAACTTTCATAATATCAGGGGTTTTTTTCATTCAACTTTCCTGTGTCGTCTGTGTACATAACTCTTTAAACTGCTCTGATCAAACTAAAACCGAAACTAATCAAGCAAAAAGATCAGATTAAAAAGATCTCAAAAGAATTATTCATTTACTTCTCTCAAAAACTTTCATGAACATTCCAAGAACAATTAGGGAAGTTGTCGCCATTTTTCAACAAATAACGACTTTGATCTGTTTCCCTCAAAAAGCTTTTGTATGACTTCAGAAGACTGAATAATGACTGGAATAATGACTATTCATTTTTTGGCAGAGTTTTCTAAAAATTCATATTCAGTAGCTTCAAAGAGGCCTATGATAAGATTCAATCTGGTATACACTGCTTACTAGTTTAATCATTTATTTAGATGTCAGCAGAATGTTAGAAGATGACATTCAGCCTGTGATTGACGAGAAGGAAGTAAATGTTCCCCACACAGTGATGGTCAAGTGAGCACTTCCTGTGAGTGAAGGAAGATGATGACAGCAGAGTCCATTCTATCTGCTGTTAAACCGAGAACACACACACTCATCTGGGGAATGAGTTGTGAGTCCTCAGCCATCTCTTTCTATGAAAGCTGTGTTTCAATCACTGGAAACCGCTCTACCTCAGAGAGAGAGCAGCTCATTAATCCTCAGGCTGACTTCGCATTGGAGATGGTGTAATTCCATGAAGGTGATCAATCACCTGCCCAAGCTGAGGCCACATCTCTCTCGCTCTCTCTGGGCTCCTAAACTGCTTCTGAGAGCCTCTGATGGATGCTTGGTGAGGGGCTGCAGCTCTCCGCTCGGGCAGGTGAAACCCGCATTAACATTTCCACTGCTCTCTCTCGCCTCCTACTCTCACAGGACACACTCCTCTGACAATATCATTCAATTTCCGATAATGTATGTGTGTGTGTGTGTGTGTGTGTGTTTGGCTGGTGACTCACCAGGTTTAGAAGAAAAAACAGAGGCTGCTCTGATAAGGTCAGACTTCACACAACCGCTGCGGGCAACTAAATTACCTCCCTTTATTCATGGAGCATTCACCTCCACACTCCACACACATACTCACCGATCCACCCACTGATGCACATACACACACAACCTAAAGGGAAGGTCCCTTAGAAAAGTCGCCCAAGCATCAAACTATCAGGGAATGTGATGGCTCATCTGTTTATCTATTTATCGAAAAATGAGTGGTACAATTCACTATAGATGCAAATGGGGAAATATGACCATAAGCTGTTTGATATGGTATTAACGTCCACAAAACCATGATGGCTTTCCTCTCGTTTCTAAACTTTATCTCCTACAAAATACATTTTATGAGACAGACGGACATGATATAACGTTTACACTGGAAGTGTGAGAATTTAAATGAGAACAACAGCCTTCTGTGATGGTGATAAAACTCTGAAATAACACCCATGTCTGGTTTATTCAAAGAGGATGCCTGAATTCACCTTTTAAGAAATCAATGCTTTTATTCTGCATTGATGCATGTTACAAGCAATTCATTGGTAACACTTTTGAATAGGTAACTATTAAGTAAGACTTTTCCCTCGATCAATTCTTAATTTGCTGTTTATTAATAGTTAGCAAGGGAATTGTAAAGTTACCTTGTAGGATTAGGTACTAGGTATGATTAGGGATGTTAAGGTCATGTAGAATAAGTCATTAATATGTGCTTAATTAGCACTAATAAATGGCTAATATTCTAGTTATATGCATGCTAATAAGCAACTAATAGGTGAATCTGTAAAATAAAGTGTTACCAAATCTTTTCAAATAAACTGTTTTTTTATTATTTTTTAAAACATTTTTTTTAAACATAGACCAGTTTCTACAATAATAAGCAGCACCGTTTTATTCAACTTTGTAAATAACTATATAAGAAAGATTTCTGAAGGATAGTGAGAGTAATGACATTCAGTGATTCAGCTTTCCCATCACAATAAATGACACTTTTGTTGCTATTATTATTTAACAATATTATTGCTTAAAAACACAAAATCATACCCAGTCCAAAATTGTAAAGGCTAGAGTACTGTTCTAATTGCATTTAGACTATTAATTATCAAATTTGTTTAAGCAAACACTGACATTTCTATATTGTTCTGCCATCAATCCTTTTTTGAGGACAATAGGAAATATGTAAATGAGAGAAAATGAATTTTTTTTGCCATCAGGGGAATCTGAGCCTAAAGTCGTGTTTACGGCTTGATTTAACACTCTTCCCCGCCGGTAGCCTGCTGAATGCTAGTGAGTGTGTTGCCCCTGTGAGGAGACAAAGCTCAACTGAGTCACTCCTGATTCTGATGAAAAATGACAACATGCAGGCAAAGACGCCAACGCTCACTGTGGAGAACAAAAGGGAACGAGGGATGAAACAAACATCATGTGTTCAATTATGAATAAGAGTCAAAGATAAAAAGCTTGAAAATGGCCACACAATGCTGATTTCTTCAGACTGTAACCAACTCTTGTACAAAACCTAAATAAATTAATTTTGACTTCAGCTTGGCAGCAACAAAGCAATCAGCTTTCAGTCTAGTTCAGTCTTAATATAACTGATCATACAGTACACAAAGATCACAAACATTTCCACAGCTCTACAAAAACACAAACACCAGAAAGCAATGTCGTAGTAAAAATATCCTCTTTCAACAAACCTCATCTGCATTTTTTAGCTTTCCTAGTGAAACTCTCTTTCATAATCTTATAATCCTATAAGCATCACCTTCACTCAGTGACGCCACAAAAACGTTCGCTGAAAATGAAGATGTTGTTTTAATAGTCTTAATTTAAAACCTGGATGAGCCATGTGCTGTAGGAAAAGCGATAAAACATTTTCATAATACATCTGTCATCCCAATTTGCAACAGAATGAGTATTTTCTGTCCATACATTCACCACACTGTACACTGGCACGAGAAATTAACAAAGGCTCAAGGCAAAAATGCCAAAGCAAGTGATAATATTGTCCCAGATATTTCAAACGTGAAATCAAACTGTGCAAAATGTTTTATAATATGCTATTATAGGTCTTTTCTATTCTGTCTAGTTATATTATGGCTCTGAACACACCATAGTGATCTCTATTAATAAAAATGTACACTAAACTGTAGGTGCATTGTGGGTAATGTGGAAACCTCGTACAGCTGCTGCACATTCAGTCAATGGAAATCTGTCTTCTGCTGTGTTGCTTTGCAAATGAATGTAGTAGTGAACACTCTAAATGAATTAGAGGAGGCTATTTTTGTGTTTCACATGCTACAAGCAGTGCTGGTACTTGGACGTTTGCAACTCTTTGTGTTACAGACACACACACACACACACACATCTGGTCACCAGTGTTGACTTTTTGCTGAGCCAGCTCAATGAATCAAGCACATTGATCAGTCTTGCCACACTTTACATTTACTGCCATGATCAGTAATCAGACCTGCATCTATTCAGGACGGTGCAGACCAATTTAACAGCACTCTAAAGAATGCCACCTATATTGTGAACCAACAGACACATTCTATCAGCACCTTCACTGCAATCTACAAAGGCATCTGGACACCTTTAAGAGTGTGTATCCATGCACATGTGTGTGAGCTGAGAGATTTTTTGACTGTTGGTCAGCAGTTCTCTTCAGATTGTTGCTGCAAAAAAAGTACTGTCAAAAAGCAGACGTCTTTAAGATCCATGCTATGCTGTCAGCATAGACATTTTAAATGAGAAAATTTGAGTTATAATTATTCATATTTCCTGTTATGCTTCTAGTGCCTTTGGAAGAAAATGTTCTTATATTGGAACACCATGAGATTATACAAGCCAGAGCTGCGTTCATCATCACAATAAGCTCATAATGTTCGTCATCTTCAGCAGAGATGACAAGATATTGCGTCTTTTGGCTGACAAACACTGAGGCAACATCCCACTGCTGATTTCAAGCTTAACAGCCACCACAAATTTCATCGGGTGACAAAAAAAAACATGTTTGATTATGCATGCATGAATTTAGGTGCGACATTCAAAACAAAAAATAAAACAGCTGGCACATTTTTCATAGACAGACACATACACACACACACACACCGCGAACCTCTTGCTGAAATCCAGTGCATATCTAAAGCAGCTGAGTGGGATTTGATCTACATTCTCTGAACCCAACTAAAAATAATAAACAAAACTTGTCATTAATGTGAATTAATATCAAAAAATGTATGTTAAAGTAGTTTAGCTTTTAGTCAGGCTTGAATATAAATTTCTCATTACAATATGGTCATCTATAATTACAAGAATGGTTGATTGCATTCTTTAGACAACTGTTTCATGTCATTAAATGATATAGAGCTATTCTGTTCATTATACAGCTATTAAATGCTGTGTGTTAATTCCATTGAACCGCTGATCTGTGGTTTTTGCTTCAGTAATCAGAACAATTAATTGCAGAGGACCAATCTCAGAAAGCCTAATCATCAAATCTACTGTATCTGCAATTGTTTTAGAGCTAGCTTTTGTGATTAACACATCAGGGGCGTTTTCTCAGGAGACAATGGAAGTACAGCAAAAAAGTTTCATACATCACAGTACCACTGAAGTAACAATGACTTCACCATATAAATCATAAAAGCAGTAAAAGAGGTACCAGTTAAAGGAACAGGTCACACCCAAAAATTAAAATTTTTAATTTACTCACCCTCATGTCACTTTGTTTTGTTGAACACAAAGAAGATATTTTAAAGAATTTTGAAAAAACTAAACAGTTGTTCCCACTGACGTCCAGAGTAGAGAAAGAAATAATATGGAAGATTACCTGCTTTCATTAAAATATCTTCTTTTATGTTCAACATACAGTAAAAAAGAAACCTATACAGGTTTGTAATGACACGTGAGTGAATAAATGATAAGATTTTTATTTTTATCCATTTAAGTGAGCTTGCAAAAGAAGCCTTGCCAACTCTGAAAAAAAATCGCAATTCTTAATCAAAGTAGACAATATTAGAGAAGAGGGACATTCCCTTAGAAATATACACAAAGACTGCTCTTCAGAAGAGAAAGTCTGCACTGCACAGTGTTCAAAGTCTGAAAGATAAAACACATGTTAAAAGATTCAAAGAAACATTTAGTGAAAGGTTAGAAAAAAATATTAAAAGAGAAGAGATTAAGCAATAAAAGATGTTTTTTTCTTTTTTTGGCTGTCTTGTACAGTAGTTTCCACTAACTTACTAGTTCAAAGGCTAAGTTTAAAAATGTGGCAACAGAAGCCATTTTGGAGTCAACATAGTAATGCAAAAAAGCTAACATTACTTACTTAATATTTATTTCATTTCATTCAAAAATATAAATCCAACACAACTCTCAAGATCTTCACAAAAATTGCAATTGCTTTGAATTTTCTGTCAGATAATCATGGAAACATTTGTATCATGGTCCACAAATAGGTGTAACCTAGGCTACTGTGTGCTGGTAGCTAATGTGGTGCAATTGTTCTAGCTGGCTGGAAACCATGAGCCAGTACACTATCCAGCAAGGCACTTAACCTAAGGTTTCTCCACAAGGACTGTCTCTGTAATAAGTGTATAGCAAGTCAATTTGAATGAAATCGTCGGTCACAAGCATCAGCTAAAGAAAGAAAACATATTTAGTTGGAGCAATCAAAATGCATCCATTTGTTGTTTACTTGTTTAACCAGCCACTTCTTTAGCTGATCCAATTAATTTAGGACTCCCAATAGCACATCCTTCCCAAAAGGTTAGGTCAACAAAATAGCAATATACTCCTCCTTATAGATTTTTAAAGAAAAATGTCAGAGAAAGGACATTGTGCAGCATATTGGCATGAAGTGACTTTTCTAGAGTGTATTGATTTCCCCCCAGCTATGTTGCCTCGTGTGCTAACAGCATGTGGGCAGTCACGAGGCCTTAAGAGATAACAGTCCATGACACCTAGATCATCCTATGGCTATGACCCTGAACCAGATTCAAGGGTACTCTCTGTAGTACTGTCATACTGAGTTCACCGTCTGCTAAATCCTCACATATCCATCTTCAGGCTTCAACAGGCTCATCTCACTCAAGTTCTGCATTTCCTTTTGCTCATGATTGTTTTATTAGTTTTTCACTCCTTGGTCTACTTCCAATTTCTCTCCCTCCAGGATCCTATTTTCTTTGGATCCTAAAACAAATCGGTTTGATTTATTTTTTTCAACTTAGAATTTATTTTCTAATTTTTATTCTGAAAAAGTGATATTGATGTTTTCCCTTCCTTCCTGCCAAACAGTTGTAAGTTGTCTTATCTCCAGAGCGGTTAGCATATGTTACGTATTGATTGTCTTTTGTCTGCCACGCGCTAACCGCTATTGACAAACACATCCAATCATACTTTCCTAAGCTTGCTGTCCATAAAGACACAGAATCGAACCCCAATCATGGGTCACAGATGCTATCTAACAGCTTTATCTGAGTCATGCTCTAACTCACTCTTTCCTTTCTATTCTGCTGTCACTCATATCAGCCTAATCTTGGGCATCGCCATCACTCTTACTGAGACACCAAACCTGTTGAAAACTCACGTGTATCTTTGATTGTAATTTTACTCATGCACAGCCTAGGGTATAAAAAGGCATTTAGAAGGCAGACACTATGTATGTTTAGCAGTACAAGCTGTTTCTGCTGAAAAATGAACCACAACTATCATGAAACAATGAGAACAAGAGGAGAACAATGATGGACAGCAAGGTTTTTACTGAATAATGACTTAGTCATGTGACTTACATCAGAATTAAATAGATTACAGAAAAAGCATATATTAGCTATTACATCCTGAAAATATATGTTTAAATATAGCCTAGATGGCATTTTAACAGAGAACTTTATTTAAAGCAACGTATTCCAAAGTGCCACTTTTTCTAAACACAGAAAAGGTCACAGAGAGCCAGAGAGTGACACGAGCAAACATTCTTCTGAGTTCTGCCCATTATCCATTTATCTTTAAAGCAGCTTTTCATAACAAGGCGCTTTTGGAGATAAACTATAAAGTGCAAAAGAATCCACAGCGATCTAATTTTAAAGTAAGAAAGCATTTAGAAGTTAGCGTGCATATGCAGTCTCTATAGTACTAATCCACAGTTTCATGTTGCTGTTTGAAATGTGAAATGCACAAGAAAAGTGCCCAGGGAAAGGGGAGAAAGGTGAAAAATTATGCAGGCAATAACATTTCCAGATGCTATGTGTTCAGTCAAGGGCCTTCAGAATAGAGAGGGTGTTTGATCAATAGAGAATCAGTGCTGAGATGCAGCCCTGCGACTGACATGCACATATCCATTTCTCCATCATACTTGACAAGTGGATGGATGGAAGAACGGACAGATGAATAGAAACAGACTATAAAGAGATGGATGGATGCATCAATGGACACACAAATGGATAGATGGAGACTAACAGCTAACAGCATGGATGGATAGATGGATGGATGGATAGACAGACAGATGGATGAATGGATGAATGGAGAGATGAAAAGATGGAGACAGACAGGCACATGAAAATGGATATTGGATGAACAGATGTGCAGACGGACAGACAGCTGGATGAATGGATGGAGACGGATGGATGGTACAGGTACCTGGATGGATGGACAGACAGATAGATGGATAAATGGACGGAAACAAGCCTCACCTAGGGCTAGCTGAAGGGCCCCCAGTGGGCTGTAGTACATCAGGATGGATAACTGGATGGATGGATGGATGGATGGATGGATGGATGGATGGAAGGATGGATGGAGACAAACAGGAACATAGATCAATGGGTTAAAGGAAAGAGACAGAATCTAAATAGATGTATGGAAACAGATAAACAGATTAATTGGTGGATTGATAATCAATGAATGAATAAAGACACTGGTGAAGAGACAGGATACTGGATACTGTTTTGGCCTTTGGCCCCTCCAGCTCTAAAAAATAAACTGCTAACAAATGTCTTGTCACTGATTGAACCTTGCAGGAACATCTAATGCCACGTGTATAGAGATTTTTACCAGAAATGCCTTTGCTTCATACCTTCCTCACACCGACTGCCCCCTTGCATAGAAAGGGTGATGTGTTTCCAACTCTAAAAGTAGGTGAAGACCTCCACGTGGAAAAATAAAATGCTCTTCCACTCATCCTCTGTGGCAGGATAAATGGGAAAGAAGACGGTGATGCAAGGCCTTGTATTGATTCAGTTTCTATGGCCACAAATACCTGGCAGCATAATAAGCCTGTGTGCTTCAAGATTCACAGCTTTTAAGGCATCAAATGGCCTTGCTGTTATCAGCAAATCATGCTGCTCACCACACAGACTGGCTATTCATCAGCGACCACAGGAAGGGACCAGAGAGAGATAGATATTAATAGTTTTAGAGGCAGATCTCAGGCCAGTGGTGTGTGCTGAAGCGATGCTAAATGTTCGGGAATGTAAGTAGCTGGGTTATGGAGCCCTTGATGGGAGCTTTGTTTATGACCCAAAGAAAGTAATGAAGTAGCTGTCTGTGTCCGAGAGTGAATGTACCTGCCTTGCTGGCCAGTCAGCCAATAACACAACAGACAGAATTTTTACACTGTGTTTCAAGTGATATATAATTGTCCTTATATTCATGTGTGCCAAATGATTAGTCAAGTTTTCTTTTATTCCTTTTAAAAATGAGCCAAAATAGAGACTGAACTCAGACTAACATTTACAAATTAATAAATGACTATGAGAAGGATGCAATACTAATGCAATAATAGAATTATCAAAGTTAAGGAATGACCATTGGGCAGCGAAATGCTCAGTGGGTCAACAGAGTCTGAAAAAAACAGGTAAAGAAGAAAAGACACATGTTAACTGCAAAGGAATTTAAGAATTAATGTCAAGAATTAGTTGCCATTAGGAACCATTTAGTCTCCAGCGCCATCATTTTCCATAACATTTTCCTGAAGTCTCCACAAGTGCAATGAGTCAGGTTCTCAAAGACTTTTCTTGGGTACGAAATCCTAAAAACTGATTGTGAAAAGTATTGTGACTGATTTTTTTCATAGACTTTATGAACAGATAAGTTATGAATGACTCTTGAAGGAACAGCATCACATCCTCCTCACCACTGTTTGAAGATTTTATGTTTATATTTTTAGGAACTCATATTAGTCAATCTCTGCAAGACAAACATTTCAGGATAGGAGATAAAGAAATAAGCTCTCCAAACTTACTGCTAGGTTCTAGAAGATAAATTCTTCAAACAGCAGATCAAGAGGATATGATGCTGTTCCTTCAAGAGTCACTCAAAGGTAGCTACTGGCTATAATGCTCACAAAATAAATAAAATAAATAAAACATTCATGTGTTTAATTTTCTACATCATACTGGGGCATAAAAAGTAACATTATTAAGGTTAATAGTATTCGGTAGCATGCTGTTAACAAAAAAGAAATGGGAAGTATGTTGTACTCTTTGATAATCAAATTTTTTTATTTTTAATTATGTGTGATTACATGGCTAGCTACATTTTTTTAACATTTACATAATTTGCAGTTTGCACTGTTTTAGTCTTTTCTCTGTGATCCTATAAAGTAGATAAAGTTTCAAAGGTGAGAGCATAAACAAAAAGCAGGTCAAAAGCTTAGGTGGCCTTTTGGATCTCCAGACTGCAACTATATTCCTCTCATCCTATCAGAACATGCCTGTGACCAAATCCTGGGTCACAACCCCCTAGTTGAGAACCACTCCACTAGATATAACAAACAAGGCTCTTAAAATAAATGTAGGCTATGCTTGTAAACTCATACTCTCCTCTTTGAGACCTACAGAACTCAATACACTCTTGACAGTACAGCCTTCCAGAATGCACGAATATCAAAAAGCACTCCTCTACCAAACCCTTCTGTTCACAACAAGCATCAAAGTAAACACTCTCTGGCTGTGTCAGTCATTAATTTACACAGTGAACAGACACAAAAAAATGAAGGAGAATACAGAATGACACAAAAAAATATTCCAGTCTGCCTGCCTCTGTCTCTTTCTCTTTCTGGTGCAATCACTAACAGTAATGAAAGGCATCGTCTAATCGGTGAGACAGCATTCGAAGATGAACTGCCGGTGAGTTTGACAGGAAACGTATGTGTACGTAGATCTTTCTCATTTTTTGAAAATCTGTGAGCACTTGGAAGCGCGCACGCCGCAGATTGGATGACACGCTTTGTTGTATAATAAACTTTCCCCTGCATTGCATTTCTAAGCAGAGGTATGAGAGATATTAAACGTCTCTAGTGATGAGTTTGCCATCGGAGAGAATGTGACTGTTGGATGAATCAGCCTCTGACTCTTCTACCTCTTATGCACATAATGAGCAACACACCTCTAAATGTTTAATGCAGCCAATAGCGTATGTGGGCTGCTGTGTTAATATGCTGTGTATTAGCAGCTTTCAATGTAGGACCATGTCGATTTGTAGATGACGATAATCTCCAGTTATTCCTTCCATGTGCCACATTCGTCAAACAGAGCAGGCCCAGTCAGTCGCCCAGTTTTAACAGATTTCTAATCAAGAATCTTTGTTAAAGAAATTTGCGATTGCCCAAAAATGAAAATCCTGTCATAATTTAGGGACCATTCACACAAAATGCGTTTCACTCGTGACACTCTGGGAAGTGGAATGAATGTCTCGCAACTTTAATTTCTGAACCATTTTTTTTTTATTGTCCAAAACATCCTCAAGCACATTCACATGGAAAAACAATACTTCTGTTTAAATAGCCTCTTTCTCACCCTCATGTTACCAATCCAAACCCATCTCATCTTCAACATGGAACACAAAACTACTTTTTAAAAGTACTTTTTTCCTACTTTTGAATTGTTTTATAGTGCTATTTGATAGCACCAATACATTTTATTTTTTTCAAAGCAGAAGAAGCCAATATAGCCTTTTAATTTGTAGGCCATTCATTAACACTATAGGTAAATAACTAGAATAATAGCAAAGACAGTAAATGTCAAAACTCTGCATTTCCAATTAGTCGTCATGATTATGATTATAATAATATATTAAAAGCATTAAGCCTTTAACAACATACTGTAACAAACTGCTCCGTTCAGATAAAGCAACGCTTTGTTTCTCAATGTGAAAGGAAAGTCATACCGGTTTGGACTGACATGAGGATGACTACATTTTAGAATTAGATTTGCTTTTTTAAACTACCTCTACAAAATGTTTTGACCTTAAATTTAACAATATTTTACAATCAAAACTATCCTCATGACATCTTTGCTCGACTAGGGGTGAAGCATGCACAGCCCAAAATATATTTGTACCTCCTGAGCAGGACAATGAGCAAACAAAACAGCTGTTTAGCTGTAGGAAAGAATTTAAACTTAAGAGTCAGCCAGTTGTCATTGTGATGTGAGTTGATGGCTATAATGAAGAACAGTCATAAATTAACAGACATGCCCTCAACAACACTCAGCATCTCCTGTGAGGGACCACAGTTTAGATCACAACCTTAATTAGCACATGGGGGAAATTTAGGTCAGTTTAAGCACAGGAGCGAGGGTTTAGCCATGAGTTAAGGAGGGTAATTAATTAGTCACATGCAGATGCTAAACAGGCTCATTAGTGAAGTGACTGTGGGCTAAAGGACGTTTGTGTGTCTGTGCATTTGTTAATAGTTGTGAACATAAAGACGCAGAATAAATGAACACAATCCGTGTTGTGAAATGGCTCATTTCATGGTGTGTGGATGTAACAAATGCAGCTTATGCGGGATAAAAAACTGAATGTAAATCACATATAATCTCTAAATCCATCCTTATGTCCTTATGTTTTAAAATGCTCCTCTCAACTACTGAACAGATTTGGTCTAAAATAAGAAAATACTATCTTTCAAAAGGGTGATAAGAGCTGCCAGTTTAAACTGATGGGCTTTTATACTTGTTACAGGCATCTAATACATCTTCATCTCTGGCCAACTCGTAGACGCTATCAAGAGACGGGCCCATTTTAGGCAATTATACCGCAGCCTGCACTGATGGGGGTGATGTCGTGGGGCACAATGAGAATGATGTGTAACTGTCAGCTGTGTGGTGAAAAATGGGATCCACATTGTGCTGAAATAAATGTCTAAAGTAAGCAGAAACTCCATTTTGAAGTGACAAGTTTGTTTTGTAGATGCTAGTATATCTGCAAAGAGAGAGAGAGAGAGAGAGAGAGAAAGAAATAAAGACAGAAGACTGCACAAAAGTAGATAAAATATTCACTTTATAGGCAATAAAACAATTAGTGTATGGGAATGATGCATCTTCATGAATCCAAAATGTATGCTCCCAGTGTCAGTATCAGCTTGTGAAATCATTAATGACCTGTGCTAACAAAAGTAACTGAAACGTTGTGTATAAAACTACATTTAAAACAGTGTTACATTAAACCAATACAAGCAGAAACTACATCACTAAAGGGAAAATGGAATCTACCACTGATCTCTATGGAATATAACCCATATATATCTATTGGTAAAACAACCAGCATGATGTTATAGTTTCCACGGTTGTCAAGAACATGCAGAGTAATTGTCAGCAGCCACACCATTGTTTTCTCCGTTTTGCTCTGTTTACGCCGAAACATATCCCAAATGGGGTCTGCAGGGTTCCCAAAAGTCTCCATTTTAAACCTTGAAAAAGCTGTAATAGTGTAAACGAGCCATAATACATTTCTGATGTGTAGGGGAAAGGATGCAAATGCACCATCATGGTACTTTCCAAAATAGCATTATATATATATATATATATATATATATATATATATATATATATATATATATATATATATATATATATATATATATATATATATATATATTAGTTTTTTTTGCACAAGCCACTGATGTCACTGTTTTATTGATGTCCTTTATGTTTCTGGGACTGGAAACATCACCATACCGTTGCTATCTATGCAGGGCCAGAGAGCTGTCAGATTTTATCACAAATATCTAAATTTGTATTTCAAAGAGAAGCAAAGGTCTTACGAGTTTGGACGAAGGTGAGTAATCATGACAGAATTTTCATTTTAGGGTGAACAATCTCTTTAACACAGATACAGTTAACATCAATATGAGTATGAATATAAATAAACGAAAAACATGTAAACAAGACATGTAAACAAACTGAACGATGAAATACGAGGCCCTCTGAAAATGTAATGCAAAGTATAATTGAAACTTTCAATTATTCACGCCCCACAAACAATAACACAACTTTTTAATATAATTGCGTAACGGTTACGTTACTTAAAAGACTCAAATACCATTAAATTGCAGGCTTTGGAAACAGGCCTGTTGGTTGGGCATCCTGAAAGAAAACGCCCGCTTTATTAAAAGAGTCTGTACAAGGCACTGTACAAGTTAGAAATCTTATTTAGTGAACCAAATTAACAAACAGTCATACCTAGTAGTAAACGAACTTAATTTTCGTGACCATCACAACTACGTTCGTAACACAAGACAAGACGTTCACTTGTCACCACCTACTGGCGTAACGATTGTTTACCGAGTTAAAAGAATCGAGTCATTTAGATCAATCAAAATCCCCAGCAACGTTTGACTCGTTTGATGCAGACGGAAAATATATACATATCGACAGTAATATAGCCTACTTTATGCATGTGTTATTTGTGGGTGCTGAAAATTACTGTTCACTTGTGTTCAATATCAGTATGTTTTGGTATTAGTTTAACTTTTTAAACAATCACTAAAACGCTTCAAAAAAAGAATAACAAATCAGCCTGAACTCACCACTGAATTCTTCATGGTGGATTTCACTGTAAACCCCTCCGTTTTCAGTTCTCCTTTAGCCAAAGGATGAAATGTTCTCATTTTCGTACACATTGCTAACTAAATACAGTTTCAGCGCCAATACAAATTAAAAGACAAAACTGCACGTTGAACACCTGCTAACTCAATGGCGTCGCATTAGCGCCCGTCTGTTTGTGTTGCCAAGGACTCAGTTGAGGACGCGCTGCGGTTGCTATGCAGGGTAAAAACAAACCCGGATGTTCATCTTGCTATGGATCAAACTCGCGCCCTGTAGTCGTTTATCAAACGTCATTAAAAACGAAAGCGAGATGGGAAATTATAGTGTAGCAAAATGATAATCAATACGGGAAAGCATTATTATGTTCCAGTGATATATGTGAGCTCATGAGGCATAGATTTTCTCGGCACATCTATCTTTTATTCAGTCTAATTAGATTTTGTTTTTCCAATAAATATTTTAAGGGCTTTGGTTTTGGCTCACCTTTGTAGTTTTAAAAGTAGACACGCGAGACCAGTAAAACAACAAATAACACCTTATGTGTGCGTCCAGGGACAATTTTAGGGGTCTAATGAGTAAATTAGTTAATTCCAACATTTTTGACTATACAGCTTGCTTTGATATTTAATAATAATTTAATAAGGTTTTTGACATTACATTACAAACTGATTTTGTATGTATGTATATATATATATATATATATATATATATATATATATATATATATATATATATATATATATATATATATTATTTATTTATTTAAAAAAAGTCTTTTGGCCCACTTAAAAGTTTTGCTGATGTCTCAGGTTGAGAATGCTTGCGGTAGTCACCTTAGGGCTTTCCTTACCACAAGTCCTGGGAAAAACATTCCCAGTTACACGCCTCAATGACGGCACCGTGTCCGCCCTGCATCATACGTTTAAGCAGTGATGCTTGCATCCTACAGGTTTACTAGCACATTGTCTGCTAAATCTGGAGAGAATTTCACTGCACTAAATCATTCCACTATAAGAGTTTGGCACTTTTAATCTCTGGTGTGTCTTTGCCTCTGGACTCTTCGCAGCGGTAGGCTACAGTAATTAATCTTCAGTGTGTTCGGTGTGCAAGCAGTTTCTCCGAAAACTCCTATTTGGTTTTTATGACTCCACAGAGGATGGAAACGCTACGTATAGAAATATATGCAAAGTTATACTCCTATTAGAGCCATATTTTTAAAAAATATTTTACAAGACAATCTCATGCTTACAGACCCTAGTAAACAAATCAATTAACTGTTTTATTTACAGTTATCCGCCATATTTGTTTGCCTGTCTCATCAAAACGAAAACACACTGGACGGTTTCACATATTTTTACGGTTATCGTGCTGTTTTTCCATATGACACCGCTAAAAGAATTGCCCTCAGACACAAACCATTAGATGCTGAGTGCGTGGGCCTCATTTATGCCATTCTCATGGCACTAATGATGTGTATGTGCGCGAGACCCGTTTTGATGTGCCAAGGTCTCAGTCCCACTGCCTCCACCGCACACACATGATATGTGTGTAATGAGTAAACAGCAGACCTTCATCTTCATCATCGCGGCCTCCGCTCGCGTTTGATGTGTGTCTCATTTGGCCGTTTCTCTCAGGGCTGATGCGGCATCCACTGACACAGGCAGCAATTAGACAGCGATCACCCGAAAAGTTTGGTGCTGCAGGACCATTAACAGAGGAAAATGCACGCCTCGGAGTAACAGAAGCCAGGCTGGACACACACCACACAACCGACAGGACTCATCGGATATGCCAATCAGCATCCCCCAAACGGCCCATTAGGGCTGCGGGTTCGAGTTTCTCTGCAGGACAGCCGCAGATACGACACATCAGCAACTTGACTCTGTCAGGAAGTAAAACTGTGCGACCGTAACGAAGAGAAACGGAATGGTAAACAATGCACCTGAAAGTACATTTCTGTGTAGCATCACGAAAAAGTCATCAGCATAAGAGTTCGTTTCAGATTCAAGGAGCGCGTAGCAATGCTCTCTCATGTTCTGTTTTATTGTTTGCATACTTGTCTTGCCTTTTCCGCTCGCGTTTGTTGCTGCGTTGTGAGAGTATGCTAATAATTTAGGAGCTCAAAAGCAGTTGCGTATCATATTCTGGTGAATATCTGCACTAGTGCATGAGTAAATAAATATATTCAGATATATTTCCACACATCCCGATTTGAATCTTTGGGGTTTGTGTAGCCTGTGAGCTCGATTTTCGATTGTTTGGAATGTTTTCTCTTTTGCTCACAAAGGCTGATTTTTATTTAATCAAAAATACAGTAAAAGCTGTAATATTCTGAAAGCTGTTATGAATCCGTCTCCTCTTTAAGGGAGTGAAGAACAACACACTCTTAGACAATATTCCAAAGATCAGATCCATAATACAATCGATATCCTGCAGGGACATATTGAGTCCTTGTAATTTGTTTTGTTTTCTGTTGTTGTCATCCACGGTTGGCCTGTTTTAATCTTTTCTGGTGATTATTTGCTCATTCTGTTCGAATCCAGTCTCTGATCCGACTGACTGCCCCTTTTGACTTTTTTCATTTGCCTGAGAATTATTAACTGAGCTTAATCTAAATGCCGTAGAATAAAAGTCTAATTTAGATAGGATTTTTTTTAATCAGATAGGGCCACTTCCTTTAATCAGCGAATCCCTGGGAAACTGCTCCAAACTGCATCCGAAATCATCTATTTTAGTCTATTCTCGCTCTTAAATGCAATCTCTTTTTCTGCATTTTTCTATATCTAAAGTCAACACGAATTCCCATTACTTTCATAGTGTAATGAATAAACAGGATATTCAATGAAAAATAAAGTAGAATAGAACTTGATGTTGTCTGTCTGCAACTGGCTGGATGATGAAATGTGGGTATTACATATTAAAATTGGCCAAAACAATCTATCTAGCTTTTTTTATTTACAATCCAGTAGCCTTCATGGCTTCTGTGATGTCAGCAGAAAAGGAAAGTTGTCACAGAACGAGCAGGTTTTAGCATTTTGACAAAAATGCACCAATTAAATATATACACACATAAAAACACAGACATTAAAGATCCAGTCACATTTACCATTGGTCTGTAAATTTATGCATGCACAATCCAGTCATTCTGACAGAAATCCATGAAATTTGGAGTGCTGCCTGAGGGCGCATTTTTGGTATTATAAATTTGCAGCATTTACCAAAAACCTGCTTGGTTGACATCTCCGTGAGCGGACAACAGACCATTCAGACCACATATCTAGCGGGCACAGGACGTCAATTTAATATCAAGTTAACGTCAAGTTAACGTTGGACATGACGTTGGACATATGTTACATTTTGGTAGAGGATAAAAATCAGGTTAATGTCAGCATTTGATGGCAATTTGCCATTGACTTAACATTTGATTTTGGTTACACCACCTAAAAACAACAAATGACAACATCAGCTGACATCGGTATTGGACATCAAATAAACATTGACATTATATGTTGAACTGACAACCAAAATATAACCCAATACCAACGTCTTATGACATTGTGTGACATATTTGTTATGATATATTACCTACTAATTAATCACTCTTGGACAGATTGCGGAGGTCTTCAGTGGGGTCTCCTATATTATGGGGTCTCTTGGTGACACCTGAAAGATTACAACGCAGCAGACAGCGGACTTTGTGCAGTTTACTTGAACCAAGCTACTGTGAGAATTTTGCTGTTGTAGAAAGCCACAGATAGAAACATCTAGCTTTAAATTAAGACCTGAATGTGATGCAAAACTTCCCGGCACTTACGTGTACAGTAAGTTTTCCCATTAGAATGATGTTTGGTTGAAGTCTGGATTCTTATTCGCCCCCTCTCATTCTTTTCTAGCTGTCTTTCTCCCTTCCCTCTCTCTCCGCCTCGGCAGTCTGAGCAGATGGCGTTTAAGTAAAATATTATTAGCACCTCCTTGCAATCACACACAGCAGCAGACTCTCTAAACCCAGCGCACAGGTGAGAATGATTAACATAATGGAATCAAAGACTTAAACAAGCTGAAGTTGCTCGTAACGGTGCTTTCAAGCAGTTTTCGTTTGCACAGTCACATAGCAGTTTTATTACAAGGGGTGTTTTTCTTATTGCCAAACACACACATACACCACTGGCTCAAGATGAATCCGTGCTGTCGCTGCTCACAGACTAACATACGTAGGCCTGTGGCAGACATGAGTTGAAACTTTGTCTTTAAGGATGTTTTACACAGCTCAGGGGTTTATAGGGATTTGTTCTTCAGAAAACCAAAACAATTATTTCTCTCTGTCATAGCAGCATTGCTGAAATATAAAGATTTTTAAGTTGCTTATACCTCAAATGATCTCAATTATTGTTATTATATTTGTTTAATGACTGAATTACATTAAATGTCTAATAAATTATACTAACGCTTAAAAATGTAGGGTTAATATGATTACGTTTTAATAATTGTCATTTAGAGCAGATGCTTTTATCCAAAGCAATTTACAAATGAGGAAACTGTTATTTATATTGTAATTAATTCATTAACACTATTATTTAGCAACGATGCATTATCAAAATGTGAGTAAAGGCTTTAAAATTACAATTAAAAATGTAATAACTACAAATTGAACTTTTTAAACTTTCTATTGATTAAAGAATTCTGAAAATTGCATCACAGTTCCCACAAAAATATCAGATTAATTTCCAGCTATGATCATAACTTTACACATTCTACTTGTACCAAATCAGTGTATAAGAATGAAGACAGGAGTAATGGCTGCTGAAATTCAGCTTAAATTGAATTGTTAAAAAATTAGAGTAGAAAGTAGAATTATAATGATATTTCACAATATTACAGCTTTGACTGCAGCTTTGATCAAATAAATGTAGCTTTAGTGAGCGTCTTTCAAAAACACTGAAATATTCTACTTCAATACAATTCAATCGTACTTCGGACTTCAAATGCTTGAGCATCTGTGTATACCTTTATATAAATATTAAAAATCTGTGGTATTTCACAACAGTGTAAGCCTCAAAATTGCATGATAAAAAAATGCATAGGATGTGGTAATTACAATTGGTCTTGGGATGCTGCATTGCTAATAAATGCCAGCTGCTTTGTAAAGCGCAATCTCATTATCACATCACAGTCAAGTTGACAAGTTTAGTAGATCAAGGCCCTTGCTAGTGCCAATTCATGTTCACAATCTACTAATTCACACAGGGAGCGAGAGAGTGGACTGATCCACAGCCAGAGAGATGCAGCTGGACAGCAGATGAACATGAAGGGAGAGGGTGGAGTGAGACACTAAAAAATGGGCCATGCTACATTCTGAGCTAATGTTTCAGCGTGTCAGTGTCTCAATAGGAATGTCCAGAATCTTCCGTTTTTTCTGACCTCTGACCTCTATTCTCTCCTATTTCTCATGGACAATGAAAAAACATTTGTTCTTCTGAATGCTAAAGACAAAAGACATGCATGGCCTCTACTGTCTCCAAAAGCTCTGTATTGTCTCATTTGACACACACAGGAAATGCGATCACGAAAAATCAAGGCATGACCTTGGCACTGTACACATATAAAACAAACAGATACACATACAGTGAGGCTGAATATGTGAGCCGAGTGCAACAGATCAATGAGTCATGAAATAAAATAGTGCAGCCCCTCACACAAGCCCCCAGAGAAATCTCTACTGAAAGACAAACTGAAGTTAATTTCAGTCATTTTCATGACAAAACCTCACAGAGCCAAGAGGCTGTGTCAGATCACAACGGGATTCTAATTTCAATCCCAGGCAGGAGAAATAAAGAGAAAGAGCATCTCAGGATTCAGGCTCTGTATCAGCTTTCCCAACGTACAGTGCTTAGAGGGGGAAAAGCGTTGCCCTGGAAACCACAGGGGAAATATATATATATATATATATATATATATATATATATATATATATATATATATATATATATATATATATATATATATATTTATTATTATTTTTTTTTTTTTTTTTTTTTTTTTTTTTGGTGGTTTTTTCTACACCGTTTACCATGTCGACAGAGAAGGGTCTCACTCTCTAGGTTGCAGATCAGATTGTGGTCTGTTTTGAAGAGAGGTCACAGGGTCATGTTCAGAACGTTCTTATGTAAGTTACACACGCTTGTATGTGGAACGAAATTCTCAGAGAGACAAGAAATATCACATCTGTGCATGTTTATGTGTGTTTATTGTGTGTGTCAGGCCGCTCTGTGTGTTTTAGCGGATGTTCTTGGGCTCTCAGCCAGCTCACTCAGAGACAGCTCCCCTGGCTCAGTCTTCCTCCCAGGAGATTGTGTCTCTCTGTCCCTCTTGGCAGAATGGACAGTTCGCTCCTATAAACCCACACAGGAGAATTATGTCATTTGTGTTTATTCCTCCCTTCCGAAACAAAAACCTGTAATAAGAAATTAAGCTGAGAATTAGTAATCTTTCATTTGGCATAGCTAGTCATACAGAAATGATACAAAATACCTTTATCATTATTATTTTAGCTACTATTATCATTGATTAGTTTCAGTTCTCAAAACTGATTGTCCAAGAGAACTGACTGGGACCAGTGAACTAAAACTAAAAATATAAAAAATGGTTTGTGGTAATTACAATAAACCTGAAATAAATGTTAGAATAAACATTTTAACAAAAAAAAAAAACTGTGACTCATTAAGTCATTCAATCAACCTATTAGTTCAAAATATAACTCAATCAGGAATTAAACAGGACAAACGCTTTATGACTGACACACTTATTCATACACTAAACCAATTAATAAAAAAATCTGATTCATTTAAAACACTACCAATGTCTGTCCCTCTCAGAGACAAGCTAATTTGATTCCGATTTAAATCAATTTAATAAAAAGTTAATTCTTTTTGATAGCAGTACAAAAATAGAGTAACTGGTAATATTCTATCGAAAAAGTAAATTACTCAAATTGTTTACTGGGTTGTTGTATAAAAGCAGTATCCCACTCGTGCTGATGGTCTGAAAATCGTCTGTGCTTCCTTGCGGTAAATTGCTCATCTAACAAATCAATTCCTGCTCTATTTGTTTTCCCCGTTTGAATATTCATCTGTAATAGTGACTAAACAGCACATGCCAAGAATTCACTGACAGACTGGATCAGGGTGCATAAGACCAAATAATGGATCCCGACAGGATTTTCTCCAGCAAACTGCATAAGAAGACAGAGGAGGAGAGAGAGAAAGAAAAAAAGAGCTCCTTGCAGATTTGTCTGTCTTCTTACTGAATGCTTGAATGATAACTGGCATTACCCTCACCAGTGAGGATAAGCAGACTGTATTAGACCTGTGCTACACACACCCACACACAATCACATTCAGTGCCTGCCTGAGTCCATCTAGTCTCAGACAGCACATTTTGTCAAGGATCTGGCTACATGAAAGTAGAATGGATTTGACAGACTTTAAGTAAACTGGTCAGGGACATAGAGGAAAACAATTATAAAAATACAAATGGAAAGATTCGAACAGAACAGTTGTACAACTGCTTCCAAGATGATCAGATAATTTGTGTTTCTGCCATCAGCAGCAGTCAGTTTCTGAGCAGGGGTCCACTAGAGTCTCAAATTGCTCAGATGGCGTGTTGATTTTGGTTGAGCACCGCTCTAACATACGCTTTGTGCTGGAGTGAGCGCACACTGCTCTCCTGGTGTCAATACCTGAACGTTCAAGCGATGCATTCAACAATGCCATTATAGACTTGGCGGGAACATGACAACAGGCGGGCAAAGCACATGATGGGTAAACACGTGACAGGGCTTTTTGTGCCATAATTGTGAGCCAGGAATCCATTTGCAGGGAAATCCAGTGAGCACCAACTGTGGCATCAGCTGAAGTTTTCAGTCATGAACAACGGTTTTCTACACATTCTATGAAAACGTGGCTTCAACAAATATAGCTAATTCAAACATTCCAATTAACAAATAACAGCTCATTTGCATTTCAGGCATTGTTTTTTACACACAATTGCTTACTGAGGCATAAACGTTATCCCAGGCATCTTGGTGGAAGGATTCACACCTGTATATATACAGCAGACATGCCTCTGTTCTAATTTTCAGTTGCAACTATTCCTGTCCTAACCTGTAAGGTGGTACTCTGGGTTTGGGCAAGAAATTCTGAGCTCTGAACCCTCTCCTCAGACAGCTTGCCAAATACGCATAACCCTTTACTCTGTTTATCATCCGTAAGTGTGAACTTGTGAAATACCTAACCAGCATATGCTATTATTCCAAAGGAGTACACTGATTATGATTAGATTTTAAGAGTCATTAGTTTGTAAATCGGACTAATCGGATTACTATGGAATCAGCTCATAAGAATCATTTTGTTCATTAACTGTATTACACTATTAATACAGTTCTGATGCTATATACTCTAGAAAGGTCACAAAAGTTGCAAAAGACAAACTAAGTGGTGTTAAACGGGAATGTACAGTCCAGAGCTGCTGTAGTTGTGTTAGTGCTGTTTTTAGGTACAGCCCCTGATAACTTTCTAGATTAACATGTTTTCTGTTTTCTTTCCATTTTTCTTTCTTTTTGTCTTTTTGTCATGACAGTTCGAACTGCAAGATCGCAAGTGAAGTATTACTTCTTCTGCAATGATATCGTGCATTCAAGCAGTGCAGGGAACACATTAGTAAAAACGCACAGTATGCGAGAACGGTTTGCCATGACTGTGTGAAATGAAGGGCCAGAAGAGAAATGTAGGCTACAGCATTTCTCTGTGCGTATTCAAACTATTTTTGTGTGAAAAAAAGACTTTATTTTGGATTTACATGCATTCTCTTACAACCCTTTTTACTGTATCCCTAAACATTAACTAAATGTATTTTTAGCAGATTGTAGCACTTTAAAACAAGCCAAAAATATACTCATCCTGTGCTATATTTCTGAGCGATTGAATCAAATTTAGCCAATTCATGGATCTTTTAAGCTCATCTTTATTTTTAGAAGTTTGCGCAGCACAGAATCTCATACACTTGCCTGTGACTCATAACCTTCTTGTGTTTACATATTAAAAACCAGTGTGCTTATAAGTTCATATTATCTCCTCTATTATAGAGCCCAAAGACTGAACCTTTGCGACGCCCGACGGACTAGCGCTTTTATTGTGTTTTCCTTATAAAATGAAAGTGCTGACAGGGATTTAAAAACACGGCTCTTATTGTTCTCGCTTGAGATGCGCAGCTTTAATGTTTGTCCGCCAGCAGGATTTAGAGGCAGCAGAATGAGCTAAACAGTATTTATTCTCTTTAAATAAGGAGAATGCCAACATGCAAAAAGGTCAATGTGGCTTCTCTGAGCAAACGAACGTCCTCTGTGTTCAGATGGAGAAATGAAATTTGGTTCTTTTTCTGTCATATTTCAAAATTTCATCATAGACTCCAGCCAAAAAAGGTTTAAGGCCAAAAACTCAGTCAAGCAAACCTTGATGATTTGGTGTATCCAACTTTCTCACATTGCTCCTTAGGCAGTTTTAGATTATCTGGGGATGTTGTTAGTTTGCAGTGCCGGTCTAACAATTCTGGGTTTGCTGACCATAACTTCACCTGTGGGAGCCAAAACTAATCTGAGAAACTTCTTGAAGTACTAACAACACTGTTCAAACAGACAGCGAGAATGATGCTCTCTTTCATCTTTACGCTGTGTACACAAAATATTCCTGCCAGAACCATCGTGATGTACACTCTATTTGATTTAAGTTCTACTGAGCCCACATCAGAGCAGTTTAATATTTTCATTCAGCAATTTCCCAGTAAACAGCATTTTAATAAATCTTGCAGAGATCAGCTGTTATGAAGAGTCAGCTAGGTTTTCCTCAGGGGGATAAATTGTCTGTGAGCATCACAGAACTCTCATTCAATCAAAGTCCGAGCAGGAGAATTCCCATCCAGTGTGTTTCTGCGCTGCCCGTAGAATCATTATCTCTGTCAAAGATGATTTCTACTCTCTATTCATAAGGCACACAATGTTTTTTCAACATTCAGCCCTGCTTAATATTCATCAAGACAGAACAATTTACTACTCCACCATTTAAATCATCTTAAATATTAAGTGCACCGGTGTTTTTCCACAATTTGAGCAGAATTTTAAACATGTATTTCATGGTCGACGCTGTGGTTAACAAAGCAGCCTTTGAATTAGTACGAATGCAGGCAGACCGGTGGTTTTAACCCATTACACTATTTTCTCTCTTTCGCTGCTTTTGGCAAAAAGTAAATATTCTTAAAAAGAATATTTGTGGCAAAAATAGACACAATATTTGTGAGAAAACACTACTTTCGGGCACAACTCTGCTTTCAAAGATTTTCTCCATGGTTACCTGCCAGAAAAACGGCCAAAGGCTTCACTTTAAAAAGAATTATTCTAGTCTGAGGTGTTCAGGGTATAAAGTTATACGTTTTTTAATGCTTCTGATGATATATTTGTAGCAGCAGCCCACCAAGGTACTTTAAATATGAGCAATATTTGTAATTAAATGACATTTAATATGTATTTTTAATATTGCATTGTCCACGTTTGTAATATATACTTTGTTATATATATATTATCATGCTGTATTTTGTAACCTAATCGAAATAGGCACACTGTAGTTTGATTGAGATTAACTGGAATGCATGTTGTAAAAATGACTCTTGAAAACTGTTAAAAATATATATATACTGTATATATATATATATATATATATATATATATATATATATATATATATATACAGACGTGGACAAAATTGTTGGTACCCTTTGGTCAATGAAAGAAAAAGTCACAATGGTCACAGAAATAACTGTTATCTGACAAAAGTAATAATAAATAAAAATTCTATAAATGTTAACCAATGAAAGTCAGACATTGTTTTTCAACCATGCTTCAACAGAATTATTTAAAAAAATAAACTCACGAAACAGGCATGGACAAAAATGATGGTACCCCTAGAAAACACTGAAAATAATGTGACCAAAGGGACATGTTAATTCAAGGTGTGTCCACTAATTAGCATCACAGGTGTCTACAACCTTGTAATCAGCCATTGGGCCTATATATATGGCTCCAGGTAATCACTGTGTTGTTTGGTGATATGGTGTGTACCACACTCGACATGGACCAGAGGAAGCAAAGGAAAGAGTTGTCTCAAGAGATCAGAAAGAAAATTATAGACAAGCATGTTAAAGGTAAAGGCTATAAGACCATCTCCAAGCAACTAGATGTTCCTGTGACTACAGTTGCACATATTATTCAGAAGTTTAAGATCCATGGGACTGTAGCCAACCTCCTGGACGTGGCCGCAGGAGGAAAATTGATGACAAATCTAAGAGACGGATAATCCGAATGGTAACAAAAGAGCCTAGAAAGACTTCTAAAGAGATTCAAGGTGAACTTCATGCTCAAGGAACATCAGTGTCAGATCGCACCATCCGTCGTTGTTTGAGCCAAAGTGGACTACATGGGAGAGACGACAAGGAGGACACCATTGTTGAAAACGAATCATAAAAAGCAAGACTGGAATATGCCAAACTACATGTTGACAAGCCACAAAGCTTCTGGGAGAATGTCCTGTGGACAGATGAGACAAAAATCGAAGTTTTTGCCAAGGCACATCAGCTGTATGTTCACAGACGAAAAAATGAAGCATATCAAGAAAAGAACACTGTCCCTACTGTGAAACATGGAGGAGGCTCTGTTATGTTCTGGGGCTGCTTTGCTGCGTCTGGCACAGGGTGTCTTGAATCTGTGCAGGGTACAATGAAATCTCAAGACTATCAAGGAATTCTAGAGAGAAATGTACTAGCCAGTGTCAGAAAGCTTGGTCTCAGTCGCAGGTCATGGGTCTTGCAACAGGACAATGACCCAAAACACACCGCTAAAAACACCCAAGAATGGCTAAGAGGAAAAAATTGGACTATTGTAAAGTGGCCTTCTATGAGCCCTGACCTCAATCCTATTGAGCATCTTTGGAAGGAGCTGAAACATGCAGTCTGGAAAAGGCACCCTTCAAACCGGACACAACTGGAGCAGTTTGCTCATGAGGAGTGGGCCAAAATACCTGCTGAGAGGTGCAGAAGTCTCATTGACAGTTACAGGAAGCGTTTGATTGCCTCAAAAGGTTGCGCAACAAAATATTAAGTTAGGGGTACCATCATTTTTGTCCAGGTCTGTTTCATGAGTTTATTTTTTTTTAATAATTCTGTTGAAGCATGGTTGAAAAACAATGTCTGACTTTCATTGGTTAACATTTATAGAATTTTATTTATTATTACTTTTGTCAGATTAAAGTTATTTCTGTGACCATTGTGAGTTTTTCTTTCATTGACCAAAGGGTACCAACAATTTTGTCCACGTCTGTATATATATATATATGTGTGAAAGTGGAAGATTAATTCAAAACATACTGTGTGTTTGGTTTGGGCCACCCAAGGCACTTATCCACTGAAGCAAAGCCGTGAAGAGTATGCACACTTCATAATGAAAATGATTATTAAAACTTTAAACAGTTCGCCTCAGGTGGCTGTATTTCAAAATTGAACAGCTAAACCCTGCAGCTGTTCTTTAAAATTGGAAGGTTAATTGCTCCCTTTGGAGCTCTCTTCTTAAAGAGATTTGTTAAATTTGTCCATTTGTTGAAGCTTTGTACAAACCATGTTTGCGTCTTCATCGCTTCACTCAGTAAACACCCTTCACGAGCGATTACACAGATAAAAGGGCTCAAATTAATAAACACTCACTTCTCGTTCGGCTGCTTTTTCTTTGCCTTGGCATGAACTCAGTGCAGCATTTCCTGTGTTCTCTCTTTCTCTTTCAATTCCTGCCCAATACAATCCCAGAATGCTCAGCTTCCTCTGTTTCTATTTATTTATTTACTTCTCTCTGCATCATGAAGTCTTTAAAATATTAATTATCATTTCCACAAAAGACTTTTGGGAGGCTGGGACTGATTCCATTATAATAGCTTATTTGCTGAGATAAAACCTCTTGTGTCTAGACGCATACAATTTAGAAAATATCAGCACACTTTCTGCTGAATAAAATGGTTTGTTTTGGCTTTTATGTTGAAAAGACAATCACAAAATACAATACACAAAGCTACGTAATATATTACCACATTCTGTGTGAAAGTGACACATAGCCCGTTTGAAGTTAAGTTAACTAACAAGTCATTGAATCATTCACTTAAACTGATTCGTTCAAATACACTGACTCATTCAGACACATTGATTCATTCAAAAACCAAACTCCCTGTATCACAATTAACATACCATTTCTAAATAGTATTCAACTTTTTTCATCTCGCCATAAGTCATGGTAACAGATTTAAAGCTATATGTATTCAAAGGGAGCTAATTCTTTATTCTTTATGGAAGCAGCATGGAGTGCCACTTTGGAAGCTTGCATGGCATGGCTGCAATAAACCCAAGAGTGGTCACAATTAGCTTTAGTGGCCTTATCAGAGCCACATTGCACCACAGACGTGTGCAACAAGCTTTGTTGTAATTTCTTTGTAGAAACTAATTGCTCTGTATATAGTGACTCAGAGATAATGAATCTGAATAAGAAACAAACCGGGGAGGGGGGGGAGAATCAGCATCAAAGAAGGTGGAGTTTTAAAACACACCCACAATAACCTCCTCGCGCCAATAGTAGCTCAAAGATGTTTAGGAGTCAAAAGGAAGTCGCCCAAAAGATTTGCTTTGCAAACTTCGTTTTGGCCCAATTTTGTTCGAAATTACGTCATTTTAGTTCTTCGATTTCGTTTGAAGTATATCGGGGCCTTTATTAGTCTAATTGTAAAAGCAATCCCACGCTCGCAATCATACTGTTGTCCTCTCTTCTCGTACGAGCCATGGGATTTCATTAGCCTTGGTGAAAGGCTGTGGCTACACCTGTTTTATTCAGAACATCTGTTAAATAATTTGCATTCAGACCTCAGGCATATTCACTTCTGTCGCTTCTATAGATAGAGATAATGGGTCACACCCGTTTGAGACTTGTTAAAAGATGCTGCATGGGATTGCAATTCCAATCGCATACCCTTTTATTGTCGTGTTTTCCTTTATTACTGATTTCATTTAGTGGATCCATCAGAAGACGCAATTTAAAAACATTACTCTGCTGCTGGCTAGGCTTTTACTGCGGCAAACATTTTAATTGTTCGTTTTAATGGATGCATTTTGATTAACATCGCGCATTTGCTGTTTCAACAGTGGTTTTGTTAGTCTTGTTTAATTTCAGTTGCTTTTGTTGGCTTCGCATAATGGCTTTGTCTAAATCGCATGCCCATTTCCATTAGAAAGATACTGTAATAGTAGCTTTTCAACATCAACAAAATAACTCAAAAGTTAAAAACCCGAAGCTTTTGACTTCTGCACGTCTCTCTGGCTTCTCACGCAAACGCAAACTGATTCACGCACACACACATTAAAGAACGGCTGAAAGTTCAGCTTACTGTGTTTTTTACAGTCCTTCAACTACCCTTATGTCTAACCCTCCAAGTTTCCAGTAGCTATTTACTGTTTCATTTCTGATCTACACCTCACAGGGCTCAGGGCCATGGACCGGATAAGACAGCATCCTACCTGCTGCTGCTTTTCTGTCCCAGAATGCTCTATCCGCATGCCACTCCCAGCTATTAATCTCCTTTCTCTGCTTTGTTTACAGCGGCCCGTAAGTCAGACCACCGCCTGACAGGGTCATCCCTCTCCTTCTACGAGATAAAACTTTTACAGGGCTGCAAAGATAACAAACTGCAGCTACTGCCATGGGAGGACAGAGAGAGGGAGAGAGGGAGAAGAGGAGGAAAGAAAAGGATAAATAGCTGCTTGTAAATTTGTCTTGGCAGCCTGTTTTCTCAAAGAGCTCCAGCTAGCTTGAAGCTAACTCTGCTAAATATGGTTTGTAGTTATAAGAAATGCAGCGTAGGCTTTTTATAATACTGTTACTGCATGCGTATTCAAAACGTATACTGTAAACCTCACAGAAAGCATTATGTATTGTAACGTTTTCATGACCACATTATTTAATATGTTTAATAAGCCATTTCCCCCACAATATGCATGATTTGAAGCTTTGTGGAGACACAATATAAGCAAAACTTGATCCAAACACACACACACACACATATTACTCACACCAGTAAAGTGCATTAACATGCAAAGTACTGAGTGGTTTTGGGTTGCTCTGAAATCAGACATTTGGGGGTGATTATCTTTTTCATGGCTCAATAAAAGCATCGGCGCCCTGCTTCTTCCTGTTTCCATCTGCTAAAATGGCATCTCAAATCTTCAGTACTGCGTTGTACTAAAATAAAGCTCAATAAATACCCATAAAGCTAGCTTTGCCCCTCGACACATACACTAAATGTGAACCCACAAGGCAAAGTACAAAAACAACAGCTGAGCTCGTGTTGTAATTAAATCTCATTATCATAACTGCACTGTTATGATGTTTGTTCGAAGCCGTTTTGGGAGCTGGTTCTCAATCTCTCTGCACTTTTTGTCTTTCAAATCGCTCACTGGTGCTCTGAAACACTGCCCTGGCCCATGCAAACACCCCAATTTGGATACTAGAGCTGTTTTACTTGGAACTCCCGATAAAGTGCTAGCCTCGAACCGCCGCTTTGCAGAGGATTGAATGTAGGGTCATTGCAGGGGTCATGTGACCTCACCAGAGGCTATAGATATGAACTGACCTGAATGATTTAGACAGGCGTTTTAATGTACATGTTCTCTCAGGCAGCACACGGGGACTGGATGTGACAAAAGACGTTCATCCTCTCACTTTTTCCCTTCTCTATACTACCATTTTTCTCCTTCTTTAACTATATGTATGCATTAATATTTTATTAGAATTGTACCTTTATTTATTTTCTCTTTATTTGTTTTGTTAGTTTTTTGTACAGCAGTAAGTATTCCACGATGTCCAATCGATCGGTCCAGGGAAATCATATTTCCCCCCTCTCCACTTTCCTTTAGCAAATTAAATTTGCTCCTAACTGTCCCACTGCAGTTAATTAGCTGCCTGTGGTAGCAAATTGCAAATTTACATTTTTATAGTTTTTCAAGTTAATTAGCCTGCTCGCTCAGCCAGACATTTCCTGTTTATGTGTCTTCCGTTTTGGACCGTCTGTTTTTAAACTATTCTGACGAAACAATGTCTCTTGGTGACAAATCTGCGACAGACCCTCAATATTTACTAAAATCCCTCACAGTGATATTATGAATGATATAATAAAATAAAACAAAGCTTGTGTTTAACATTGATGGATATTAATCTCATTTTCCCACCTCTGCTAAATGCCTGTTGCGTTTCACTGTAAGCGCTCCCATTGATATGCGCTCCCAGTATTAAGCTATTAGAGAGGGTTAAGGGGAAACCTTGGCTCTGGATCTGTCGGTCGAATATTACGAATATGTAAGTCAGAATACAAATATAGCACCAAGCGCCAAACAGAATGGCAAAAATGATTGTTTTCAACTGGTCAAATCACACCTCTGTGACCACATTCAGAATGTGTCTGTTTATCACAGAGGAAAGAAAAAAAATCCCTCTGGTGAATCACGTGACCTGTCAGCCCAGAGAACAGCGAGCAATGTGTCTTAGCTAGATGATTCTGGGTGATGGCAGTTTCGCACTCATTTTACACTCTGTTTAACAGTACTGTCACTCTGAATCAAACAATTTAGATCAACAACATGTCCTATATATATTTATATTTAGTTTCTTTAAAACATATATACATGTACTTTATAAATGGATATTATTCACCCTGAGTGCACTGGGTCGTCTTTAATAGATTAAGTGTGCTAGACTGAGTTTAGGAAATTACAGTGTGCAGCATCATGATTTTCACCACTGTAAAGCTCAATGCATCCGTCTGTCAAATGCATCCCTTCTGCTCTCTCACGGGCCTTGCTATGGGATAGGAAGGGAGGGTGTCTGTCTCGGACCTGCTGTTCCCCTCATCGCCCTTTCTCTTAATTAGCGAAATTCACAAGCCAGCTGTTTATAATTAAATTTATACGCAGTGGTGAATAGCCAGATAAAGGGAACAGATAGTGCTGCGTGCTAAAATGCAGAAAAAAAACAAACGTGTACAATACCACTATTAAAGGGCGCAGGTTGTTACAAGGAGAGCTTCAGGTGAACTCGCTGTGTAAAGAATGGTAGGTCACACTCTTATTTTTTTTTCTCTTTTTGCTTTATTATACAATATTTGTATGCGCGAGGCTCTCTGTGCTTTTGTAAAAAATTCAACTGTAATTATTAAAAACCTCTGGAGAGGAACTGGGCAGATTGAGCAAGCATGTGGTTAGTTTACTTTTATTACTTGTTGGCTCTTTGTCTGTTTTCGGCAGTAGTAAAGATAGAGAGAGTAAATTTTCCCCGCGTACTGTTGCTGTAAGGTCCCTTTCCAGCATGGGGGTAATGACTCCTCAGTGGGTAAACAAATAGGTAATATTCCTTTTGAAATGTAGAACATAAAAAATGGAAGAACTGAAATACTACGCGGCGAATTAAAGTTAATTAAAAAAAAAGAAACATAAAAATCATCATGTTAACATACAGGAAGAAATCCAAGTGTGAATCCCTATTTCCAGTCAATACCCTGTTGTACTCTCATAACAAAATCCACTGTTTTTGCCTGTAAATCTGTGCACATTTCTCTCATGATTCAGATACTTTTCCACTTGTGAAAGCTGGATAGAGGTTTTTGGTTAAAGTGGTATAATTACGAACTTATTACAATATCCTCTTATCACACAAGTGTCAACTGATGGTTTGGAGTACTTATTACTCATGGATTATTGTGAGGATATGGACTATTATACTGATGGCACCCATTTGCTTTAATTCTCCAAATCTGTTTTGATAAAGACACAAACACATCATTTTATTTTAGCATTTTTTTAGTACTACCCCACACTCGTAATTTTCAAAATAGATCAGTTTGTTAGCATGTTCGCTAAATCTTCACAGAACCGCTTTGACACTTTATCTCTGAAGACAGAGATCAGCAAAAATAAGCATCAAAGGATCAGCATGGTTACCTTAGGGATGGTCTTCCATATGGTTTGATCACACTTCGGTGTATTCAAGCAAAAATATACTTAATAACAGCATTAATTAACTTCCGTATGACAGATTGAGATATCCATACACAGTGGCCTCCAAAAAGCATGTGAGCAACTAAAAATGAATTTAATTGCATCAGTTACAAAATATCAAACCAAGTGCAATTGAAAAAAAAAATTAGAACTAACTTTTCAGCTGTTATCAAGGTGATTTTGTTAGTGTATGTTAATTAGTTCCTCAAGTGCACAGGTGTCCTTGCAGAACATACTATATTGCATTATTGTTTAACCAATGCATTAATGATTTTTGAAATGGTTGCTATATTTCTTTAAAGCACATTCTGTCAAGCTGAAGAGCGATGCAGATGTGAAATTGCTGGTGGTCTAGTCACTCGCTGTGAAGAGACGGAAGGAGAATCTGGCATGGGCACGTGTCCTCTGCTTATACTCATCAGACACAGATGTCAGCGCTCCTTTTGTCCTTGTCGTTGATGAGCGTCAAGAGGCTGCAGCTGTGATTGGTTGACATACTGCCAGCCAAGTAGCTTCAGTGTGGCACTGTCCATGGTGCTGCAGCACAATAGACCAAGAGCTTAGGGTTTGATTTCTCTTTTGCTAATCTGGTCATATCTGCACTGATCTCATCAACTTTCATTGGATGAATACAATATAACATTAGAACTAGTAGTAACAATAATCCCCATGGTTTGATCTCGGATAATATTAATTAAGCTGTCCTCTACAGCTAAATTTACAAAAGCCGTTATTTAAAAAAACAATATACAATAGCAACCCTAATAATTTGACTAGCCTATAAATAAATGTTACTTAATTTTTTTTATATTTAATTATACTTTAAATGTAAATTGTTACGAAATTATAAATTGTCTACACTGTATTTCCTTGTTGATAAAAATGTATGAAGAAAAATGTTCACAGAGTCTCTTTGGTGTCACACAATATGCTGATTTGGTGCTCAAGAAACATTTCTTACTATTATCAATATTAAAAATAAAATGCTCATTAAAGTATTGTTGATTTTCTTCAGAAGCAATGCAATCCCAATCTAAATATTCTGCTTGCATGGTAACTAACAACAAATAATGTAACAGTTTTTACTGTAGCATTTCTACATCCTTTTCCTTTCAATTAAAAACACAGTGTATATTTATATGTGTGCTATAAAGATGTGTGATTTGATATAAGATAGACTCCGCCCCCTCCTCACACTAATTAAGTATTGACCAGCAAATAACAGAAGAAGAAAAGATCCCATTTCAAAGGCAGGAGTGTCATCTGTCTCTTTAAAACCTGTTGACAGATGGCAGATTTAAACTCTCGGTATGTCAATATTCATTGCTAGTATCAATTTGATGACCTCCATAACCTCTGCACCTGACACCTCAGAAGTTTTGTGTGTTGCAAAGTGCGTCACGTCGCAGAACAATCAGACAAGCGGAACAACTGGAACAAACATAACTGAATGTAAACCTGCCACCACATTTGACATTTGAATTTGTATGTATTTAGCATATTCAATCATCAGACTGAATGGCTGACCAGCAGGAGTGGCCGTGTAACTGAAGTAGCCCCCAGGCTACAGTATCAACTGCTTATAAATTCATTGGACTTCACCCCATCTGATAGAACAAACAGAGCCAGACCTATAAGCCGAGCTTATGGGCCCATTAACTCCTCTCCAGGTCCATGTTTATCGCAATACTGGTAGTGCAGGATAGTCCCCACGGACACCAAACGGCAGCATAAATCCACTCTTGAAAACCTCTGCGATATTTTACAGCTCATTCACATGCACTAAACTGCTTTCTAATGGGTGTTTAGGAATTAGTGCACTGGTGAACAGGACACCCCCACAGCCCCCCTCAATATGAAGCGGCCCAACCAATCTCATAATATGAGCCAATTACATTATGGTTAATTTGTCTGTTTCGAGAAGGCACATCAAAGCAACAAATATACATGAATCACAATCACAGAAAACAATGTCTAACTTGCTTGAATGCTCATTATTGATTTGCACGCACAGTGTAAATAATAAACCCACTTGCACTTTTTTAGAGGTAGAATAAATGCATTTCAGTAATTGGACAATTTCATTAATTTTCTAAACAATTATACCTTTTACAAAACTGCTAATATACATTGCTACGTTATCATGTGCACATCCAGTCAGCAACTACAATCATTTAAAATCTCGATTTTTTACTTATTTGTTATTTGTATGGAAATCAGACTACATTTGAACTGCATGTGTCTGATTAATTCAAAACTGTACTTGTTGCATCGTATATTTAGTGCTGTAAATGTGTCAAATAGACAAATGTGTGCATGTGCATGACACAGCATTGTAAAACCCTCAATTAATGAAAACTAAAAGTTTTAAAATGTTAAAACTGAAAAAGTTGAAAAATGTTGACCTTTGTGTAAAGCACCTAATTTTAGGCAAATGTTAACCCGCCAGAATATATATATATCTCATTTCCTGTATATATATATATATATATATGTATTTAAAGTCTGAAAATAAACCTAAAAAAGCAATTCAATCTCACCACACACTATTTGAACTGTTATTTTAATTTTTAAATTAATTTTTAAATTCCAGATAAAGGGCATTATCAAGATGATTTGATATTATTACCCCCCAAAATTGTTTCACATGACTACTGTACGCTCCCAAACACAAAAGAAATTGAAAATGCATCTCTGACTGCAAAAATGCAATCTGTGTGAATGGTTCCTAAGTAGAGCAGACAGAGTATTTTATTTCAGTGTTATTTCTGCATTGGCTAGAACCGTTAGCATAACCAAACTTCATTCACTTTGTACATTTAAAAAAAAAAATCGGACTTACTGTCTCTTCACATCTCAGTTGCGATTTAATCTCTAAAGGAACATGCCCTCAATCTCATACTATCATATCAAGCATTCACGCTCCCTTCTTGTGCATTTAAATCACACGCAACGGCTCAAAATCCTCATTTCCTGTCAGTTATCAACGCACAAACACACACATCACAGTGTCGCAATGTCACAGGTGGGACTCTGCTGGTGGGTTGAAGTGCTAATAGGGGTGAGTTATTTGCACCTGATAGTGTGTGTGTGTGTGTGTGTGTAAGTGTGTCGAGGGGATTTATATATCCTCACGTCCGGATTTTCATTTGGGAGAGAATAATAACAGATCAGATATGGGAGTTAATCACAGCTTTTCTTCTTTATATCACCCCTGAGAATTCGACATGGCTCTCTCTCTCAGTTTCCGTCTCACTTTGTCTCTATCTCTTTCTCCTTCACCTTCTCTATTGTCATCTCTCCTTTTTTCCTGAGTAAATGCCTCATAAATCAGGTTCATATAAAGCAGCCGTCACATTGGGGCAGCTGTTGTCCCCCAGAAACTCATTAAAGAAAGAAGAGAAGCACTCTTCCTTAATGAAAGTGAAGTGATGTCTAGGTCTTAACACACATTATTCTACAAGGGCTTATTGGGACAGAGAGAAGGAAGGAGAAGAATATGATAAAGAGGTACGGAAAGGTGGAGAAGAAAGGAAAGACATAGATATTGGAGTGTTATGATGATTAATAGGATTCTCTGGGGTAGAGAAAAGTCAAGCTGAAAGCTAGTGATACAAAGCCGTCAGAAAATTCAGAAGGGAAAGGCACAGCCTGCCTGTACTCACATATAATGTGCTATAAATACTAACACAATAAAACAGATGGAATAAAAAATATAGCAACTTGAGTTTTGTGTAGAGGGATATATTAGCATGAATATTTTGCTTTGTTTGGCTAGTCAGATGTTTAGGCCGTTTGTAGTAGCAGCTTCATGAGCAGCTGTTTTTAATTGCTCCTTTGGGAAAGACTCTACTTGATAAAGGACACAAAGCTGCTTTAGTGCTCTATATCAAAAGAGCAGTGCATGTTTCAGGCTAAGTCAACATGTTAAACGCAAATGATGCATGTCACATATAACATGCTCTTCCATTATGATTCATAAGAAATCCGTGTGATTTAGATAAATGTGTACGATTTTTACTAAAAAAAAGGTAAGCATGAAGGCTCACCCATAACATGAAACAACTTTAAGAAGGTTAATAATTTGTATAAATTGCTACAAATTCAATGCCAGTATGTGTTTTGTAGGCTACTGTGTGTCTGTGAGTGTGTGTGTGAAAGACTTGGCTTCACTAATCGATTTTCGTTCTTGTTCGTCAGTGTAGCAGATATAAGTCATGGGCCGTGCTTTGAAAACCTATGCTGGGGAAGAGGTGTACTATTACTGTCAATAGACATGTTGTATCTGTGTGTGTGTGTGTGTGTGTGTGTGTGTGTGTGTGTAAGTGAGGCAGAAAAAAAAGGAGAAATAGGAGCGGTCTTGTGGCATAAATGTGATAAACTCTTGAGTGATGCCCTGTCAGCTTGTTGTTTTGACATTGTCAGATCCACACCTCTGTTGTGTGTGTGTGTGTCTAAGTGTGCACGAGTGGGCCGTTCTGACAGCGTAAGTTAAGCCCCTGCGGACCCTGTTGGAGATAAAGTGACAGGCTGGTCAGTGTGTGTGTGAACAGAAACATTTAAACAAGCTGACAGGTTAATCAAACTCAGATGAGCAGGTAGAAGAGGCATTCGCCTCAGTGTCTTTATCTCATTCCATTAACCTGAAACAATTATATATAACTATATATAACTAAAATATCTGGTTGCAGAGCTTTTGAATGTGTTGCCATGTTTTATTTTCATCATATATATATATATATATATATATATATATATATATATATATATATATATATATATATATATATAAATACAAACAAAATAATATATATACAATATATATACAAACAAAACCAAAAAAGTAATTTAGACAAAAGTAAATTACAACATGAACATAAAATCAAAAACTAACTCTCTAAAAACTTTCTCTCTATATATATGTGTGTGTAGTTGGTTGACCCATTTAAGTCAGACTATTATAAACACTAAGTATAACTGTTAATGAAATCTGAGTAATAAACAAATGATTCATATGAGAAACAAAAACAAACAGAGCCATCAGCGTAGCCTGATTCCCAAATGAATGACTCACAAGATCTGTTTCTTTTACTGAATAACTCACAAGGATGAGTTACTGTCTTACTTGTTGAACTGAATCCAGCAAAGCGGTTACTGAATCAGCATCCAACTGACTGCCTGTGATTCTGAATCGATTCGCAGCGGAAGCTTTGCACTGTTGTGGTAGTGCAGCGTGTTTTAAATGAGCAGAAAATAGAATAGCGCATGGGAAGAGAAATAATGAAATAATGAAGATACAGGTGGAGGGAAGGCTGGGAAATAAGCGTGAGACTGATGTTCAGCACTCCAGAGGACTGAAATGTTTTAACACGCCGCTGGCATGCAAATATAGATAAAACAGGTTTCCCTCATTTAATACCTCATTAATTAGGTATGCAAGCTTTATTAGTTATGCAACACAGTTTGAATAACGTGTGAAAATTTGCATTTACAAAATGAAACAACTTGATGCTTTTGTTAAATACACATAGGCTACACAGACACAGTTGAAATGTACAGATTTACAGGAATTGCCACGCATTAAAAATGTTGATAAATTGAGATCTTCTGAACTTTCTATTCTTTAAAGAACAGAAAATGTAAATGCAAAATGTAAATTGTCATTTGTTATTCACTGGAAATCTTGTCTTAAAATAAATTAGTATAAATTAGTATAGAACATTAACTAAATTAAATTAAAATAGAATTAAAAACATGAATTAAAATAATTTACCTTTAAACAAACTTTAGTTTTAAAATTATACTATAGTTATTTTATTGAATGCAACTTTGCTGAAAATATGAGACTTCTTCTAAAAACTTTCAAATAAGAAATTTGGTCATTTTATTTTTAATATTGCAGTATTTAATATGGCAACAAGGTTTAAACAATTAAATAAATACTTTAAATACTTCAAATATGATGCAAAATTTGAAATTGAAATTAAAATGACAAATAAAAAATAAAAACAGATGATATATATTTAATAAACATAATATTGCAGTAATTATTCACAAGCTTAAAATAATTTACAAGCTTAAACTTAAAAGAAGTGGGGGGTTTTTTTTACCCTGGAAGTAGACACTTACATATTACATGTAACATGAATCTACAGACTGAAGAAGAAAAAATCAGATGCAAAATAAGGACTTGCCTGTTGAACTCTGAAATCTGACACATACCATTGTGATCAGCCTGCCAGTAACTCATTGACATTCATCTGCTGTCGGGATACAGTAAGAGCATTGTAACACATCCACCCCTCAACACTCCTGTCTGTTGACACATCAGTTTATGATCTCATTACACAGCCCATTAATTAGCAGTGAATTAGTAAGAGAGAGCAGCCAACAGTGAACACCTGTCCGCACACACACTCATGGGTCCTCATGTTTGCTCAGCTCCTATGTTGTACCTGCAGAGCCATTATTTTTATTTTAACGTCTGCCTGATGCCGCGCATGTTAAAGGCTCTGCTCCATACCGTGCTGCAATGTAATGCAGAGCAGTTTTTTGCTCAGGCACCCAAGAGGCCACCTGATCGCACCGGCGATACAGCACAGCCTATCACTTAACTAGCATGTCATTCATCACCATGGCGGTTAATTGACAGGTTCTGCTGTAACTGGAAGAGCTGTATCAGCATGGATAAATGCAGGACAGGCAGACAAATGAAAGACGTTGTATCGGTTCAGATGTTTCAGAACGCGAGGCACACCAGAGGTGTACTTTACTGTAAATCACTTTAGACAGAAAATTGTAAATATAATACTATAAAAGCCGAAGGCCATAAGTAAGATGCAAAATACAGAGATCTTAGAACCAAACATAGGATGCAAGCTGTCATTACCATTTGCTTTATCTGTACATCAGAACCCAAAAAGTAAAAACGCTGTCATCTTTTATTAAACCTTATGTCTTTCTAAATCTGTATGACTGTATTACTTTCTTCAGTTAAGTGCAAAAAAGATACTTCAAGCAAAAATGTCTAAGTTGCTTTTTAGACAAAAAAGTGAATGGTAACCATGGATGTCAAGACAGGATTTTAAAGGAATAATCAATTGAATTTCACACAAACTCACGCAAATGTTGCATATCATAAGATTTGCTTCATGAGATGTGAAAATATAATTTTAAAAAAACATGGATGGTTTTAAAGTGCTTTTTGGATCTAGACTGTCACTGGTTCCCATCCACTTTCATTATATGAAAGGAATATACAAGAATATACTTAAGGGTTATTATTGATACTTGTATCTCATTGTGTATTTAAATATATTTGTAATTACGCATTTGCAGTAGTTGTTAAATTGTTTTTACACCTTTAAAATCTTTGAGATATAACATTTTGTATAAAACTTAACAGTTTCTTAACAGTTTTGTTAAAACTACAACAAAAGGTTAAAACAATTCTTTAAAATGTACTTTAAAGTAAAACTATTAATTTGACATTACTTAGCGTGAAAAAGTGTCATAGAAAAAAAAATAGTAATGAAAGTGTATTTTAGGTACACATTTTTTTAAGCTGTAGTATCTGTCCCACTTTATTTTAATAGTTAATATTAAATATGAACTGTTTATTAACACTTAATAAGACAGTCGTTGAGTCATTTAGGTATTGCATAGAATTAAGGTTGTAGAATTTGTTCCTACATCTAGAATATGTGCTTTATAAGTGCTAATAAACAGCCAATATGTTAATAGAAACTGATGTTAATAGAAAACGTTTCCATATTATTAATAAATATTTGCAAATAATTTTTTTTAAAAACATAGCCTACGGTTAAGATTTGAAGTACACTACAAGTCCACCTTCACTGCAATTAAGCACACTACTTTTGTCGCAGAACTGCTTTGTTTTTCTTCCCTAAAAAGGTCACCTCTAACCTCATAAAAGAAGCGTGAAGAACTAAGTTACTATAAACCAGCAGCTGCGTTTGGCAGTGCGGTCAGGTTTTAAATTATTGCTTTCCAAAGGTCATTGAATCCAAGATGTGACTCAGATAGATTAGTCCCAATGTCAGATCAATAAGTGGTCAATAGCCGTACCTGCTGGAACAAACCCGGCGGGCTTGTCTGAGGATGAGACAGGCAGAGGTGACGCTGAGACTTCAGACGCAGCGCTGGGCTGAGACCCTTCATTAGCAGCTGAGGGCCACAAGGTCAAGTCCTGCCTGAGGGAGTTCTGTGACACAAGCCTAAAGAAACGAGGGGAGGATTTGGTGAATCTCTCTGTCTGTTTGAAGCACAAAGGTCTGTATAAGAACAGGCGCTGGGGGAAAAGACAGAAAGAAAAAGAGACGGGTCAGAGCAGGTTCACGGAAAAGGGAGTGAATAGTGTACTCGGATTGTCGGGGTGAATTAGAAACAGTAGATATCTGCCTGCTTCTCACACAGGGTCAGACGCATAGAGAATACCAATCACATGATTTCGAAACGCTTACAAACAATCGTGGTCAGCGATGACGGCAAACAGACCTGAATACATTCATGCAGTTCTCCGGGGTTGCCAGGTTTTCGCAAACAAAACCTGCCCAACTGCTGCTCAAAAGTATAGCCCGGTCAGATTTTGGGGGTACTTTTGTGCCACATTCTGCACCCCTGCCAAATGGGGTTCATACATTCATGCAGTTCTCCTGGGTTGCCTTATCGACAAACCTATCGCACAAACATAAATCGTGTTTCCTGGTGTGTGGTTTTCCCGTGGAATTTGATTACTTTAACAGCTGTTGCCAGAGTTTTTTCATGTCCACGGGTTAACGTGACCCCCATAACGTGATATTTATCCCATGGAATGTGAATTTCACTAGAGCCACCTCAAATATTTGAGTAGCAATTGGGTGGGTTTTGTTGCAAAAAACTGGCAACCCTCTCCGTAACCTACCAGTACAAGGTGGTGCAGAAGTGCAAAACCTGTTGGTAATATACATTTTTTTCTGCTCTGTTACAATTTGCATTTCAGGGGTTAAAAACATCTGACTACTGGGGTTTCTTTAATCCGAGGACTTAAAAATAACTTCAGAAACTGTATTAAAGTCAACCAATTCTGTAAGAAAACTGCACCACTACAATTCTTCGTAAAGAAACAGTTCACCTAAAAACCAAAATACTATCATCATTTCCTCGTTCCTCATGTTGTTACAGGCCCGTATGCCTGAAACACAACAGGAGAAATCTTTCGTTCTCCACACTCTTAATAGCCTTCTTATTAAATGCTGTGACATACGAGGCACAAATCATTTGCATATAATAACCAATTTCACTTTAGCCAGACTCTGCGCACCCTTTTCATTTTTTCCTTGTTAATAAGTTGAGCGTGTGCCGAGGACCTCTTCCTCTCTAACTAAAAGTCTTCTCTTTGTGCTCTCAGTAGTTAATTTCATTTAAGTGCTTCAATTAAATGCTGTTTTGACGAGGCTGGTATGGAGAGACATGCAACGAAAAAGGATCAAAGCGTATTAAGGAATCTCCCCGCTTCTCGGGAGGTTAATATTTCATTTTCAGCCTAATTTGCACCAAATCAAAAAGACATCGGAAAGCCGGGCGACAGCACGCAGCGGCAGTGAGCTTGGACCAGGCATGTCTCATTCCTTCTTATGTGGCTCAGGAAATTATATTTAGCGTCTGTTTGAAAGGAAAATGACCGTTGTTCGGCCAGTATTTCAGTTTTGTCTTCTATCACTTCATGTGTGTGTTTAGCCAATAATGTATTCCAGGAATTACCAATACAGGAATAGATTACATGTTAAAATACAGTCAAATATAACAGCTGATTAATTGTTTGAAGCTGTAAAATTTCTAAATATTGGTGAGCAAAGGAGACTTTCAAAAACGTGTGTATATATTCGTAAAAGCAACAGATACCCAAATGATTCAGAAAACAAATAATAATATCATTTTAATAACATAATGCGGATAATAAATTATAAATAAATAAATAAATAATAAATATGTGAGCTTTACTGAGTGGGAGTTCATTTTGCCTGGAGCAAGTGTTTTTAAAAAAATCAGAGTGTCCATATTTTCTCTGCCTCGTTGAATATTTCTCTCTCAGTAAAATCTGGGATGGACTTAGACTTCCAGTACAGAATTTCTGTCACTCCAATCCACTCCCATACTCTGCTCCAGTCTATGTGTTGCTTGGCAACACACAACATTTGATGGCTGTGGCTTCTGCTGCAACTATTTTTGTTGGCAGTGAAGAATATATACTATAACTAACTGGCCAAATTTTATTTGAAACATAAGTTACTTCATATTAACTTCTTTTATAAAGCACTAATGATAATGCTTCCAGCATCCCACCACCACTCTAACTACATCTCATTCACAATTATGCATGTGGAAGATGCTTTTAACTGACAACTGAACTGATTCAATTCAATACTAGGTTTTTTTATCTATAGCTTTTGTATGTTATTTCTGCACTGCATTGTGTTGTGTTATAGAGTTAATAGAATTGTCCATTATGTGACTTGGCAGAAATTGAAAAGTATATTTTCTAGGTTTTGTTATTATTATTATTATTATTATACAACATAGCACCATGCTATACTGTTTGAGCTACGGGAAATGTCATATTTTTTTCTATTGATTTCTATTATGTATTAATATTTCAGTCTTCATGAATTCAGCAGTCCATGAGGGTATTTAGCCCTAGACCTTCATCTCACACAACTATTAAATAAAAATGTGAACTCATGAATAAGAGAAAAACGGCTCTCAAAAGGATTCTCAAGACCAAGAGACCAAGACCAGCCATTGAATTTTTTGCCTTTAAAGGGCAAGTCAGTTTATTTTATAATTGATTTGCTGTTTCTATTCATGCACGTACAGCTCATATCTGCGTAAAAGAAAAATGCCAAAACCTCAGAAACTCAAGATTAAATTCAGATAACATATTTTAGATCGTAACATCTGACAACAACATACCACAAACTGCTTTGTTAAAAAAAACAGCCAGCGTTTTTAAGATCGAAGCTTAAACTACAGCTGACATTGGCCTATTTAATATTATGATTTTGCCACACACACACACACACACACACACCTCTCATAATGTCTCCAATCTTGTCACAATGTAAAAACATCCAAAACATCTGGTTTGTAGCACCCCCTATAGGAGTGTGTGTTTGCTTGAGAGAAGCAGATGATAGAATTCAGATTAAAAATATGACTTTATGTCTAGTAATCTGGATTAAATCCCGTAGGGACACAACCAAACAACGCTGACTGAGAATCTGTATATGTGAGTGTGGGAGTGAGTATTAGTTTTGATTGGATTGAGGCTGGGGATTTGTGTATTTAAACTGAGATTACCAATGCGATCCTGCCTTTGAAAGCTCTCTACACGCAGAGAGAGAGGAGAGAGGTCGCTGTCTCTGACCCTGTTAACTCTAACCTTCTCTCTGCAGCGTTTCTGCGAGCATAATCTGCCCTGTGTTACAGAAGAGTCCCCTGACAGCAGGGGTGTGAATATATGTGTGTGTGTGTGTGTGTGTGTGTGTGTGTGTGTGTGTGTGTGTGTGTGTGTGTGTGTGTGTGTGTGTGTGTGTCACTATGTGCGGAGTCATACATGTTTGCGTTTAAGCGTCTGTCGCTTTGGTTTGAACGCTTCAGTAATAGTGCTTTAACAGTGCCCTCTGCCGTCCGTTGACAGCATAGCAATCCTTCACGCACTCCGTTAATAAAATAACACCAAATAAATGCGAAAAGAACAGTTGCGTTGCTCATAAGTGATTAGTTTTAGCAGCCAGAGGAGAAAAAAAGAAGTCTTTGAGAAATGTTATGGTGTAGACCGGTAACTTCAGCGCTGTGGTGAGCTCAGTATGCAGGATCGGCCAAGTGTGTGTGGTTATACTCATTGATTATATGTCGGTCTGATCTCCACTGAATGCCCATTAGAGCAGACGAAGCCAGATGAATGCACACACGCCACCACAACACACACATGCTAGGTTATGCAGGTTTTAAGTCATATTTTTCCTTGTGTGTGTGTGTGTGTGTGTGTGTGTGTGTGTGTGTGTGTGTGTGTGTGTGTGTGTGTGTGTGTGTGTGTGTTTTGCATACATCATTTAGAGCGAAAAGAATCGTATTTTGTAAATAAAGGTTTTTTAAAATTAAGAAAACATTCATATAAGTGTTAAGGAATAGCTAAAGTAGCAAAACAGCTAATTTTGATCATAAAACCAAACCATGAAAACAAAACAGCCAATCATCGTAGGTTTTATTAAGCTTCTTTATTTCTGTTAGTTGTATGTGCTGAGTTCAAACTGATTCATAAAGTAGTTTTCAATATTTTCTCTTAGTGGCTTGTGTTGCTAACTCTTTTTCCAGAAAGCTAGCTTGACTGTAGCTACTAATGAACATTACTTCACAAACAATGGGAACAACTGCTATTTGGGCAAAAAATAGTAGGGCTGACAAAAGAGAGAGAGAGAGATGATGAGAAAAATATAAGCTTGATGACAAAATTCTACATGACAGTTGGCGGCAGAATTAAAAGGGCTCTGGTGAAAAAAATGACAACGATGACAGAAAAATGTATCAATGGCAGATTAAATAGGATGAGAGGATGTATTTTCTTGGCTCTTGTTTTAATTCTTTTTGTTTAATCTTTCATAATAGATGATCAAAACAAATCATAATGGAGCCTGCCATCAACAACTAAATGAAACTAGCCAGAAATGTTAAGATTTCTGTGATGTGTTCAAAAAGACTTTACAGCCCATCTTACAGCTTGAAGGAAACTCTATTTATTTATTTATTTATTTAGGTAATTGATGGTCGTCTGAGTTTAGCATGCAACCAAACAAAAACTGGATGATAAGCTGAAAATCGGACAAGCATGGAAAAAAAAGTATAGGACTATCGCTACTTAAATTCAGCATGAAATGAACCTCTATCTAATGAATCCCTATCTACTGTCTAAATGCATGGGAGATCTTCCACTTCTTCCACTGCATGGTAAGTTTAAGGTGTTTCGCTGTTTATTCAACTGAACTGATGTTGCGTATTAAATTTGTATTCTGACAGAAAACGACGTCTGTTCTTACCGACTCTCTTTTTCCACTCGAGACACATGCTGTGAAGCTTCTGTTCTGATAATCACTTGCATCATTGATCTTCATTCTCTTCAGCTCTATATTAGAACGACTCCAAGCCTCTGCTAATGCAAATATAACTCAGATTTTAAGACGTGAGGGCAGAGCTTCACACATGTGCCCAATAATTAACCATGTGGGTCATCAGGCAACTCTGGCAGTCTGTGGGCACAGCAGGGATGGGTCCTTTTCTGACTAACAGCTGGAGGGAGCTGCGTGTGTGTGTGTGTGTGTGTGTGTGTGTGTGTGTGTGTGTGTGTGTGTGTGTGTGTTTGTTTGGCTGTTTGGAAGGAGGTATAATTGGGATTACAAGCTGTAATCAGGAGTCGTGCTGACTGCCCCAGTTTTTGCAGTTTATCTGATTCATTTACTTAGAAAAAGCCTCATGGTCTTGGTCTGAGCCAGTCACGAGAAGGAAGGAGAGACAAATAATTACTCTCTTTATAGTCTTCTCTTCATTTATCTACACCTCCCACTTCTTTGTTATGGGGCATCAGTCGATCAATCATAAATTGTGCACTGAAATATGCTAATAAATCTGTTTAGATATCCGTTTACATTGACATTTACTAAATGTGACGATGTGTCTTTCTTCTTTCTAAATGGCAAATTAAAATCATGTTGCACAGTTCTCTGCTATATAATACTACGGAATATAAACACAGCAAATTTAAAGAAAAACTTACTTTTATGAGTTATGAGGTTGTTCATTGATGGAATAACGTTTTGTTAAAGCTGTCAGTCCACATTATTTCAAATTATTTTTCCAAATAATCATGTTCAACAGTGGAATTCCTTATAAAAACATTAACAATGATTTTTCAGAAAAAACAAACAAACAAATGAACTGCAACAAGCAAATTGCACCAAAAGTCAATTCCCTTATGCTCTCAAGCCACTTTAATAATTGCATGCATAATATGCATATTTTACGATACACATAAAATATATTGCTTCTATATTTCATATTAATGTCTGGTTTTATATATGTATTAATAATAATGACAGTATTTATTTTATTATAATGACCTTCTGGCTGTTTTTTTTATTTTATTCTATTTGCAGCATTAGTTTTAAAAAAAAACAAAAATGCCAATCTCAGACATGCAGATAACTAATGAAAAGTAAATATTTTCCAACAAACAATTGGTTTTAATTATTTATTACATTTATTACAACGAACATAAATTTGCTGTCTTTATCACACATAATAACACAGTATAAATATTTTTGAATGCACATAACAGTATTCAATTTCCTTCATAATTTAAGGGTCTCTCGCAAGTGGGATCATTATATTTGGGGGCTGAACTAACATAAAGCTACAAGAGCTTAAAGCAGTTCTACATTCATCTACATTCACGTAGCTACAGATACCGAAAATCCTTTCTGCCCACCAACATTAGTTTAGGTTATTAATCTTTTCTTTTTTTTTCACTTGCATCAGCTTTCGCTCAGTATTTCTGGATGAGAAGAAACACGATTTTTATCACAAAAACCGGCGAAAATGAGAGACAAGAGTCTCATTAACCAACAGCTGTGTGGTGATGATGAGATTCACAGAGAGGAAAAGGAAGGAAGGAAAGAGAGATGAAGAAAATAATGGAGGATGAATGGAGTAAAAGGCTATGTAAACTGCATGTGTTCATGATGCAGATACTTCATCATTCAGAGATTTATTTAGCGTTGCTGAGCTCCTCGTCGAAATTCTGTTAAAGTAAATATCAGTGCTACACCAAATACGCCTGATGCAAATGAAGGAGCTGTGATACAAATAAACCATGAAATAACCCACTGCCTAAGTAAATACCACTCCTGCTTGCTGGTTGCTAATGTCTTCCTTGATTTTTTTTTGGCAGTATTATTATCATTAGCTCAACACAAACAAGACAATGGCGAGTCCCCGCCATGACAGAACAACAAAAGTATGTGTTTTTATCCGAGAGTGAGTCAGTGTCAGTGGGTGTTAATCCTACGGCATTCTTAGCAAGGGTGCTCTCGTTTTCATTCCCAAATAAGTACCGAGGCCACCAGTATGTGACTGAACTGGAAGAGAGATGAATTACATAAAGTTTGTTCTCTTTTCTATGTCAAGTCGAGTACCGACACAAAAAAGGGACCGAGGTCGTCGCCGTTATTATTGCTTGTGACACAGAGCTATGGAGATCATATATTATCAGCCGTTGGACTGAACCAGATAACCGAGTCAATGCAATGCAATATTTTACCTGGGTAGAAATCCGTTATTTCTTCCACTTGTTGAAAATAATCAAAAGGGACTCATTTTCAAATGCTAAAAATGAAAACACGGTCATTTTAGGAACTAGTTTTGATATCGTGCAAAAGAAAATACGTAGGGATTGGAGCGCGGAACTAACTCCACAGTAGCGAGCTGTAGAAAAATACCGTAGAAACAGCGCCTTGCAAAGTTACCTTTAGAACTTTCTCGCCATCCAGTGGTCAAAAGTATAAACTGCATTTAAATTTTCTTTCATTCAGGCTTTACTCCAGGCATGGATAAAATGCAAATAAATCAGTAAAAATACCAAAACAGAACAACGCATGACCAACATGAAGTGAGCTATCATTGCCTGCGATTTTGTGCACTGTGTGTTGTATATTAAGTAAGCCTATAAGTTTATTTCTTCAATGATCATGCTTTCTGATCAATTTCCTTTCCTTAAAGTAAACTATTTCCTTAAAGTTAACCTTTCCTTAAAATTAACTATTGTTTTATTACAGTAAAAGTGTAGCAAACTTTTTTTGGCATGTTTAATACCATTTTAATAACGACTGTTTACCACGGTTGAACTAAGATTAGCATGGCAAAACCATGGTTTATTTGTGGTAACCATGGTTTAACTATAGTAACCATGGTTGTTTAGTTTAATTTTTAATAATACCACGGTTAATTTTCATAAGAGTTGTGCAATAGTTTGAACAAAAGCATCTCTCTTTCATTTTCAGAATATTGTCATGTGGCTACTTTACCTTATGGATGTGTATAAGTGACATAGCACAGATTGAAGATTGATCAATGTAAACGCATGAACGGCATAAACAAGGAAACAAGACACCTGACACATGCTAAAAATATGCTCAGGCCTAAATAAATATGTACTTCTTACCATCAAGTACCTTTTGAAGTGGTACCAGCACCCTGTTGCAACTTTTGTCCCTTTTTATTTCAGACATTATTTAGGTTATATGAAATTTAAGCATTCAACCTAAATTATTATTAGTGTAATGCGCATATATTCCTATTCTCTCTTATTAATGATATTATTGTAATTGTAAGGCATTGTAAGGCATTGTTTGTTATAATGGCTTTAAAACACACAAAACTAGCTTTTAGGATGAGAAGATCCTAATGGAGGACCAGGAAATTGGGAGATGTTTTTCATTCAGTTTGCATACCACTGATAGTACACTTTAAAAAAAAAAACTGTGAGAGTATGCTTGGACTGTAGAAGAATGTGCAAAGTCATTTTCTGCCAGCCATTTAAATGGTAATATGCATGGAATGCAAGAGAAGAAATCAGAAAATCCCTCTGGAATTACTCCCAAAATCGAGAGAATAAAGTCACACTTCCTGTTCTACACTTTAAAACCTTTAAAGTCAGATCTAATGGTTAATAACAGCCCTTAATTCATAGTTATTTGCATGATAGTCACTATTAAGCTCAGTGGCAGAAGCAGGACGGAGCGCACGGGGCGCGGGCAAGTGCGGCGCCGCGGCACAGGAAACGGAAACGCAGCGAGCGCGGGCACAGAAGCGACAGACGCAGGCGCGGGCACAGGAACGGGGACAGAGCGACGCGGCGCGGGTACAGGAACGGACAGTTAAACCAGATGACTCATGTCACAAAAAATACCCACAAATAATTGTTTATTAATGTATAATAACGATAGATTTATAACTCTTTTTAACTGTAAATGATACATGAAACAAATAAGGCCTCCGTGTCTCGTGTCTCATTATATCTACCCAAACACTTTATCACGTTGGTATTTTAGTGTCTTTTAACAGACACTTTACTGAACATTGCTGTTTATGAATTATTAAGTAGAATTAATAGACTAAACAACCAAAAGGTTGAGAATTTTACGTATGACGATAAGTATAAACCCCAGTTCTTTTTTTTCACATTTTTATTTCTTAAAAACCGTGTTTTTGTTGTTAGTGGATTTGAAATTAAGAACATCTGAGGTCAATTTATTAAAATGTTTAAAACTGTAATTAAAATTAAGTTACCCGATCTCATGAATGTTTGTATAAATAGTACGCCGAATAAAAACGAAAACTCGTGTTATACAGTAGATGTTTGGGGTTGTGGGCTAGATGTGAATCATATGCACGCCAGATACACACGTCTCATATACGGCGAAGTCCATTTTTGCGTATCGATACAACGAGTTTTCGGGTTTTTTTGGTGTATGATTCACAAGCATTTTCATGAGACCTGGCTGAATACATGTATGATTTTGAGGTATTGCTGTAGAATCATTCAACGGTTCACATTCTTCTTTAACCTATTTGCATCAGGTTCATGCTGACCTTTCCTGTGAGACATAAGAAAATAATTTAATTCCTTATTGTAAAGTAAACAATGGAATGTATTTACTAAATGCAACTGTTTATATAAGGCTGTTGTTAATAGGTAAATGAACCTGCTCCAATTCTGTGAACTGACTAAAACCATTAATTTATTAGTAATGAACTCACTCTTTAAACCAGAGGGTAACTGGATGCAGTAGCGATGCCACACTGGTTGTTCTTGTTCCTGGACATCAGGATGTAGCCCTTGTTACCCCAGTCAAGACCCCAGCTAAAATCACAGCAGGTTAGTTGTAGTTTTTCTCATTGTTCAGCAGCATACTGTTTTTGTTTCATCAGCTTGGGCTTTTTTCTTAACCTGTTCTTGACGATCCAATAGTCCTCTCCACTTGAACTTCCGTATCCAACAGCCAAGACACCATGATCTAAGTCAGAGCTGCTGCAATCAGGCTCATTGTAGACACCTAGCAAAGAAAATCGACCAAATAAGACAACAAATTTCTTGCATAAATAATAGATAACGAAATGTGACATGTAAAAACCTAGCCCTTAAAAAACAAGAGCTACAATTACCGGATTCATAGAGCTGAAAGCTGCTGTGTCCAGCGTCGATGGCGACAGATACAGGGCCGATTGTGGCAACAGCCTCCTGTAGTGCACTTTCATCCCCACTGGTGATATCAACATATCCTGTGCAGGTGGCTCCCACAGTGCTCGGGTTAAAGCGGCACGTATCGTCCTGCATAGAGAAAAAATTATGAGCAACAATGATTAAATATTATTAAAAAACAAAAAAGCTGAAGCAATAAAGTCAGAATCTAACAAATCAAACTCACAATGGCCTCATATGGGTAGGACTCCTCTGTATCCAGACCCCCGTTGGCTTTAATGTACTGGAAGGCCTGGTCCATTAGTCCTCCACCACAGCCCATGTTCCCAAAAGAACCAGAGCAGTCCACCAGCTGCTGCTCACTCAGAGACACCAGTTTTCCTGTCTTCTTGAATGTCTGACCCTCCAGGGCACCGGTCTGAGAGATAAAAGAGGGATGAATAAAGCAGAAAGGTCAGGCTGCTGAACAAGAATGTACAGTGTATGGACTCTGTAAGCATTTGCCATTTAAAATCTGTTTGTAAAGGCAAAAATGTGGGTCTTACTGCACTGAAAGCCCAGCATGATCCACACTGCTCCTGGTCTTTAACATCAGTCACATAGCCCTTGTCCCTCCAGTCCACAGAACTGGGCAGCACAACAGCATCCTTCAGCCGGAAGAAGGTAGCACCACCACGGGCCTTAGTGTTATTCATGGAGCCCAGGCATCCACGGAACACCACCTGCCTGTATTCCTCGTTGCTCTGAGAGAGGATAAAGCGGATATGAGGATGTGTAAGCTAGATTTTTAAATATTGTGTGTGTGTGTGTGTGTGTGTGTGTGTGTGTGTGTGTGTGTGTGTGTGTTTTCATTTTTACCATGTCAGCAAAGTATGTCATGCCAAGCCTGTAGGATTTGATGCCCTGATCTGCCATCATGTTGTGGACCAAAACCAGTTTGCGATTGGACATCCAGGTCTGCTTACGCTGAGACTCTTCCTCCACAGAACGGTAGATCTTACCTGAAACACACAAGCACAACTGATGATGACGCTTTGTCATTTAAACAGTTCATATAGTTTAAAAATGGAATAAATTGAAATAATTCAACAAAAAAAATTGTCTTTATTTAACATCAATTTCAAAATTTCAAGCGTCTTATGAATTTCTTTAACATTTTTTCACATTGCATAGCAACCAGTTGAACTACCGTTATATCTTACATGATGCTTGCCAGAAAGTAAATATCTTAAGTACACTTTTAAAACAATTAATTTGATTAAAGTTACATGGTAAAAAAAATATTTGAGTTTCAATTTAACAGTTTTGTCTTTTTTTTAACATCAGTTTACATTTTCCAAGCAACATTATTAATTTGTTTTATTCTAATTCAGCTTGAGGCATATGTGACCCTGTACCAGAAAACCATTTAGCATAATAAGGAAATCACCTTTAATGTTGCCCAAATGAAGTTATTATTGTATATTAATAATAAAAAATAATAAAACAGGTACAAACTAACTTAATGGAACATGGTCTTTATTTAATGATTTATAGAAAAATTATTTTTACTCATACTTTGTATTTCTGGTTATTGCTACAAATATACCTGTGCTATTTATGAGAGGTTTTGTGGTCCGGGGTCACATATTTTCACATTTTGTATACAACCTGTTGAACTACCAGTATACTGTAACCCTGGAAAGTTACTCTCTGTCAAGTTAAGTTGAGTCATTTCTCATATACACTGCTGTTCAAAAGTTTAGGATCAGCAAGATTTTTATTACTTTTAAAGAAGTTTCTTTGCTCATCAAAAATAAAGAAAAAACTGCAATACTATGAAATATTATCGCAATTTGAAATACCAGGTTATTTTAATATACTTTCAAATGTAATTGTCCCCCTTGGTCATAGTTTTTATTGTCACATGATCCTTCAAAAATCAGTCTGATATGCTAATTTATTATCAATGTTAGAAACAATTTTTGCTGCTCAATATTTTTTGGAACCTGGGATACTTTTCTTAGGATTTTTTTTAGATGAATACATAGTTAAAATGAACAGCATTTATACAGAAGAATAAAAGCCTGAAGTGGGAAAGCGCACAATGAACAATGTGTGAGATTAATTTAAACTCTTCTGTCTTTGTTAATTAACCTGATGGCTCTCTTTCATCAAGATTTTAAAGAAGATATATATAAAACTAGAGAAGCAGACTCTCTTACCAAATTTCATTTTCCATGCGTGAAACTCCAAGTCCTCCAGAGAAAGACTGGCAGCGCTGGCAACAGCCAGAAAAGCAGCAGCAACGACCAAAACCCTCATCCTGTACAGAGAAAGACACGAGTGTGAGGTTGAACAAAAACTGCACGAGATAAAACAGAACTGACTGTCTAACGTCACTGTTTCGTTTCTTCTGTCGCCCTCCCCCACATTTTTCCTCCAAAAGCATTTGTTTTTAAATCTGGTTAAACCTGAGTACTTGATGGTATGTAGTATATACATTTCCTTGATGTCAGTCACCCGGCCTGTCAGTGTTCACCAGAATGAAGTCTGAATGTCTATAGGGGTTATCATGAATGAATACACTCAATAAATACATAAATAAATAATATATGATATCATATCACGGGGTCTGTTTAAAATTGTTTATTTGCATGAGTAATGCATATGTTTCTTAAAAGCTAACCAGGCTGGATAGACATTCTCAAGAGAAACTTCTGAAACACCCTCTCAGGACCTCAAGCTCGTCTAAACTAGTAATGTTTTACTTTCAGTTATTGTATTTTTTATTAATTCTATCAGTCACTGACAGATGGATAGGAACAGAGGGTGAGCTTCTTTCTATAATATTTATATGTGACCAAAATCCAGCAGATACATCTCACAATGGAGACTTGATTTTATTATTTTGAAAAAAGCCTTGCGGTTTGGATTCCTGACCATTTAAAGAACTGTTCAGTTAATATAAGCCAAACACATTGGCTACCAGCTTGTTTTTAGTGTTCTTTAGTGTTCAGATGAAGACTTGGTTGCATGATTTTTTTGGGAAAAGGTTTAATGTTTAAAATTCCTGATGATTTTAAAGAGCTGTGTGGTTGAAACAAACTGAGCATTGTGCTGATCGTGAATTATAAATAGAAAATATAGGAAAAGACCAAACAACAAGGATGAGAGTTTGACGATAAAATATGTCTTTTATTTTATTCCATGTTTTATTTTATTTCATACTTCATACTTCAATACTCTTTATTCCATACTTCATACTAACATAGTGTTTTCCTAGTTAGGGGATTTAAAAATATAAACATAGGCTGAAGTTAGTTTATTGAAATTGTTCAAACTGTAATTAAACTCAAAATACGATTGAGGTATTATTGTAAAATCAGTCAAATGGTCCACATTTTCTTTTCGCCCTTCTGTTACAGGTCCATGTTCATCTTTCCTGCAGAACATAAGAAAATAATTTTATTCTTAACTGCAAAATGTATTTATTAAATGTAAACCTATGATTTAACTGTTTATATAAGGCTGTTGTTAATAGGTAAATGAACCTGCTCCAATTCTGTGAACTGACTAAAGCCGTTAAATTATTAGTAATGAACTCACTCTTTAAACCAGAGGGTAACTGGATGCAGTAGCGATGCCACACTGGTTGTTCTTGTTCCTGGACATCAGGATGTAGCCCTTGTTACCCCAGTCAAGACCCCAGCTAAAATCACAGCAGGTTAGTTGTAGTTTTTCTCATTGTTCAGCAGCATACTGTTTTTGTTTCATCAGCTTGGGCTTTTTTCTTAACCTGTTCTTGACGATCCAATAGTCCTCTCCACTTGAACTTCCGTATCCAACAGCCAAGACACCATGATCTAAGTCAGAGCTGCTGCAATCAGGCTCATTGTAGACACCTAGCAAAGAAAATCGACCAAATAAGACAACAAATTTCTTGCATAAATAATAGATAACGAAATGTGACATGTAAAAACCTAGCCCTTAAAAAACAAGAGCTACAATTACCGGATTCATAGAGCTGAAAGCTGCTGTGTCCAGCGTCGATGGCGACAGATACAGGGCCGATTGTGGCAACAGCCTCCTGTAGTGCACTTTCATCCCCACTGGTGATATCAACATATCCTGTGCAGGTGGCTCCCACAGTGCTCGGGTTAAAGCGGCACGTATCGTCCTGCATAGAGAAAAAATTATGAGCAACAATGATTAAATATTATTAAAAACCAAAAAAGCTAAAGCAATAAAGTCAGAATCTAACAAATCAAACTCACAATGGCCTCATATGGGTAGGACTCCTCTGTATCCAGACCCCCGTTGGCTTTAATGTACTGGAAGGCCTGGTCCATTAGTCCTCCACCACAGCCCATGTTCCCAAAAGAACCAGAGCAGTCCACCAGCTGCTGCTCACTCAGAGACACCAGTTTTCCTGTCTTCTTGAATGTCTGACCCTCCAGGGAACCAGTCTGAAAGACAAAAGAGGGATGAATAAACACAAAACGGTTAAAAAGGTTGAGCTATGGGCTCTATAAAGATTTTCAGTATGAGATTTGTTTGTAAAGGCAAAAATGTGGGTCTTACTGTACTGAAAGCCCAGCATGATCCACAATCTTTCTGGTCTTTAACATCAGTCACATAGCCCTTGTCCCTCCAGTCCACAGAACTGGGCAGCACAACAGCATCCTTCAGCCGGAAGAAGGTAGCACCACCACGGGCCTTAGTGTTATTCATGGAGCCCAGGCATCCACGGAACACCACCTGCCTGTATTCCTCGTTGCTCTGAGAGAGGATGAAGCGGATATGAGGATGTGTAAGGTACATTTTTAAATATTGTGTGTGTGTGTGTGTGTGTGTGTGTGTTTTCATTTTTACCATGTCAGCAAAGTATGTCATGCCAAGCCTGTAGGATTTGATGCCCTGATCTGCCATCATGTTGTGGACCAAAACCAGTTTGCGATTGGACATCCAGGTCTGCTTACGCTGAGACTCTTCCTCCACAGAACGGTAGATCTTACCTGAAACACACAAGCACAACTGATGATGACGCTTTGTCATTTAAACAGTTCATATAGTTTAAAAATGGAATAAATTGAAATAATTCAACAAAAAAATTGTCTTTATTTAACATCAATTTCAAAATTTCAAGCGTCTTATGAATTTCTTTAACATTTTTTCACATTGCATAGCAACCAGTTGAACTACCGTTATATCTGTAACCCTAGAAAGTTACTCTGTGTCAAATTTTGAGTTAAGTCATTTCTCCTAGTATAAAAACCTTAAGTGAGATTCATCTAAACTCTTCTGTCTTTGTTAATTGTCTGAATGGCTTCACTGTCTGTTTTGACTAGTTTGTTCATTCAGTCAGTATAAAGAGAACCTGATGGCTCTCTTTCATCAAGATTTTAAAGAAGATATATATAAAACTAGAGAAGCAGACTCTCTTACCAAATTTCATTTTCCATGCGTGAAACTCCAAGTCCTCCAGAGAAAGACTGGCAGCGCTGGCAACAGCCAGAAAAGCAGCAGCAATGACCAAAACCCTCATCCTGTACAGAGAAAGACACGAGTGTGAGGTTGAACAAAATAAGCACTAGATTGTCACAGAATTGAGGTGTCTGACTTCACTGTTTCATTTCTTCTGTAATACTCCCCCACTTTTTCCATAAAACTGTATTTTTTTTTTTATGTGGTTTAACCTGAATACTTACTTGTGGTGGTTTCCTTAATGTTCGTCACCCGGCCTGTCAGTGTTTACCAGAACGAAGGTCTGTGTTTATATAGGAGTTTTTATTGTCTCTAATCAGGTGCCTGTCATAAACTCATAAAAGAACTACTGATGCTGAGTGCAAAAGAAAAAAAAGGGAAATACGTAACAGCAATTGTGTGTGGCTAGTAATGCTGGGGAACACGCTGTGTGGAATTCAGTTTCCTGTAAACATCAACCGGAGATTCTTTTCTTCTTTCTTTCATCTTCTTCACAGTGTGTTTGCCTGATTGTGTCTTAGCAGTATGTAAATTGTGTTTTTAATTAAGTTATTCAATGGAAAGGTCAGCGGTCATACCAATGACAACACTGCAAAACGTCAGTCATAAATGTTTTGATGGAGTTGCAAATTTTCCGGCACTTCCAGTAACTGCATGTGACACATTCTTTCAGAACCAGTATGCCTGTGTGTGTCTATGTAATGTGTTTGTGTGACTTAGCTATATAGCCTATGAGGAAACATTTTGACCTAATCTGAAGAAAGCAAACATTCTTTATAACAAAAAACATATATATATTTGTGTAGGCTGCTGTGGGTTTGTGCACCCTGTATATGACAACAAACATCTGTCATATACATAGATACATAGAATATGTGACTGAGTGCTGTTGATTACAGGAAATGTTGCATGGCTGTCGATGTATAGGCCTGCAGTATAGACAATGTTCATATTAACACAAGAACACAAAGCATAGGTTAATCAAAATTCTTTTTTTAAAAGCTCCAGGCAAAGATCACCTACTTCCCTGTCATCACATTCTCATATATAAAATCACATGTCTTTTACTACACTGTGATAATTATTTGTCATTCTCACTACTTGTAAGCACTGTGAATAATATAACATTTGATTTCCTGTTGATGTGAAATACTGTTTGAGTATGATGATTCAGATTTTTCTGAATTGCTTGTCTCGATTTCTTCTAAATGTTTTACCCAACCCCAGACATCCTGTTTACCTCGTTCTCGCAAAGATTTTGCCTCATTAACATATTCTGTATCTCCCGCCCTTGTTTTTAAAAGTCTCATTTTCCCTTCACACTGTCCCATAATATCTTTCCGACAATCTCTCAGATGATAATGAATCCTGTGAACTATGGACTCAAGGCCACCGTAAAGATCATTTATGTGTGTCTCTCTGAGCTGTTTTTGCACTGTCATGATAGAGGTAAAAAAAATCAAGTGACATGGCACTGCAGAGTTCCTCACATTTGAAGAACACGGCAGATGTGGTTTTAGGGTAACATGCTGCAGTTCTCTATAGGATGACTGGGCTTCTTTGTGTTGAAGAGGACAAAAGTACAGAGCTCATCTTGTTTTGGGTTGTTTTGCACGTGTTTTGTGGTGGTTTCAAATGTATAGCTGTTCTCATGTCTTAGTGCTTAGTGTACATTTTATGCACAAACATGTTTTCCTCTGCATTATTGTCTAGCATTATAATAAAGCCTAATGCTCATTGACCGAGACTATTATTTGATCAAAATGCAGTAAAAGCAACAATTACCATATTGAAAAGAATTGTGTTCTGTTAAATATTTTGACAAAGCTATATTCTTAGCAGGCCTCTTAGCAGACTACTCGAATCTTCAGAAATCATGCTGATTTTCAAATCCTGAGATTAAACTGACTGCATAGTTTGTGTCGTTACATTTTTTTATATAGTACCATAATGATGTTGCTGATCGTAATAACGTTAATGCTAATAATACTTCACTGTTTGATTTCTGTTTATTTTTGTACAATTGTGTTATTGTACGACCACCACTTGATGTAAAATCCAAATAAAAAAATGACTGATCTTAGCCACGCTAGGTACATTTAGGCCACCGGATGACAAAAAGCACTTGCTTGCTGTATTTCTGATCACATGTTTGAATTATACAATTTTTATAGCTGGTGTCAAGTGACTGACTGTATCTGTGTCTTAAAAACTTGCACAGACAGAAGACCAGACAATATCTCTCCTCAAAAATATTTTCACTTTTTATCATCTAACACATGACTGCCGTATAACAATAATGCAACTGCACAAGCATGTGATTTTGCCAGATTTGAATGTTTTTCAGAGACTGTTTCTCAACCAACATAAAGAATACTTTGCTAGTGATGTACAAATAGGGGTGTTTTTGCATATTTTTGATTAGTACACCAGTTGTATTTTTTTTTTACTTTATATACATGCAAATCTGAATATTTTCTTTTTACACCAACAAACAATTACTATATATAACCAGCAGATGTCGTTTCTGTTCATGTAAATGTGAAACACCTGACAAAACCTTTAAGGTCACGCACCATTTCATGTCCTTTTTGAATAATGGTTCACACTTGAGCTGATCATGAAATGACTCGATGTCTTTCTTATTCTGTAAAAGTGCAGTAATGGTTGAGAAACAGAATAACTCAATGCCTTGTTCTTGTTCTGGCCTATTTATTTCAGGAACTCCGTGGCGTGCGTTTCATTACATATATATATCCATAATCAACTTTGTATTTATCTTAAAACATAAATATAAATAGTCCCTGTTGACAGTCAGAGATTTTGTACCAGCTGGCTGTCATGTTTTTACAGTTTTGGCAGGGGAGTCCTAGAGGAACCAACTATCCATTCACCCGTTTATAATTTCATGACCAGACAAGAGTGAGATTTTGCGACCTACAACATCAGTGATAAGCCTGGAACATCTTTCCTTCCTGGAGAACATAAACACTATCAAATCTGGGCTACATCAAGTACATAATTACGCAAGACCAAAAAGTAAATCAAGGCTTTCTGTCAGTGACCTTCCTCTCTTTGACTAACATGTTAACTGGAAATGCTTCTTTGGTTCACACCCGTACAACCCATTTATGAAATATCTAGCAAGTATAGTAAGACGTCTTTGAGAAATGAGTAAACGTTCACGACAAGAACAAGGCAACATTTTTTAAATGAATGTTTAATATGGAAATACAAATCATTTCTTACATTATAGTCTTAACAGAACATTCTCTCATTCGTTAATTTTTAATTTAATAAAGTAGACTCACACATAAAAAATACACCAAAAATGACTTTCCTCTTATAATAACATTCATGGAACCTTTTCAATTCTCTACAGTGGTTCATTAACCTGAAAAATCACATCATTTTTTCCACTCTTTTCTGATACGGTATGGTGTATTCATTTTTTTAATTCTTTCAAATTCTTGGCACGTTTACAAAAAAAAAAAAAAAAACCCAACAGCACTGGCCGACAGTGTATTTTAATTGAAACACATAAATACTAATGCATTTATAAATAAAAATACTGTACATGGGAAGAATAATAATGCAACGAAACAATACAAACACATTGCTGCCATCCTTATTTAATCAATATAAACAGCCAGTTTCTTTTTTTTAGAAAATGTGTCATTCTGTATATACTGCACCATGCATTGTTTCTTACGTCTCAACGTCCGAACAGAGAACCGTAGAGGGCAAGCTGGATTTTTACACCACAATAAATTAGTTTAAAAAAGATCAAAAAGAGAAAAACAGAAAGACCACATCGTCTGCCTCCCCTAGGGGTTCTGTCCTCACCCTATGTTCATATCTCCATGGTGCACACAAATAGTCCTGGAGCGTGTTCAGAGCGTGTGCAGAGCTGCTGAAGAGAGCCGCTGTGCGTGGGGGCTAAAGAAACAACAGTTCGGTTACAATGGGCCAAACTGCAGGCTTTAATTGGATGGTCGATGAAGGGCTTCTCATTAAAACCAGTAGAGCTCCTTCCCTTTCTTGTGGTGCTGGAGACCTGCGGTGCAAAGCAGACATGAACACAATGGCTGAACACAAGGAGGAATCATTCACACACACAATCTCCATGGTGGCTGCAAACTCTCTATATAATAAGCACCAACAACTGAGGCCAAACAATCCATTTCCTGCCATTAACCTGGAGGGTGTGTGGCTCATTTGCTTTAAACATAATTTATGCACTTTGGTAAGCAGAACATTGCGCCGAACTTGATCGGTAATTTGCTGGTAAACTCTCCGCTCGGAAAATTAAGTTCTGTGGCAGACATTAAAGCTTCATTAAATGACAGACACTAAATGGCTTCATTTTACAAAACTGAAAGTTTACAAGCAAATTACTGATAACGTTTTCACAATGTTACGTTTTTAAAAATCATATTGTTTATGTTGCCAGAAAAATGACTAAAATGCTAGAGCTACAAAAAAAAACCAATTTTTTTGTGCATTATTAGATATTTAATGTTTTTATATTTTGACGTATCATTTTTGTATTATTTAATATTTTTGTGTCACAGGTTAGAACATATTTAAATGATTAATCATAAGACACATCTCTGAGATTGTAGAAATTCTTTGGATCAGTCTACAAATGTGGTTTTCGTCCCCTTTATGCATAAAATGTGGTTTGAAATGCTGAATGTTTTTTAATATAAATATTTTTGATATTGTGTAGCCAGGTTATGCAACAATCCTATAATTTCCTCTCTTTAAAAGTGTTCTATGAATTAATATGAATCGCTGACATAATCATTTTAAGATGTGCACTCTTCAGGGACATATACATAAAATTCTTCTCTTTTATCTTTTTGTTACTGATACATATTCAGAGGATATTTATAGACATATCGGTAACACCTTAGAATAGGCAGCACTTGGGTAGGATTGGGGATGTAGAATAAGGAATTAATATGTGCTTAATAGCACTAACAAATTGCTAATATTCTAGTAATATGCATGCTAATAAGCAACTAATAGGTGAAACCATAAAATAAAGTGTTACCTATATTCATAGGCTAACGTTACCTTCATTAAATATAAAAAAATTTAAAAAGATTCATTACAGTAACCTCAGTACTTGCATTTTATTTCCCTGCATTAGATCACCATACCTGTTTCCATGTTAAGAGCCAGACTCTGTGCCACTTCCCCAGGCGGAAGCAGCCCTGGCCATGTTGGTGTGGGTTCCAGCTTTCCCACTTCATAATGCCCGGGCAGCGTAGGGAGATGAGGCGGCCGGACAGCAGGCATCAGTAGGGGTCCGTAGTGGGCATCCAGCCCAGGAGGGGAGTACAGTTCGTGTAACGGCCGTGGGGGGGGATAGGGCTGGCTCTGAGAGTAGCTCCAGGACTCTGATGGGTGCGGATGAGCGTGTGAGTGAGGCAGACCCGGGTGCAGGGCCTGGGCATAGGGGTCCATAGCATAGGTGGGAGCACCTGTGGGATCACAGTGGGGTCGGCTGGGCGGAGAGGGGTAATTACTGTCCCAGAAAGATGGAGGAAAACTGCGCCGACTGCTTGAGGATGAAGCATCTAAAGAGGTGAGAAAAGAACGAGAATGACAAAGAGAAAAAACTCTGGATTTTTTTTTTATGTATTTTCTTTTTAGATTGAAAAATATTGGCAGATTTGCAAGTGAGCGAGATCATTTCCCAATTGTTTACCTTCACAGGCATAACTGAATGTTTTTGTACTTGTGTCTTTTTAACATTAACTTGTATGTAGTTGACAGCTTAAGCGTAATAAGACATTAAAGAGAACTTAGTTTGGTAGCGTTATTCACATGCTGTGTTACAGCCACTGCGAGTCTGCTTTCAAAGTGGAGGATATATGATTTAAAATGCATGATTTCAGACATGATAATCAAAACCAAAAAGATTATTCTGGCAGAGTATTTGGGGTGTAAGCTAAAGGCACAGGCGGAAGGAGGAGCAGCTCATTTGCATTTAACAAGACATGCACAAAAACAGCATGCTTCTGCTTACACTTAAAATAGGTATTTCAAAACTAAATAATAAATGATCTGTGTGGTATTTTGAGGTGAAACTTCACAGACACATTCCAGGGACACCTAAGACTTATATTTCATATTTGTAAAAAGGGGCAGAATAAGCGTCTGGTTGTGTTCCGGTTCCATTTGTCTTTCCGTTTGTGAGCCTGGAACGGCGCGCCATGATTACAGAACCTTTCAGAGAAACACAGCATGGTGTCTCGTTCAGGTTGAGTGAACTATTGATTCAATGACTCATTCAATATAAAGCCAATTTGAACAAACTTGAATGCATATTCAATAAAAACAAATTCATTAATCTTTTAGTATTTCTTTTGCTTTTGTTTTTGTTCTGGTTTGCTAATAAAATCACCGAAATCAATCAAGTGATCAAAAATATCAATATTTTTTTTAGTAATGACCTTATAAAGGTTGAAAAAAAGCACCAGAAATCAATATATCGGCCCTTAATGAAAAGTTTAATTCCGTCACTGCTACTGTTGCTATGGTGACCTCCTGAGGAGAATATGACCCCTATTCACGAGCATCTCTCTTCAGTGTGCTCTGACTAACTTGTAATCTCAGGTTTGTGGTTAATGAAATGTTGTCTGAACACTGCTGAAACACTGAAACTGAGTGTTCAAGCTTTAATCAGAGGGATCCGACCCCCTCAAACCCCCCTATAATGTGCACGCCGGTGTCGATTAGTTATCATATTATTAGAGGTCTAGCTGAGATGGCATTTCTCTGTGTCTCATTTGTCCACATATAAGGCCGTTGCACCTTGGACTTTCAGGTCAGGCTTGTCACATGATTTCACATGATTTCCAGCCCCACGCCCGCAGATGTCTTTCTGGCTGAATCATATGGTGTTCCATTTGCTTCTAAAGAGCTTAGCACACATCACAGAAATACACACGGCCACATGAGAGAGATGAGAGACGGAAAGAGAGAGAGGGAGAGAGGGAGGGCTAAAAAGGAGTAAGAAAACCCATCAAAGAGATACAAAAGACGAGGAGGTCAAGACATTGACAACAACAAAAGAGCAGAAGAAAGACAAGAAAAAGCCACCGACTTCTACATGCCATAAAGGTCTATATAAGGCACGGAGTTAAACCTGGAGGTGGTCTTCTCCTTCTGTCATATCAGCCCCCCAGCACCTCCACAGACCTGCAGACCCCTGTCTCTGCTCGTGCCCCCACCTGTTGTTTTTACTAACCCTCTCGCCCCCCATAACCCCTCATAGAATGCGGAGGGAGGGGTGAAGTATGTTTTTAGCCATTACTTTTATATTTAGAATTCCTCTGAAAAAAGACACCGGTGATGTAGTCGTGATCAGAGGAGGGGTGGGCGAGCTCCTCATAAATCTGACGCTCGGTATTGTGAGCCGTTTGAACGCGATATGAGCTCGAGCCACTGCGCTTACCGCCACGTATAAACATAGTATCTGTTGGGAGGCAGGCAGCGTCTGAGAGGCCAGATGAAGATGTCAGGAGGAGGGAGGGAGAGAGGGAGGGAATATACCAAAGGTTCATTAAGGTAAACACGCACAAATTAAGCACCACCTTGCATAGCAGACACTTGTGCGAGTTGGTATTCAACAGACTACTCACGCCATCTCAGCTGGCGGCACAAAAGGGCCCGAAACTGAAAGACATTTGTGACTATTTGTGACTGTGCAACTGTGCAAAATTTTTTGCTCACTCCTTAAAGGGATAGTTCTCACCAAAGGGAAATTTTGGTAATCATTTATTCACTTTCATTATGTTGCGAGTTCACATGATTTTCTGTCTTCCGCAGATCACAAATAAAGCTATTTTAAAGACTGTTTAAGATTTGAAAACTGTCTTGTAGTTTGATTATTCTGGGCCTTATTGACTTTCACTGTGAAAAGTGACATCCTACAGTTTTTACCCTAAAGAGTTATTTCCATAAAAATGAGTATTGTTGGTATAAACTGATGCATATAGATTGGTTCAGTGATGTTAAATTATGTTTTCTACTTTAATAAGTAGATGTTAGTTAATTCTTGTAGATGTTACTATTTTAGGGTATTTTTTTGTTGTTTCAGATTTTTGTATATACAAACATCTTAAATGTTCCTCAAAATATCTTCTTTCGCATTCCTCAAATTTTTTATTCTAAAAGGTGGTTTTCATATTGATTCAACAGAAGGACCGTATCGAATCCCCACAGAACTTAAACAAAAAAAAAACAAGAAATTTTCTCTTACAGAATACTTAATATTTATTAATCCAAACCTTTTTATCCATTATAAATAACTTTTTGGAAAGGTAGATGTTAAAAGTTTATAATGGAATTTTTACGTGTGCAGAAGTAAGTCTGGTTTGAAACGTCTAAGGATATATAACTATATGGTTAAATGATTTTTAGGTAAATTTTCCCTTTAAAAAAAATTATAATTCTTTAATTTCTTACTGACATTGTTCCAACAGGAAGATTCAAAGAATTATATAAAGTCAAATCGATTTGATTTGATATCAGTGCATCTTATTTGAACACAGCTCAGATCGCTTAGCTTAAATTTGTGAATGCAAATGATTGGCAGTGATTTGAAATTCCTTTTCTTTGTCCGCATCTTGTATCAGTCTCCATTCAAACTAATGGGCGCTTTTGCTGCAATCTTACCTGTGCTGGGATCACTGTGCCTCTTTTTGCCCTCGGCCTCCATGTAGGTGCTGAGAGCTCTGGAGAAGTGTTCGTCCACCACGCTGCTAATGTCCCCTTGGTAGTAGGTGAAGAGGACACATCGGGAGCTCAAGTATTCTGCTTCCCTGACCTCTTTGCCCTTCGTAGCCTCCTCTACTTGTCCGGTTGAAGGATATGGTGATGGGGACGGACCCCCTGAGCTGGAGCTTCCGGCAGAAACCGGGACACCCTCCGAGCAGCACGGGGCTGCCACGCTATCCATCGGATCCCTACAGCGAGACGAGGGGCTTCTCAGACCAAAGGGTGCCTAAGAAAAAGAAGTAGTAAAACATTGGATTACATTCTGTTTGTGTGTGCGTGGGTGTGTGTGTGTCTGACTGTGTCAGTGTTTATGTATGCTTGTGTGTGTGTGTGTGTGTGTGCGTGATAGGAATGCAATTATGAATGTATATAGGCGTATACAACAGTTGTGGTCATATATAAAATATATATAACCAAAAAAGACCAGGGCTAGTTGTCATAATCTCAGTAACTATCTGCTGTGTGCAAAAAAATCCAGTTACACCAACGTTTGTTTTCTCTAGCAGCTTTTTTGTTGTTTCAAACATCTTATTCTTAGCTAAATTAAATTTGCATTTCAGTTTATTCCAAAAAAATGTTTTATATTTGTTTGGAAAATTTTAATCATACTTGTATACATTCAGAGTAAAGAGAACTATATAATGACTTGAAATATAATTGTCTAAATTTTAATTGAAAGACTGAAAAGTGTTCTCAGGACAGTCAGATCAAGATAAGTTAACACCTGTATTGTGAATGTTTTTCATGTTTATTTATGCACTTTTTATTCACAACATTTGTTGACCACAAATATTTGATATTTTAGTACCTATGTTCGCCATTTCTTGTATTCCCCATTTTTTACTGTTTAAATGTAGCTGAAAAGTCCTTGTATACTGTTAAATGTCAGTTTCCACTTAGGCAGCTTACATCATGTAATGTGACTGCATCTTTTTTTAACTGTATTTCTGTACAATACTGGAAATGTTTGACTACTTTAATGGCTAAAAACTTGTGCTGAAATGTGATATTTACTGGAAAGTGACAACTTGCCCCACTACCCCGCACAGATAACAAACACAATCATAAAATTAGGATTAAAAAGTGTAAAAATGCACACTTGCGTTTTTTACTTAAATATAAGTTTAAGTATACGTTGCCCAAAGCTATGCATTAAGTGCAAACCTGCTTACCGGTAAAGTGCTGATGAACGCTGAAGCTTTGTGCGCGTACGGTGCGTAATGACCATAAGCCGGGTACATAACATCCAGACAACTCATGATAACCCGCTCGCTCCTCTCGGCTCGCAGGCAGCGGAACTGTCGCGCTCTGTTTCACGTGCAGAAGCAGAGAAACGGATGAGAAAAGTCAAGTGGGACAGTGCAACATCTCGGTGTCGGTAAGCAGAGCGCGCGGTGACTGATCGGTGGTCCACGGTGACGCACACCTGACAGCTGCGCTCGCGGGGACTGTGGTTTGGTTTATACCACAGAATGCGCCCAAGACAGAGCTTCACACGTCGACCCCTCCCACCCCACACCAAGACCCCCGACCACCCTCGAAACTGCGTGATCCACACACAATGCAGAGCGGCGCATGGGGTTTGGGCTACTGGTTTGATTGACAGACTGCATTCATCTGTAATGACTGACGCCTGAAGCAGTTAGACTACATGATGAACCACTTTTTGGAAAATATATATGCAATATTAATATTTTGCACAATTTGAACATGTCTATAGGCATTGTTGGTTGTAACTAAATCAGTTTACATTTTAAGTATTTTATAGTAGCATACATCAGCTATAAAGCTATAAAATTATGTTATTTAGATTATATTTAGAAACAAATTAATTTAAAAAAATGCATATTACACATAAACAAAATACCAAAAGGCTACAAAAATGAAAAAATGATAACAGCTTTATTATTAAACTACAGTTAAGTTGTTCTAAAGAACATTGGTTAATTCTCAGGGTGGCACAGGGGTGTGAGGTATAGTCTGGACACCCAATCCATACCAGCACTTGAGCAAAGAGATTCCTCTCAAATCTAGCTCACATTATCACCTTCACTTAAACAAACACGAGGTCAGTCAAACACACACCTACTAATGTTGTCTCTGTCCCGCTAGTTTACATTAATATTCTGAATCAAAACTGTTAATGCTCTCTTCAAGAAGGAACCTCCTCTAGATCGTGCTCTGTTGAATGTGTCAGATATTCTCCCAGATATTAATATGTTCACATTGGACCTTGAGTGCCAGGGGTTTTCTGACAGACATTCTAGAACGTTAAGAGAATCATGTGGAATATTTGCAGAATTTCATCCAGCGGTGTTAAACAGAGAGGAATGTCTCTGAAGTGTTTGCTCAGGGTCGACCGAGGAGATGTGTGCCAGAACTCTATGTCAGCTTCAATTGACCAATAAACTCTCAGTCTAATATAATTGGTTTCAGACCAACTGGTCCCTCAGAAATATCAGGGCCTTTAAATAATACACATGGTGTAACATTATTTTTCATTGAACTTAAAACAAAACAAATATGCCATTCATATAAAAAAGTTTCAATAAAAAGGAGATATATATATATATATATATATATATATATATATATATATATATATATATATATATATATTTTTTTTTTTTTTTTTTTTTTTGGTGACACTTTACAATACATATACAGTATATATGTTCATTTTAATAAAAATGCAGTTGTTTATTATTCATTCATGTTAGTTCACAGTGCATTAATTATTTTTAACAAGTACAACATGATTTTTATAATGCATTAGAAAATGCTGAAATTAACATTAACTAAGATTAATAAATGCTGTTCTAATGAACCTTATTGTAAAGTGTTACCACTATTACTACTAAAATAATTCAAGCAGTTCCTATGTATACAAGCACAGGATTTTCACTGTGTCTTATCAGTACTAAAACATAAAAAATACCTTTCAGATCTTAATGCAACGTCATGCAAATGCTATGTAATGATTTGTTTTAACACAGCCAATATAGTCCCACAATTATGGAGTACATTTGCGGGAATGAGAGACACGGACACTTGAGACAAAGTTGGATGAAGCTCGGCACTGCTGTCATGAGTACATGCTTAACTATTCCCTGCCGGAGGTCAGGAGGTCTGGGGCCATTAACCTCTCATTTTACACGCATTTAAAAGACTTGTTATCTGTTATGCTGTTGCCCATCTAATGTCCGTCTTGGATAAAGCGCACAGTGTAACTTTATTCGCATAGATGTGTTTTTTTTGGGATACAGGGGGAATGATGCAATGCCACAGGGAAAGGGGTTGAGAGCTTCAGCGTGACGGGCAGCTGCTCCTGACGACACGCAGCACAGAGTTTAAAACAGACTCTGCACGATGACCACATGTAGGAGGAACCATTTATATTAATGGCCATGACCGATTGCTCTCTCTCTCTCGCTCTCTTTTTTCTTTCGGAGTCTTCCCAGCAACACGTATCACTCTCTCCTTCCTTTTTGGAACAGTAAGTCATTTGTCATTACTAAGAAAACAGGTTGTATGACTATATGCGTATGCGTGTGATGTCTAGCCCAGTCTGTATCACAATCTCTGAGCCCCAGCGTATGACCCCTGAGGTAGAGCTCTGAGTGACCAAACTAGGGAACAGAGGAGAAAGACAGACGGCCCCCTCCTTCCCTCCACTCTCCTTCAAGCTCCATTTCTCTTTATTCCTGTTTCATTCACTGTCCAGGCCCCTCTTCCCAAGACTGTGTGTTTGTGTGTGTCTGTATTTGTGAACGGGCAGAAAATAAATGCTGATTACATCATTGTTTGGTTTAGACCCTTCATGCTACACCAAATCTCTCAGTCATAAAACTGAACTGAAAACTCAGTCAGGTGATCACAGGGGTTAAAATGCCATGTAACACACTGCAGGATAGATCTGTGTTCTGCAGCATTTAAGCTTGTTTTAGTAATTATGAAATAACTAAATACACAACATAATACAGTGTAACATGCGATTCTTAAAAAAATATATTAAAAAAAATTTTAATACTTACAAAAATATTAAAAATAAACATTTTAAATATGCTCTTTACATATTTTTAATATATATTTTAACTTTAAAATCTTGATGTTGTGTTTAAAAAAATAATGTTACACATCTTATCATTTGCACAAGAGGTTTTTTTTAGATACTGTTATTTTAAAATTAGCCAAATTAGCTATTTTTGTTGTCTTTTATTATCATTAAATGTCTATATAAAGTTTCGGTTTAATAAAAATGTTGCTGAAATTTAAAATTATTATTATTATTATTATTTACATTTACTTTGTAAAGTAACACATTTTCTTGAATGCTTTTAGATTTAGTTAACTATAATTATCCTGACTGACATATATCTGTGATGTAGGGAGCATTGTATCGCAAGCATAAAAATAATAATAATTCTAAAATTAAATTAAAAAAAGGCTCCTAACCACTTGCACACTCACCCATGTACATAGTGGGTCAGTTCCTGTGAGGACCCTGAAACAACAGTCTGATTTTAGGACCTGGTCTGGCTCATCACCAATGGGGTCAGGGCTGGAGGTTATAGTGTTGTTTGTCTTCTTCAGCTATTGCTCCATGTGTGGCGTACAGTTGCTGCTTAAGCACGCACACACACACACACACACACACACACACACACACACACACACACACACACACACACACACATGTGTGCGCTGTCTGTTACCACAACAAAGGCCACAAGCAGTCTGATTCTACACTATGATCAGGGCTCTAGAATGTTGGTTTAACTTTAGCCCCAAAACTCTTAACTGTGTTACACGAGCTAGCAAGAACAGAAGATGCTTGATCGTCATCTAAGATTATTTCAAGCTTAACAATCTGCTTTCAGACCAAACCAGATCGTCCCTGCATGTCCAATTACAGTATGTTCTATTTTCCCCTTGGCACATCTAATCACAATTTCAATTAGACACATTTGGGGTTCAGTATGACTCCTTACGCAAGGCCATGCCTTTGTTTTTGAAAGACCAGCATAGTTTGTAAAACCATATTTTATTTCAGCATTCCATTCTCCCCCCTCTCTCTTTCTCTCTCTCTCTCAGAAGCCTTCATCTCCATCAAACAGGGATACTTTCTCCTTGGGCCTGTTTATTAAAAGCTAACCCGTTCAGTATGGATAGTACGTGAACAAGCAGCATGACTGAAGTAACTGACGGGTGCTACATTCCCCCTTTGGCAGCCTGGAGTGTCCCACCGATGTAGACAAGCAGCTGATGTCATCCTCGGTGTGTGTGTGTGTGTGTGTGTGTGCATGCGTGTGTGTGTGTGTTTGTAAAGGGCTAGCAGGAGATTGTCACCCTGCTGTTGAACATTCCTGTCCCACAAGCACAGGAGGGCACTACTGCCCCCAGAGAAAGAAAGAAAAAAGAAACAGCGTGAGAGAGAGAGGAACTGAACCGACTGAAGGGGAGATGAGTTACAAAGCTTTTGTGTCACATGCTCCAACAGCGATAATTTACTCCGCTCGAGTCAGATGGTGTTGGTGCCCCTGAATGCAGGAACGTAGATGAGTTCATTCTGCACAGTATAAGACGATCAGACTCGCAAATCATGTTATAGGGCATTTCCGTCAGAAATTTCAAGCCTCTCCAATGCTTCATTGTGGCCGTGCTTCCCAGCAGGGACAATATTCCCTGAATTTACCCCAAACACTTTCGTTTCTTTTTTTAAATATCTCTTTTATATTTCTAAAGCAATCCGCGGTCAGACTGTCACGTGGAATTGGATCAGTTCGACATAAAAATGCATTATTTAGTCTATTTAGGGAATTCGGTTTTAGTGGTTCCACATGAATGTGCTGCTGCCATACTGCTCTGAACTGAGGGAATACTTCGTTGTTGTGCCATGCTGTGTGATTTATTCAGTGATGACATCATAGAGTTCACAGCTATTTTTATTGGCCAGTAAACTGGCAGATCTGCCCTCAGTTACAACAACTAGCCAATCAGAGAGAGTCTGATTGAAACCTATGTAAAATGTAAGAATACACAATTGACTTTAGTGTCATGTGTCCGTAATTGTTGACTCTGTAAAATAAACCCCGTCCCTGTGCTAAAAAGGTCATTGCCCTAACAACTGCACAACTCGAACCAAATACTTTATCCAATCATTTTCCATCTCTTCTTTCTCACAGGACCCTGGAACCGATAGGACATTAACGTCACCCCTGTGCAATCCCTGTGCAATCAGATCAGTGCCATCCATTTCAAATATAAAATTCACCTGTCATTGACCTGTCACTTGCAGCAATGAGAGGCAGAGCTGTTATGACATCAAAGCCATGTGACAACTTGGAACTTTTACCTTGTCAGCATAAATTTTTGGTCCTTTCGTTGAAATTAGGTAAACGGAAAAAGCCGTTTTCTTCATCACGAGAGTTTGAAAGCATGCCCCTGAAACATCTGTAACATGATTCACAAACATCTGTAACATGATGCATTAGTGTCCTTGTTATTATTATTATTCTAATTTATTTAAAAAGGGACCATGTACAATTTTAACATAAATGCTTACATTTTATGCATGCACTGAATTTAGCCAATGGCCAAAGTCCCTTGACATGGTGTAATTATAAATTTAAGTACTGAGTAATATTAATTACTTACTATAGGGTTAGGATCAGGATTTGGTTTAGGGTTAATTGCATGGAATTATTAATTATGTTATCAAATGGTAAGTGCGTGCATTTAATAAGGAAGGGCAAGTCTTACTGAAAAATTGTCAGAACATTGCTACAGGAACCACAAATGTGACAAGAATGTCTATGTTGTGAAACCAACAATTGCTTCTTTTTTTCCCCTTGATTACTTAGTTTCAGTTAGGACCCAGGCTACAGAAAACCTGAGAAATTTCCTTGTTTGCACAATATATGTGAACTATCTATAACAAAACTGCTGACACAGCCATTTCTCATTTTCTACAGTTCTAAAAGTAAATGGTAAAACAATTTAGCCATAACTCATTTGGAAGCAACACATCGAACTGCAACATTCAAAGTACAGACATCAAATGCCATATTAAAACAAAGATGAACCAGAGAGCTAATTGCTTACTCTATTAGGAATTCATTAGTCCGCAAGCCCTTTCTCCATCAGAGTAATCTTAAAAGATCTGACACTGGGCTTTAAGAGCAAATCACAGGCCAGGGCCGGAGCTTGAAAGGTTATAGAGCACAGGTCTTACATCTCTTAATAAATTACGAGGTGAGATAGAGCTACTAATGAGTTGTTTTGACACAGTCTGAGACTCACAAATTGGATCAATACACATTCAGTAAATGGTAAAGACACCATCTTAATTGGTTGTTCATTCATGTCACTCTTTGGAGGTTGTAGCCGGTTCATTTGTGTATGTGTGAAAGAGAGATCACTCACTGAGTGGTCTGCCTTGTGCATATGTTCATTATTATTAGTGGTATATTTAGCATGATTTCACAATAAGGTCTCATAAATTAGGCTACTGTTATTAATTAAATTAGACCTAACACAACTGTTAACTATGCAGTTAATGCACCAACGAACAGTATACAGGCTGTTAATCTTGTTAATGTTAATAAAACACAGCTGTTCATTTTTTTTTTAAAGTTAATCTCAGGTCTATTAAATAATACCTATTAACAGATACGACGTTTGATTAACTATTAGCAAAAAAAAAAAACACTTACAAATAATGCCTTTTTTGTGTCCGAATTTAAATAAGTACGTCGCTCTTGAAAAGACAAAAAATTAAGCACGTAACGTAACGTAACTATATAATTAGCTGCATAATAATGAGGACATCTAGTGGCGGATCAGTGACAGTGCAGATATTATTTCTACTCCGGCTTTCATAAAATACAGCACAAAAATACAATTTAAACTCGTTTTAAACATATCATTGCATGGAAGAGATGGGTGTCACATATCAAGCGTTGCATTTTCAGCCTGATTAAAAATAAATAAATAAATAATAGTAATCAAGCTAATAGCACAGAATTAATCAAATCTACCCAATCCATCCAGATAATTGTTAGCAGTTGTTTTTCCTACAACTGGCAACAACAACTATCAGTGGAATTAGAAAATAGGAGCTTTTTATATGAGTATTTAAATATCATATATAACTATATAATCTATATATGATATGTTTATAGATCGAATGAATGGCTTTGTTTTACGCATATCACAGCTGTGAGGCTAAACCTAAACCGTGTTTATAAGCTGTAAAAAGAAATGTTATATATTAATGTTCTAAATATAAAAATGCATTGTATGACTCGTTTTATGCGTAACAACACAGTAAAGAAAGAGCGCTTCCAAACAAATGTGTAAATGTTTACGTCCGTGCTTCACGCAGAGCCGCCTCCTCCTCCTCCCAGCCGTGGGGCGGCGCTGTAGCTCCGCGGATAAACGCGCGGCGGCCGCTCGGCCATGTTGAAGTGTGGAGGAACTGCAGCCCGCCATTGTGTGTCTGATCTGCAGCTGTAGCGAGAGAGAGAGATAGAGAGAGAGAGACGGGCGCAAAGACTCTAAAACACACACATTTCCCGTTGACTTTAACCCGCAAACAAACGCGCAGTCTAACACACAGGCTCCGGGGAGAGAGAAATGTCAGCCAGCAGCCTTCTGGAGCAGGTAAACAGAGGCACTTTGTGAACATTGAGCAGAAGTGGCGTCGAGGCGGGTTTTTTTTCTCTCTCGCAGCGCGAGTTCAGGCCTGAGCTTCATATAAACCTTCATTTATTCTCCCTCTTTCCTCTCCAAACTCACTCCTTCATGAATCACCTGGACCCAATCCAGAGACCGAAAGGCCAAGCAAACAAAGGTAGGTGAAGTGCCGCCGTGTCATTTTTGTGCTGTATTGAGAGTGCCGTCCTGGTGCTGCTGCTGTTAGCGGGCCGAGTCTTCGTACCGATTCCGGTGTTAATTCAACCGCCCGGACCCGCTCAAAACCGCCCCGCGTGGAATTCGAAGGAAAATGGGTCTTACAGTAGAGAGTCTCGTAGGTTTTAGTTTCTCGCGTTTGTGAAGGGAGCTTGTGTTTGGAGCCCACGCTAGTTAGCCGCCTAGCACAGTTAGTGAGGCCAAGCACGGCTAAACGCGTGACACTCGCTCGAGCACCTGAACACCCACACGCGCTCTGCGTGAATGTTGTTTTTGGGTGTTTTCTTTGAATTTGGTGCCGTGGATGTCTCTCGTGTACTCGGAGTCGTCGTTTCTGTCGGTGGTCGGGAGGCAGGGGTTTGAGCATGCTGCCAAAACCTGTTGAGGGGATTTTCAGCACCACACTCTGTATCTTACGTTTCACAATCCACTTGCTTGTTGAATCGGTGCGTATGACCACGTGGATGTGATGTGAGAGCTTCTGGTCTTTTATTTGAGTCCCCTTTTAATTTATAAGTGCGTTACTTGTATTGTTTTGCGTAGATTATGAAATAGAAATACTATGCCAGACACGTAGTGGCCGAAAAGATGGGCAAATAATGAAACCCACGTTGAGCTGAATAAATGACACTATATTGTGTAATAAACCTTTTAGACTGCATTGTTGGGCTGACAGGGAATTAACTAGTATGGAGATCAGATCACTGGCTGATTTCTGATGTTCAAATAAATTAGGCTTGTGATAACTGAACACCTGACACTTCAGTAAAATAAGTATCTTTCTGATACTTTTTTTTTTTAAGAGGGTTTGTCTTTGTTTAGTGTTTCTGACTGGAAATTGTCAGTGTATTTTCTGTTTAAAATGAGGTACTTTCTGTTTGAGTCGAGCTGTAAATATCTTGACAGTCCATGTTTCATCCAGATGTTGGTTTCAGCAGCAGGTGCATTGATCAGAAGGTGTGTTAAAAAGTATGTAAGTTACAAGCGTGTGAATGACAGAAGTCATAATTGAGTGGGGAAACGGGGTTTTCTGCGAACCAAGTTTCAGCTACTGTCAGTAAGGAATCGTGGTTAGACAGTGGGGACATTTTCTGTAACTGTTGCTAAATTTAATGTAATTATTTTTTTTTGTATTTGTATCATGCTGTTAAGACAAGAATTTCAGCTTATAGCACATTTTATAATTGAAGGGGAAAATGCAAATGCATACCCTTTTTTTATCATTTTGTAAAAAAAAAAAATTTGAATTTTTCGACGACTTAATTATGACTTCCCAATTTGTAAATGCAAACTTTCCTGGGGAACATGAGCTCTATTACTTTTAGTTTTGTGTCCTGGGAAGCACCCATAAGTTAAAAAAATTCCCAGGTAAAACTTTCAGCTTTGGCCTGATGTCACACACGGCTGTAAAAAGAAAAAATTTTTGAGTATGTTGTTTAAATTGTCTTGTCTTTTGCTTTTCAGTGCAAAACGGAGCTGTTACCCAAAAGGATACTTTGAACGATGATGAGTTCGAGCCTTACCTGAACGCTCAGCCTAGACAGGTAGGTCTTGTTTCAGAGCTGAACAAAAGGAACCCATAGAGACAAAGAGCAGGGCAATTGTTTCTGTTGCCTATTCTCTTGAGGATTCATTATGGTCCGTAATTGCATCCTGGTCTCTAGGCTTTGTTTTCTTATTAGTTGTGTCACTATGGCACTCTACGCTGCATCCAAAGACTGTATGAGAGTTGTTTAAAGAGGTGTGTGGACTACATTAAGTCATCCATCATACGTATTGAAATATGACACTGGCAGATATTTAGTTGCTGTCTAAATTGTATTGAATGTTGATGAGTCATAGGAAATTGTGCAAAATGCAGCGCAGCTGTTCACCAGGAAGTGATAAAGTGATTAAGGAATTAAATAATTAGCAATAATTATGTTTGTGCTCCTGCGCAGACATTTTATAATGATATTATTCAAATAAAAAAATTCTCCAATTTGTCTGTCCTAGCTCTAATATATGCCAAAATAACGGATGTTCTGGCAAAGGATGTCTTGTGAGGAAAATGGGACACAGATGAATAAAGGGTCTAGTATTCACCCTGTCAAAGGAATGCTGGGCTCTTTTGTGGGGAATCTGTGCCACTGTTGCCCTCACAAAGCTGATTGCTGGTGTTGAAAATATGAGCAGGCTGTGTGCCTGGAGGGGGGGCAGGTCCATGACCAGTCCCAAATGATCTTCTCAAAGCTCTCTTCCCAGTACTCAGCATGTCAAAGAAGGTCTTTTAGTACAAAGTTTCAGTGCGCTTTTGAGGTTATGGTGGGCAGCAGGGCTGAACAATAAATGTCTACTGGCCTCAGCTCACTTTGAGAGCCCAAGGATTTAAAAGGGATATTTTTTTGTATTTTGCATTTTTAAATTGTAATTTATTACTTTGAAGGCAGTACTGAATTTTCAAGAGCACTTAGTCCAATCTTCATTGTTACATGGTTGTTTAGAAATCTTTTTAATATGCTGATTATTGTGCATGAGATTTCTTGTTGAAAATGACATTTTTCAGGTTCTCTTTACATTAAGTTCAAACAGAGCACTTATGCTATAAAATATATATAAATATATTTTGCATTTAGCATTTATACTGTATTAGCTAGTGGAATTTTGGTGTTGCCTTTGCAATAATGTTGAGCTCAAAGTTAATATTTTACCCCCCACACATATTTACCTTTTTAGTTGTTTTACTCGTTTACTTGCTTTTATCTGCCTGTGCAAACTCACTGCGCTCAATAGGAAGACTTATATGTTGTTCTTGTTTTTGCAGAGCAATGCCTATACGGCCATGTCCGACTCCTACATGCCCAGTTACTACAGCCCCTCGATTGGCTTTACCTATTCGCTGAACGAAGCGGCATGGTCTACAGGCGGTGACCCTCCAATGCCTTACCTGGCCTCTTATGGACAGCTTAGCAATGGGGAACACCACTTTCTCCCAGATGCCATGTTCGGGCAGTCCGGGGCACTTGGGAGCAACCCTTTCCTGGGACAGCATGGCTTCAACTTCTTCCCCAGTGGGATTGACTTCCCTGCCTGGGGCAACAGCAGCTCTCAGGGACAGTCCACACAGAGCTCAGGTTACAGCAGCAGTTACGCCTATGCTCCTAGCACGCTAGGAGGTGCTATGATTGATGGACAGTCTCCCTTTGCAGCCAACGAACCGCTCAACAAGGCCGTGGGAATGAATAGCTTGGATCAGGGCATGGCGGGGCTTAAGATTGCGGCTGGGGACATGGCACCCAAAGTTGTTGGTTCTGGACTCCCTGGAGGGCCTTTGAGTCAGGTTTCTGCAGCTCCCACCATGGCCCCCACCTCCATGGCTCCTGCAAAAACTGCTTCTTGGGCGGACATTGCCAGCAAGCCAGCCAAGCCACAGCCTAAGCTGAAAACCAAGGGGGGACTTGGCGGGTCGAATCTTCCGCCGCCTCCCATCAAACATAACATGGATATTGGGACTTGGGACAACAAGGGGACTATGCCTAAACCAGCAGCCCCACAGCAGACCTCCCTGCCCACTAATGGACAGCCGCCCAATCAGTCGTCTCCTCAACCAGGTGCTACTGCTGGTGGGGTGCCGCAGCTGCCCCTCAGCAACGGACAGCTAGTGCCTCCCACCGGTCAACTTGGCCAGCACCCTCTTCCTCCTGGTGGACAGCCTGGTGCTGTCCCACCTCCACTCTCCCAAGGCCCTCCTGCTCCCCAACCCTCCCAGCCGACCCGCTGGGTGCCCCCGCGTAACCGTGCCAATGGCTTTGGAGACGCAGCGGGTGGACCTGGCCAATCCCCTCCAAATTCAGGAATGGGTGGTGTTGCTGTGCCATCAGAGCCCCACCCAGTCCTGGAGAAATTGCGCATGGTAAACAACTACAATCCCAAGGACTTTGACTGGAACCCTAAGCACGGTCGCGTCTTCATCATCAAGAGCTACTCTGAGGACGACATCCATCGCTCCATTAAGTACAATATCTGGTGCAGCACAGAACATGGCAATAAGCGTCTGGACGCTGCTTACCGATCGCTGGCCAACAAAGGGCCACTCTACTTGCTCTTCAGCGTGAATGGCAGTGGGCACTTCTGCGGCGTTGCAGAGATGCGCTCGCCCGTGGACTACAACACTTGTGCGGGCGTGTGGTCCCAGGACAAGTGGAAGGGCCGTTTCGATGTGCGCTGGATCTTTGTGAAGGACGTTCCCAACAGCCAACTGAGGCACATTCGTCTGGAAAACAACGAGAATAAGCCGGTGACCAACTCCCGAGACACACAGGAGGTTCCTCTGGACAAGGCGCGTCAGGTTTTGAAGATCATTGCAAGTTACAAGCACACCACCTCCATTTTTGACGACTTTTCACACTACGAGAAACGTCAGGAAGAGGAGGAGAGTGTAAAAAAGGTAATCTACCATGGCGTTGCTCCATCAGGAATATAAAGCTTTGTTTTTTTTGTTTTCAAAAAGAGTTCTTTTGCTGATGTCAGTTTTGAAATATCAGGACCATTTTTGTTCAATATTTTGTCCTGTTGATATGAATTTATTTATGCTTTTGGAATTGTTTACTTTGAGTATCCAATTCAAGAGCCTAGTAAGATTGTTTTCTCTGTCGCATACCATTTACATAAGGATATGTTGAATAAAAACAATGCTGTTTGTGCAAAAGCAACCATAAATGTTGCATTTTATTGCTACAGGTACTGAAAATGCAGATATGGTAGTATACATAAAACACAAGTTGCTCTCCCAATTTGCAGAGTCCACTTAAAAGGGTAGTTCACATTAAAAATAAAAGTGCCCCTATTTTGGGTTATTAAAGGTTCATGTTTTGTTTTGGGTGTCCCCAACAACAGGTTGCCATGCATGCAAGGTCAAACAACACTTTCATTCTCTTATAATATGCATTTATTTTTTCTTTTTGCTCAACTACTCCCAAAAGATTTACTGAATGATTATTTTTTCCAAACCACTCCTTTGCGTGATGCTATTCTGAGGTGATTGGCCGATTTGCCTAATTTTAATTTCATCATGCCTATAATATCTGATAAAGCAGTTTGTGAGGGCAGTACTGCTTTGTGTACAGTTTTACCAAGAAAACCACTGTTTTTACCAAAAGGGCACCTAGTTGTGAAGAATGAATTTGAGTTTCATTCAGGCTGATGAAAAATGAAGGATTTTCCTTGTTGACATCAACATTAGACTGCTTGACATTGGCTTTAAAAATGATTTGATGTAAATGATTCACAGTCAACTTTGTTTTCATAATGACAATGTTATACACATTGTACTTTCAGATTTAAAACTTTTTCATTCACTTCATTCACAGATATGTCATTGCATGAAAGGACATTTTCAAAAATCTATAATAGGAGCACTTTAAATTGATCATTTATTCAGCTGTCATTCCAAATCCAATCTGAATTACTATTGAAAGTTTTGCTTTATTTTTAGTAAATACATTCTGTGGAAGAAAGCCACACAGGTTTTAAATGACATGAGTAAATTATTATATTTTTTAAACTATCTCTTTTAGTTTAGGCTGTGACGACAGTAATGGGCTTTAAAAATGTAATATAATTTTTCTCTTTCAGCCAAGTTGTTTTATTAATTAGTACTATAACATCTACGAATTTGATTCCATTTAACCTGTTTTAGTTATTGTCAAATGGCATACATAGGGTTAAAACCACCTTGAAAACTTGTATCACAGGTGTGTTTTTACTGTTTCACTACAATTTTCAAGTTACTTGAGTGACATTTTGATGTTGCATGTCCATATTTCAGATTTGACCAAACATCTGCGTACTAGATGTTGTGGGGTTTTTTTGTTTAGTTTTTCCCACAAGCCAAATAGTGTGAAAAGATTTTAAATGCTACACAAAGGGAGCATGCTTAAGGAATTTTTTTTTTCTGCTTTTTTTTTTTTTTTTTTTTTTTTTTTTTTTTTTTTTTTAAATGCTGTCTGTTTTTTGCTGTGTCTTATATAGTTTACTGTGTGTATTTTTGGTTTGGGGTCACATGGTGTACAATGCTCAATAAGCATATAAAGTGTACTTGTTGAGTGTGGTGAGCAGTGTTTGCAGAGTTCCCTGACAGCACATAATTATCTGTTGAATCAAATGAAAGCACAGCCCAGATATCCACTGTTCTGCTTTGTATGGTGTCGACACTAATGGTTTTTCTGCCATGTGTATTGTGTGGTGCTGTTGTAGCAGAAGAGAGGTATTTTTAGAGAATTCATTTCTTTACCGTGGTTATGTGGACAACGTGAATTATGACTGTAAAGCTCCAGAATAGTTCATATTACAGTCCTTTCTGCATACGTGGGCTGACATCACCCGCTTAGCTCACTGAATGTTTTTAGCAGGACAGTTCTTTTGTTTGAAATAAGATGTAATTGCTTTATTGTTAAGTATTGTTTACTGAAATAATACTTCATAAAAAGAACACCTTGAAGTGAAATTGTTCAGTTACATCTTTGTTTACTTTTACTGGCCTCCTTCCTGACAACTTCTGGCACTGGTTTCCTCTCGTGTCCCTACATTGAATGCAGGCTTGTTTAACCCTTCGGTCTCCAGTCAATCTTGGAGTGGATGTAATGTGCAATTTTGATTTAAGATGAACAACTAGTTGTAGTATGACTAGAGAACAGAAAAGAGAACTTGGGCATTTCTATGGTTTCCAGGCAAGAAAAAAATAATTTTTGTAGTGGATATTGATATTTGGATTTTCTGGTTTTGCTCCTCTTAAATTCATTACTTATTAATAAACAAATATTGTTATTATATATAATTTGTTTTACCATTTAATGTTTGATATTTCAAGAGGATTTTATTTTTAAAACGATATTTCTCTCTTGGGCAGGTGGAGGTTCAGGGGAGTGACCCATACTCCAGTAACTCCAGTCGGAGCCACTACAGAATGCAGGTGATGCATCTTGCAGATTCAGTATTTGTTTCTCAACACCTATCTATCAGCATGCTTGTACATTAGTGTCTGTCAGCTTGTAAACAATGGGGTTTAATTTGTGTTAGTTTCAGCAGGCCCAGTCATTAGGCATGTTAAAGCACGTTAAGTTGGACAGGACACTTCTCAGTAGACTTTATTAAACAGTGTTCTTAAAACATTAAATCATTTAACAGCGTTAAAAAAAATTCCTTACAAAGGTGTGGCGTAATGGATGGTGTTTTATTTCACTTATTTTAAAGTAATTACTGCTTTGAAAAACCGTAAAAAGAATCCTGACTAAAATGCATTTCTCAGAGATATTAAACAGCAGTTTTGTTTATATATTTAAAAGTTAGTTTCTTCTGCCGTAAATACAGCTTTGCCATCATAGCTACACATTATTTAAAAAAAAATAAATAAATAGAAAAATTCTTTAACGCAGACATGCTGTATATGAATGGAGATCAAAACTCCAAACTAATCATGACACTTAAATTTATCGCGCAATTAACGCATCCCACATTTTCTATTTGACTCGTGGCCTACCCAGTGGTTTGAGAAATGGATGGAGATGCTGTCAGTGTTGCCAAGTTAGGCTGGGTACACACCACAAGATAATCGGGCTAATTTTGAGCCAATGTCTCCCCTTTTGGCAGTCTTGGGTAATGTCCCGATTGCCTTGGTAGTTTTAAAAATTATAATTTATTCATTTATTTTTCCTCCTGTGGTATGTTGGGTGAAAAAGAGAGACTTCAAGAACTTCAGAGATGCCCCAGTCCTGATGTCTAGGGTAGGACTCGAGGACAAATGCGCAGATGATCTGGAGATTGTCACGTGAAACAAAACTATCTGAACAGAAAACCGAGCTGACATAAGACCAAAGAATAATAACAAACGCAGTCACGGTGCCGCACAAAAGGGTTGGGACAGCTGAAATGGCGGGGGTCAGCTTGTCGATTTGTGGTAACAGTGTGTCCTGTAAAACTTTTTTTTTTTTTTTTTTTTTTTTTTTTTTTTTTTTTTTTTTTTTGATTATCGAGAGAGTTTTAGATTTTCTGTGTTCGCAGTCGGGACTTGAAAGTTTGGTGTGTGGTGTGCTGTCTTTGTCACATTGCGCCACACCAGACATCCAAAAGAGTCTCTTATATTTTGAAAATCTTTCAAGATTAAAAAGTTCTTTGTGTACCCAGCCATAGCGACTTTTCACACTCCCTAGGAACTTTTTTTTTTTTTTCTCCAAAGAGCACCTAGAAACCAATCTTTAGTTTTAGCCCCTCTTTGTCTCTTTCTTGCTGCGCACATCTCTTGTTCTTTTCTTTTTTTTTTCCAGAATTTGCCAAATCTATATAATCAGTACAGCATGAAATCATCTATCAAACATACACATGAATGATTTATTTATCCCCCAACCCCCAGTGTGTTATAGACATGAACAAGTTCTTGTTCATCTATAAAACATGTCTAGTCTTTATGCCCTGTTAACTATGGTTTTACTAATAATAAAGGTATAAGCATCCATATCTGTCCATGCCCACGTCAATTAGTGTTAAAAAGTTAAATTATTAAAGGTACATTTTAGCATGGATAATGTTTTTTTTTTTTTTTTTTTTTTTTTTTTTAATTGAGTTTAATCGTTAGTTAACTTTATTATATTTAATCATAAATATTTTAAACCATTGACAGCTTTATATATTTATGTGTTATTTTTATATCCAAGAAATGTCTTTAAAATAAAGAGCCGGTCTTTACAGAATTTTACATCTTCTTAAAGCATGCATTGTTTACAGTTGTATTTATTCTCTTTTCCAGGATCGCCAAGGACGTGTGAAGTAACAAGCACTGCTTTGGGCAAAAGACTGACAGGCCCTATTTTCTCTCCCCAATCTTACAACCAGATATTTTCAGAAATTATTTTGGGGAAAGATTTAACCAAGGATTCAAAAAGAGGAAAAAAAAGAAACTAAATGAAGACTCTTCTTTGATTTCTGTTGACCTAAAAGACTTACTTCGAACTTGTAGTAAAAGAAATGACACGATTATTCATAGGACTACAACTTAATTCTATAGGATTCTAATAGTGAACCCAGTACTTCTCACTTTTCTTTTTTTGGGGTCCCGTTTTTTTGTTCGGCTGCCTCTTTTTCTCCAAATTTTTTTTTCTTTCTTTTTTAGAAAAAGAACATTTTGTTTTTACAGTCCAAGCACATGGCTTTGCTTCTCTCTTACTACAATATTGAATTATTTTTTTCCTCCTCTTTTAAATCATTGGGTTCTAGTGCCCCGGATCCTGTATAGGCAGTCCCCCCCCCCCTACTCTATATTGGAGCTGAAACCATCCAGTCAGGACGTGCAACGATCGTCGCCTTCTCAGTGGATGTTCCATTGTTGGTTAATTGGCCACTAGTCAGTACCTTCTGAGGGAGGAAAAAAAAAAGATTACCAAGTTTCAACCAAGATTAAAAATGGAAAAGAAAAAAAAAAAGTGTAATTCAAAAAAAAAAATCTAATGAATGTTCAGGAATGTCCTGAGTTTTTTTTCTGTTTGTTTTGTTTTTTTTTTTTAATTGTGTTGGTAATAGAGGGTGTTTGGCAGGGGACGGTAAACGGAGAAGCCGATTTGAGTTAGGGCTTTTGCTCATTGGATCAGTTTTATAGTGTACAAAAGGGGGCTGTGTTTGAGAGTTGTCAGCTTATTTTCCATTTCCTTCTTTTTCTTCTGCAAGTTAAAGAAAAATTGTTGCTATGGGCTGCTCTCCTCCCGTCATTTATTTTTTTCGTTCTCGTCTTTCTCTTCCGTTTCTTAAGTCTGCATTGAGGTGGGCCTCGCACCCTCTCTTTCTCATAATCAGTTCATTAAAAATAAATGTGGTATACTCGGCAGAACTTGTGTGTTGCATTTTCCCCTTGTTTGACTAAATACTTCGTCATGCACTAACCTGTGTCCCAAACTGCCTGGTCCCCTCCACCCAGCACCCACACTTTTCTCCTACACTAGCTGCCTGCACACTTCACCCCTTCTACTTTGTTCATGTCGGTGCATTAAAACGACTCCTGCAAAACTGCTGGCATTTGGCAGTGTCAGAATAAAGATGCTGCACAAAGCTTCAAGTGTGTTTGCTTTCTGAAGAAGTGAATTCACGGTGCGACCAACAATTTGGTCCGTTGTGGTACTTTGAGGGTTTGTTTCACCTGTATCCATGGCCCTGTGTTTATTTGTGCAAACACAATATGCCTTTCTTGTGAGGAAGCCATCTGAGTGTAAGCCCACATTAATGGTCAATCAACAGTTGGGTTAGTACTCGTTTCACTCATGCTTCTCTTATTTCAATTAAATCCTTAATTACCCCGTAAAACTTGATGTTTGAGCCAGGTCAAAGGAAAAAATGCTCTGGCCCATGGAGTTGAAGCGCAAATGTGTTTTCTGGTTCTCTGCATACGCTTAGTCACAGTGGTCTTACATTAAACGTTTTCGTTATTTAAAACTATCAAATTAGAAATGTGTAATTTTTCATCTGTGATGTTCATTTGCTTCCTGGCTTTTAAGTACTTTCTTAATCGGCCTCCCAGGTGGCGCTGTTTCTGCATCGATCCTCACTGTGGATGCAAGGGTTTGTCTTCAGGCGTGTGTAAACGATGCTTGTGTGGGTGTTAGGAAATCAACAAATTCCTGTACTTCCTTTTGAAAATGGGTTTGTTTTTTTTTTTTTTTTTTTTTATCAGTTGCATTTATCAGTTGCTAAATTCACAAAATCACATTGGAATGCCTTCGATACTCGACAGAAGGACGGTTTTAATCCTAAAATGGCGGCGTTTTGTGGACATGAACGTGTTTGTTCAATAGGGGGCGTTAAAACTTAACTTTTCCGTTTCCCAAAACCGATGTAAACGATCCGTTTGCCTCACCGGAAAGAAAAGACTCAAGTTTATGACACCGAATGTTTTAATTTGACTTTTAAAACGGTGTACTTATTACGTTAATTTGGGACTATATATATATATATATATATATATATATATATTTTTCACAAAAAAATATGGCTGTGACTCTAAAGGCTTAGCTCACTCACTCAAAAAAAAAAAAAAAAAAATGGTTTTCCATGTCCTTCCAAACTGTATAATGATCTCTCATCTGTAAAACATGTGTGTATAATATAGAGTATCTATATATGAGAGAGAGAGATGTCCTACACTTTATTATTATTGTTCCACAGAAGAAAGGAAGTTTTGGAATGGTACGAGGGAACGCATGAAGAATTTTGGCTGAACAGTACCTTTTAAAAATCCTCCTTTAAAACAACTGAGTGAATATATTCACTTGCTTAGATGTGTGGGTTTAATCTTACAGAATGCGGTAAAGAATGAGATAAAATATTTGTTTTTTTTTTTTATTATTATTATTATTTGATTACAGCAAAGAATACACACACACACACACACTAATAAAAAAGTCAAACATGGCTCACACAGAGAAGATTTTGAGACCACCCTTGTTTATTTCAGTGTGCACGACATTAAACCTTCCACATTTTATGAGGTAAAATGAACAGGCATTTCACGCTGTGTATATGCGATTTTACATTTTACAATCCAACGGTTTTAAGCTTGGGTAATTTGTCAAGGGCCAGTGTGTCAGTGAGGTCACAGCCATCAATCAATTAAACCTTTTAATTGATGGCAATGCAGCAGAGCACTGCCTCCTTAAGTGCTAAGACCAAGTGTTTACAAGATGCCTTATATGATCCTGAATCAATTCTTGCTTCATGTGTGTATGGCCATATAGTGTGCATGTATTGGTCTTGTGTTTTAGAGCATGAGAGATATTAACCCGTCTATGTGCGTGTGTGTATTGTTAATATTGGGGGTGGGTTTTTTTCTTCTACGTATTAGGGGGAAATAAGATGCAGCACATGGCTCAACCTCCCGTCTGTCTATATCATGCCGCCTCAGGGGCCCTTCTCTGACCTCGGCCTCTCTCTCCCCAGGGACCCCAAAACCTCTCGGGATCCCCAGACAAGGTGGGGAGGGGAACGGCACGTGTCTCTGAGACCGTTGATGCGGTGTGTGTTTAAGACAGATGCAGTCTAGTCTGTCCATGTGTCATTCTCCTCTCAAAATAGAGCACACCAAATAGTGCACATGCCTGCTGACGTTTACGTTATGATTTACTTTTTTGCTCTTAAAACCGAAGGGTGCCTCTCACGAATTTGCTTGGAAAAAAATCTTGAAGCATGAAGAAGCCTAATATAGAGGTTTATCTTGCCTCCTTTTATATCAGTCGCCCTAACAGTGCAGGCCACAGGAAAGTCTGCAGCGATTTTCAGGCTTTTAGATCATATCCTTGTGACCGCTGATACAGGGCTGCAGCTGAATAACAAAGAGACGCAGGCCTGAACTCAATCAGTCTCGGGTTTAAGAGCAATAGATGTTGTGAATTTCCGATTTAGGTTCTTCTTGTACCCCAGACAGTATTATCGCTTTTTATCCCGCTGCCGTTGCTGTCCGGATTGTGCGCGGGGTGAAGGGCTCCGTTTATCAGCGTGTTGACAGTCGAGCAGCCGCGTGCGTTCAGCGCATTATCAAGAGCGCGCGCGTGTATTTTTGCCATTAGTAACGCCTGGCCATGTCTGCAAAAGATGCAATTTACATAATAAAATCATTTCTGTACCACACCGAGGGACCGATTTATTTCAAACGAATATGTATATATGGAGGTCGAACGAAAATACGAAAGGTTCCGTTTAAATGCACTTTGAATGGCATGAGATGCGTTTAACACAAGTTAAAAAGTAAATCAGAAAAATAGCAAGAATTATTTTTTTTTCATCCGAATTTAGTCAGATTTCTTATATAGCGTGCTTATGCAAAATCTTGCGCATTTAATGCTACCTAATTATCTAGATTCAAACGATCCATTTGTTTATAGGCACTGGCTATTTGTATATTTATTTCTATAACAAACTATTCATAGGAATGAATTTTATTCAAAGCATTCATTAATTGCAATAATGTGAAGATGATTTCCATTTCCTAAAACCTACGTATATTTGTCATGTTTTCAAATAGTATAAGCCTACATTTAGCACAGTACACAAAATGAAAAAAAAAATAATAAATTCACGTTATTTGTTAATGGTTTTCCAGAGACAAAATATTAAATACACTCAAATTGTATGTTTATTCTTGAAATGTTTTAATTCAAATGCTTCTCGTTTTATAATAATGCATTATTCTTTGACACAAAATAAAAGGACTTTACGTCTAATTTATTTGACTTATTCGTGATCGTTATGGGAGTTTGCAATGCAAGAGTGTAACACGTAACCTCGACGTAACCAAAGTAACGTTCCTCTCAATCACACTGCGTTTTTAAAATACTTTTTAATCATTCAAAAATGCTAGGATGTTGTGCAAAACCGGCAGTGTTCTCCTAGACGTTCTCGGTTTGAAGTCATCATAAAAGGACACGTGTGGAAAAGTGTGGAAAAAAAATAAATACGCCTCAAAGGTTTGTACATTTCACGACCAAAAATACTCACTTTAAATGTACATAACCTTAAAGTGTGACACCAGCAGCGTCGTATGCAGCCTGAATGACTGTCAGAGTGATTAATATTTGCTTTTATTGTCTTCACAGTTATGTGTTCCGTCGACGGAAATCTAGCCTGAGGGGCAGCGCCTCATCCCAGACCCTGTTTGCCTTTCTTTTGTGAGTAAAATTCATCATTAGTCATAAATAAATACGTAAACTTTGACCCTCTAAACATCTGCGGCACGTGCCTAGAGCAGATAGGTGATTTATTGCTGCCAGTTTGAAGGAACATGATTTGAATGGCAGAAGCATGACTTTGGGCCTTATGTGTTTGTGCTCTTCTGTTTAAAATGGGCAGTAGCTGTTTGTAAAAAAAAAAAAAAAAAAAAAAAAAAAAAAAACCTTAATAATACCCTAATGAAGATTTTCTTAGCTTAAGTGGTTTGTTGCAACCTGCCCCTGATCTTACTCTAAATTCACTGCGTCACAGATTTGGGCGATGTTGTCAGTAATGACAGAATTGTGAAATATTATAGTATTAAAAAAAATATATGGGCGATATTTAAAGCCCTTAATCCTATACTCACTACACTGCGTTTGCATATTACACTCCATTGCTTGTAATGATGGCTTGTGTTGTGAAATGTAGGTCATAACGCAACCTTTGCATTTTTCGCCTTCAAGCTTTTTGCAGAGTATTGCCAGTAAATATAATCTCATGGTTTGGGAGAGATACAGCCATGCTTTTCGTAAATCATTATATGCATATTAGGCCGGTGTTCGTGTGTTTTTGTTTAATGTGATGAATATTCGATGGTCTACTTAAGTGTTTGCCATGTATAAAGGGATTAGCTGGTTGCATGATATCAGATAGGGGTTGGCAGTGTGATGGTGCGGTGTATTATTTTATTGTGCACATATGATGTCTAGTATGAAACCATAGTGACCGCGCTAAACATGACTTTGTCCCGTCGATCGGTCGCTCAGGTGAGTGCTGCTGGTGGCTTCTCTCTTGGCATTCACCGCGTGCCTTAATTGTATTGAAATTAAATCAAGGTCCACTGTGAACACAAAGAGCAAAAACCCAAGTTTCCGGAATGTCGTCCACTTTGCATTTTCCTACGAACTCTCCGTTCCTCTTCATCCCTGCAGTCTGGTCTGTTCTCACGGCTAACGCTTCAATCGTGCGCTTCAGCTTCTCTGCCGGTTCTGTATTTGGTCTCTATGCAGTCTGCACATCCTGTTCTTGTCCTTCAGCACAATACCACGTTTCCGTACTCATCTAAAATCCCTTCCTTCTCACCTGTCCTCCTCCTTCTGCATCTGATCTGGGCTTCGCTGGTGTTAGTGCAGTCCAAACAAGAAGTCCTAATCTTGCACAATCACACACACACACACACACACACTCTCTCACGGACACTTACAAACGCACTATCGCGCATCTTTCCGAGGATTCTCCCTGTGCCTGCGGGATTTAAATCGTATAATTCCCTTCTTCGATCGGCCTAGACGTGTGCTAAGGACAAAACATACATGACAATGCAACACAGTGTTTGTCATGGTCATATTTTACACACTTATACACACAAAAAAAAAAACCTTCGAAAACATTCAGACCTCCACGATTCTAGCTGTACTCTGTACCGAATACATGTCCTGAGAAATTACGAAAGAGAGAGAGAGAGAGAGAGAGAGAGAGGAGACAGAGAGATAAAGAGGATCTACCTTTTGTTGTACCCATTCTGCAAGAAGCCCTGGCACCTGCCTTCTGTTTCATTCCAGCAGACCTTTTCCCTCTCTCAGCCAAACAAAGAGGACCAGCAAAGCTGTGCGTGAGGGATGTGCGAAGATGCAAAGCTATGCACTGCTCTCCCCCTCGTCCATTCAGCACGTCCACCGCCATGATGAGACGGCTGCCAGCATCACAATGTAAAGCTAGCGCTTCCCTATGACAGTCTGTTCTCTGCCTCTCTCCCCCCACCTCTCTCTCTGTCTTTTATTTCTCTCACTCTCTCTCAGCATACGCGCACCTATACGGCAAGTAAAAACAAGTACGGTTAAAATCACATCACATAAAATGAGTTGAAGCGGACGGTGACATTTGAAATAAATGCATATGTTACAGAGAACATGTACACGTATTTAGGCAAATAATAATAATAATAATAATAATATTCCAAAACACATCAGTTACAGCCACAAGCATCAGATCACATACAACAATTACCCAGAAGCACGGTCTGTTTCTTCAAAACTACTGACACTGAGCAGCAAATTATCTTTAGCTTCATTCTTTTTCCTCGCATTCTCGCTCTAGTGGAGAAAACAGAAGCGTATATCCCGTTTTTTTTCCCGTTTTCTTAGTTCCGTCAGTTCTCGCTATTCTCCATCCAAGGGTGAACAGGGGGTGTCCTGCCGAAGCTCTCTGCCCCGGCTGAGGCTCCTCTTCCTGGGGGCTGGAGAGCGGGATTGCAAGGGTAGATGTTTTGGGGGTGGGGTGGAGGGGGTTTAGGGGAGAGGTAGGCAGGTAGGAAGGTTTTCACGCATGCAGGAAGGGAAAATCAGGTGCTGGGATGCCGCAGTCGCTTAAAAACCAAAACAACAACAACAACAAAAAAAAGAGGAGTGTTCTCCCCCCGTGAGAAAATCAGCCTGAGAAAATCCAGCAGTGCGCGTCACTAAAAAAATGTTTTTAAAAAAACAACAAAACGAAAAGCTGAGAATGCGCATATACATATATAAGCACATCATATATGTATACATATCCAGAGGAAGAGGGAAAGAGCAGGTATGCAAGGGATGAGCGGTTCACACACACGGACACACACACACTGCGCTGCGCACACGCTCGGGCTACAATTTATGCTCTCCGTTTGACACCACCCCCACCTCCCTGGGCACATACATACGCGCTCACACACACACACACACGTGCGTGTAACGTCCCAGCTGATCGTGGTAGAGAGATTAGATTGTGGGGACAGCTGGCAGGGATTACACACGCAGGGGGTTGACTGAGCAGGGGAGGGGAGACCCTCTCTGACCAACATGTATACACACACACACACATTAAATTGCACACCAAAATGCAGGAAGAAAGTGTGCAGCATCACGTTTACTTAGAAATACACTGATATCATAGAAATGGCCGCTATATTTGCAAATAAGGTAAACACGCACTCGTAAACCGAATGCAGCTGAGCACGCATCCAGACGTTGAGGGTTAATGTATGGTAATACATACTGACTGCTAGGGGGTGGTGGGGTGACACAGTTGACCTTTGACCCTCAACCACTCCATCTTTTCAGGGTGATCAGCTGATTGCAAAAGGGGGGCCGTGGGGAGGCAACCCAATATGCTTCCCTGACACGCACGCACACGCTGAGACGATACATCATGCATGATATAACACGAGTCGCTACTTCTCTAATGCGCAATATCACTGCGAATCAGCGGGACGGGAGCTTCAAATGCAAAAGAAATTTTCATTTTAAATCGGTTTTTCTTCGTTCGTCCGCATCACACTTGATGGTGTTAAATCTGGAAGCGTTTCAAAGCGTGAAACCCCAGTGAACTAGCTGTACAGAAGAGATCAATACTGTTTAGTCTTGGATTTTGAACAGCGTTTGAACTATATCTGACATTTAAATCAATTCTATGCTTCAGCATTTTCTGCTGCGGAGGACTGCACGAACATTCTGTTCTTTAAGAAAATATCATTAATAAATTTTATGCAAAGTATGCATGGTTGTGATAATATATATGTATATATACCACCACATTTTTTTTTAATGGAGCTAAAACGTAAAGGGGATTATTGTGGTCGCGTAAACATCGGCAGCTCTTCAAAACTGTGCGTTTGTGTGTAGCACACTGAAAATGTCTCCTTGCTCTATTTATGTCTTTGTCAATGTGTGTATCCTGCATGAGATCATTATTGTATATTTTTGCATTTTATGTGTGTGTGTACGCCCTGGGCAAATCAAACAAAAATGAAGTGTATGTAAATGGAAGAGATTAGGGCCAGTGTGTGTGTGTGTGTGTGTGTGTCAGCACTAGCATAGCCTGCATTCCTCCTAGCAATAGCGTCCTCTGAGTGCACTTTAATCTGTAATCTGACAGATTAGCAAATAGGAGCGTTTGAGCTGGATTATCGCCTCATTACAAATGACGAGCATCCCAGGACCTGCTCCTTGTGTGTGCGTGTGTGTGTGTGTGTGTGTTGGCATATTCTGTATTCTTTGTGCGTTGTGTCTGTGCGGTTGCATGCTTTTGTGCTTTATTTAAATACACCAGTGTGGGTGTTTCTTTAAAAGTGACTGAACATTCATCGTGTTTTGTTTCAATTTTAAGTAGTTAAACACTACCGTTGTTCCCGAACGGAATTCATCAAATTTAAAAATATTTATTTTTAAATATTTTCACAATATTATATTTTTTCCTGTCCTATATGTAAAAAGGAACAATTTCAGACTACATTTTTAATTTTTTAAGATTTTTCTCTTTTTTTTTTTTAAATCCCAGAGTTCATATCTTGTATGTCAGCATAAGATTAAAATTTCCATCAAAAAATAAATAAACAAAAACAAAGCAACCAGATGTTCTGTTGAAGCAGTCGGTCTTTGCGCTGCATCATTTTAAAGAGGTCACATAACAGATGGGTCGCTAAAACGTCCTCACTGACGAGCCGAAATGGGACATTTATAAGATTACAAAGACTAAAGCTAAATGAGTTTAAAACCTAAACCTGCAGTATTTAAGGGTAAAGGATCATTATTTTAAACTAATGCAAGCTACAGCGTGCAAGTAAGAAAAAGAAGAGCGGTACACAGTTGCACGTTGAGATTCTGTGTTGTGTTTCTTCGTTTTTTTTTTTTGTGCTTTTGTGTCTTCCTGCTTTTAAAGGTATATGGGTATAATGCTGAGTTGGCCATTATATTTGTGTCTCAGGAGTGTGTGTTTGCCTATGGGCTATGCACAGATGTGTATTTGAGCAAGCACTGATGCGTGTGTGTCTGTGCAGGATGCTTGGTAGGTCGTTTGGTAAATCCGGCTGCATGTGCTATTGTGTTCGCCGCTACACTAACATGCATGCATACATATATATAAACGCATGAAATGCACGGGCAAATGCAAAAAACAAGTTGTTGTTAAATCAACACATTAAAGGGATACTTCACCTGAAAATGAAAATCTATTTATTCTAGTTAGTTTATTCTCCCTTGTGTTTTTCCAAACCCGTCTGCCATCTTTGGAACACAAAAAGAGATATTTTAAAGAATGTTGCAAAGACATCTTTTAAAATATCTGCAACAGTAAGTACAGTTTGTTGTTAAATTAACACATAGACAACAATTTAATGGGATAGATGACCTAAAAATAAAATGATGGCATTTATTCAGCTCCATATTGTTCCAAACATGTATGATGATTGTTCTTCTGCAAACCACAAAAGAAGGTATTTTAAAGAATGTTGCGGCTGTTTTTCAACTATTTAATGGGATAGTTCTTCTGTGGAGCATAAAAGAGAATGTTTTAAAGGAAATTGCAAATGTTTTTTTTGTGCACCTTCACATTGTTCCAAACCAAGATTTTATATATATATATATATATATATATATATATATATATATATATATATATATATATATATATATATTAGGTGGTTTTTTAAGGAATTTTTTTTAAAATTATCTTTCTTTATGTTCCTCAGAAGAAAAAAGTCATACATTTTTGCACTAACAGGATGGTCACATTTTTTTATTTTGGGGTGTACTGTGCCTTTAATAGAACAGCTAGTATATCACAGTCAGATAATGCTCAGTTGTTTCCTCTAATCATATCTGTAAAATATTATCCCGATGGGTGAAAAGGGGACAGCACTGCAGCTTTAATTTGTCATACATGTATTTAGCAGCTCATACTAGAATACAGTGGAGGATGTGATGCTAGTTATGGCAGTGCGCAGTACAGTCTCCAGTGTACAGCTGAAAGCATAAGCTCTCGGTCATGAGCGCTTCATTGTGGATGGATCGATGCCCTGCTCCCCCCCTGGGTCACTGGTGTCCTCCAGTGCCCTTAATATTAGTGGCAATTTCATTAGCTCTGACCGCATCACTCTGATAGAAAGGGCAGCAGGGGTTTGGGGTTTGCTGATTAAGTAGTAATGCAGAATTGTTTTATGTTTTTTTTTAAATGACATCTATTGGTGTCCCATTTCCCATTTCTTTCATACCTCAGATGATTATTTGTTCTCTTTGTAGTCGAAGCTCTAAAATACTGCATTTGGAATTGGACCTGGCGTCTTCGGATGCTTCTTGAAATAATGATGCTCATAGACCCTACAACATGACTAATTCCAAAAAAAAGGATGGGAACTTCTCTTTCTATCTCTGTTTCTCTCTCCCTCCCTTTTTTGTCAGTACGCCCCAATAGTCAGCCCAGCAACAGCACACAGAAGCTCCCAAAAGCAACCCCCCTCTCGCCGCCTCTGCATCCAGTGACCCAGTTTCCACCCCCTCTCTAAAACAAATCACTCCATGACCCACTTCTTCGTTTCGCACCACTTTAGCGTGCGCATGTGCTTCGCAAAATTATGCATCTGTCTTTGCTCTGAGGTTCAGAGGCATTTCATCTGTGCATTTGGTTACGGAAAAATACTGCTGGCAGTATAAAATCCCCCACATTAATAATAAACGCACAGAGAACTGGAGCTTTTTCTGCCTTCTATATGTAACGTCAGTATGTCTGATTATGTTAAGACAGTCTTTCAAGGTCAGCGTTGCCTCATGACCAACTATAAACAGGATTTTTGCAATCACAATTATTTTAATCTTCTGCTTTTTTGTGGTGCGTCGTCGGATAAGTGCGTGATTTGTAATTAAAGTACGCCGTCGACGGCTGAATTCTTTTCTGATTAATGTATGTGATAATGCTCGTACTGCTGATAATAAGAACATGTCAGTGAGACTGTCAGAGGCGGCAACAGGAAGGCAAATCAATTTTGCGGCCTATTTAAGCAGAGAGACGAATGGTAATTTTTAATAATCAGCTACGCTCAGGCAGTAGGTCACACATACAAACAAACTCCGTTTATAAGGATTAATAGGTAAACATCGGTAATATTTAATCACAGCACTTTTCTGTAAGGGCAGATGCATGCTGTCAGACTTTTGAGTGGAGTTAATTTAGGTTTTATTTAAATGAGCAGTGGGCCACGGTCATCTTTACAAATTTTGACTCAAAGGTGCATCAATTGGAATAAACGTGCATCATTAATTAATGCAGTGGCGTAAGTGTGTGTGTGCTCTGCAGTAAATGACAGGCAGTCGGTGAGATTGACCCTGAAAGACTGGTGACAGGATACACATAACAGCAATTCATTAGTTAAATTCTGTTCTCTTTCTTTTTATTCTGATTTCTTTAGTATGTGGAAACAAAATATATATTTACTGTAAATCTATCAGTAGAGATGCAGCCATGTTTACTGCCTTAAATATCAATAAAAATATCTAATTTCATTAACTAAATTCAAGATGTTATTATTCCTGTTTTTACCCCAGACTAGTAATATTTTATCCTAGTTGTGAATCTTTAAAAAATACTTTTCACTGGAATGGTCTGTGCATGAATCCTTGTTTCTGTGCTTTTATATGATAGTTTCAAACAATCAAATGCAACTGGTTTGTGAGATTGAGGGATGGATTTTATTTTATTTTGACTTTTTATGAATACACTGCATTTATAAAAAGGAATATTTATTTCGTATTTATTAATATTATTAATACACATTATAATATTTATATTACATTTTGAAAATTCTAATTATAAAATAAACACATTTTAAAATTTATTAAACGAGTTTCACTGTTTTCACAAATAAAATTAAGCCGCACAACTAATGATATAATAAATGTTTTGAGCGTCAGCATATAAGGATCATGTGACACTGAGGTCTGGACTAATGGCTTAATTTAGCTTTGTCATCACAGGAATACATTTTATTTTAATATATATTAAATCAGTTATTTTTACAATATTTTTAAAATAATTTGACTGTACTTTTGATTTAAATAAAATGCAGCGTTGTAAGCATAAGAGATTTTAAAAACATTACACAGAATCTCCTTTATACACGCATGTGTATGTAGTGCTTGATGTAGCACAATTAATCATATAAAAACTTCAAATGCTATTGTGCACTGTATTATTTTATATATATTGTTTTATGCATTTCATGGCTTTCTCGCAATACCTCCCATTTTTTCATTGTAAATCTTGTTCACAGTGAAAGCCCTGTAGGAGACATTAAAAGCCTGCAGCCACAGATTTTTGCACAAGAGCAGGGAGGAAAAGGATGACTATGAGGGGAGGGGGGAGGGGGAGGCCAGTGGCACGTGTCCAGATTAAACGTAATCCCAGCACAGGATGCCAAACAAGGCTTCAGGTGAGAGAGGAGCTCCAACGGGACGAGAAATTGGAGGGGGTGCGAGGAAAGACAGGTGGCCAGGAAGACAAGAGAAGAGGGAGAGTGCGGAGGTGTGCATGGTTTTCCCTACAATATAATGATGTCCACTGGAATGAGACTAAAGGGTGGATTCAAATGTATAATTGTTATTCCAGGTGACTGAGGAAGTATATGATTATGTGTGCATATATATATTTAGATTGTACAGATACATTTTTGGCATTTTGCCTTTATTATGATATAACAGTCCAGAGCTGACAGACAGCAAAGTGGGAGAGAGAGGGGGGGGGGATGGGATCGGGAAAGCCCACAAGGTTATAGACATGTATTTACATTCTTGTGGTCATTTTACAGTGTGCAATATGGGAAAGAAGCATGTTTAAAAAAAAAAAAACCTCTGGATTTCAGATATGATTACTTAATATATTTCTATTCAGAAAACTACTAAATATGATTATATTCTAATATTAATGCTGTCAAATGATTTATTGTAATGGATTACATCCAGAATAAAAGTTGTACTGTATGTGTGTGTGTGTATATATATATATATATATATATATATATATATATATATATATATATATATATATATATATAAAAATCAATTATATGAATATAAATATATGAACAATTTGTAAAATATATAATGTATGTGTGTGTATTTAAATATACATAATATACACAGTATATACATACATAAACAAATAGTTTTATTGTAGATGTGATTAATATATATATATATATATATATATATATATATATATATATATATATATATATATATATATATATATATATATAAAACTTTTGTAGATATAAACTGTAATATATTATCTTAATGTAATGTAATTTCTTCTGTGATGGCAAAGCTGAATTTCATTCTATTATGATTTGCTGTTAAAAAAACATTTCATGACATTATCACATTATCACATATTTTTTTCAGGATTCTTTAAAAATATAACATTTAAAAATTTCAATTTACAAAAACCTCAAAAATCATTGCTATCATTCTCGATTAATTTAATGCAACCTTGTCAAACTAAATTATGTTCTATAAACTGATAAGTCAGTACACACTTGTTTCTTATTTTGAGGTGCCTTCAGACTGAATATTCACACCATGCAGTTTGGAATATGACTTATTACGGCCGAAAACCTCGTGTCTACTTCATGGATCACATTTGAGCGCCGCAATCTTACACAGAGAAAGAAACATACCCAGAGATGCAGAGATTGACACGTCTCTGTCGTCTCTGCATACAGGATTATGGAGAAGCTCTAATCTGACCATCCCATGTGGGGTAAGAGTGTCTTACTCAAGGCAGCTCCGGAGTAAAAACAGCAAGGGTGTAGGGGGAGGGGAGGATGATATCTGCTAACCAGTTAACGAGTTCACCAGCTAATCCTGAAGTGGGATTGGGTGGATGTGGCCCTGGATTGGGCACGGCGGTTGCAGTGTGACCTTCACAGACACACTGATGATACATTTCTGAGTGAGTGAGGAGGGAACGGAAAAAAGGATTTCTTTAGTGGTGACGCAGAAGTGTGATTTATTATTTTAATTAAGCATCTCACTCGAGTGAGACCAGCAAAGCCACAATTATGCTAAAACACCCAACAGTCGACTGCCTCTTTTCTTTCTCATGTTAATCAGAAAGAAATGTGTGTATGCCGTAAGCAGTCAAAGCTTCAACAACACTTTCAACCGTAGCCTGGATGCCTTCACAAAACAAATCAATGTTTAAAACTGACCGTCAAACCCGGCTCCAGAAACACTAGGCCAATCCCTTCAGAAATGGCTTTAATTAATCTCATGCTGTGAATCCATTTATCACACGCACTCACCTTTAAATACATACCTATTTCACCTTCTCTTTCTTGTTCTCAACCTACAGTAATCTGTCATTAACACAATCCATAGCTTTCCTGACTGTGAGCTGAAGCTCTGGCTGGTATGAGCAGCATCTGCCAAGAGCATAAATGTAAACGATTAGTGTTAATGGCCCTTTAACGGTAACAAGGAGAACAAATATAGCTGCAAATGTACCCCCTTCGTTCCTTTTGAGAAACCTCGTCTCGTTTCGTTTTTTTTTGTTGTTGTTTTTGCTACAATCCATGAGCCATCAAACAACAGTTTTGTTGCCATTTACAGAAACACCAGTTCAGCATCCCACCACCCACTCGGAGTTCATAGACCTCAAGATAAGAATCGCGAATACAAAACCACAGAAAGAGACATGTCTTGATTGAATGCAGAAGTTTAATGCAATCTATTTTGAAAATATACTGCACCTAAAATTCCTCTAGTGATTATGGAAACCTTCAGACTGTTGCGTATCATTATTACAGTCCATATTTGCCTCCTATCATGTCAGGGACAGAGATGAACTGATTTTTTTTTTGTGCTTTTTTCGTGGTTTAACTGTGAGTTAAATTAAAACTGTCATTTAATTAAACATTTTAATGTAATTAATTACATGTTATGCCAGTTAATTATTCAAATGAATCACAATTTATTGCATATATTAAAGGTATAATAAAAATTAACATTTGCCAGAAATGTACTCAGATTTCAAAAGTCAAAATGGAACAGATTTAAAGAAATTACATCACATTGGATTCACTGCAGTGAATGGGTGCCATCAGAATGAGTCTGAACATCTAATAAAACACCAAAAGTATTTCACACAACTCCTAAAGCTGCATGTTAATAAGAAACAAATTCATCATTAAAATAGCCCATAATCCATAAAAAACGTTTCTTCCAGTAAAAAAGTAATTTCCCTGTTGTCCTCTCAAAATCCAACATCATATTTGTATTGTAGTAGACAGTGCTTGATTTTTGCGTACAGACAAGATTCAGGCTAACGTGATTTTGGGGTGAATTGTAAATGTTTTATATATATATATATATATATATATATATATATATATATATATATATATATATATATATAGATATAGAGAGAGAGAGAGAGAGAGAGAGAGAGAGAGAGAGAGAGAGAGAGAGAGAGATGTTTCACGGCATCTCACAGCTTCCATGAACCAGTGATTTGCTCCTCAGGTTTTGTTTTTATTTTAGCACTGCTGCTCTAGTCAGCATGCATTTGGTAATTATATCTCATTTGCAAAGCAATTTCAAAGCCTCTCTTTCTGCCCTTAACACCTCTACAGGTGACACCAAACCTACTCCGTCTCTCAGATAAGAGGCTGCAATTTTAAAAGTGAAAAAAACAAATTACAACAAAAGAAAGTCAGCTTTTTTGTCTTTTTGCTTTTAAAAACATTAATAATTCCTCTCTTTTTTTATGATGCAATGCTTACACAATATATGTATCTATCTACCTTGCGCTATGGTTGAAATGAACAGTGAGCTGTCTAGGAATATCTGAAAATCCAAACACACAAAAGAAAGCCACACTCGCTGAGAAACCTAAAGTAAAGTTTATAGGATTCTGTGGATCGCTGGTGGTCTGCGTTAACCTTGTTTAATATTTCAGTGCAGCGAATAGATTCGACTTGAAGTGTGAAGCGCAGCATCAGTACATGCCTACATATACAGTGAATTTAATGTTAGATGATGTCCTGAACTGACGAAATGTCTGCTATTTTCACGGCGCTATCTTAAATTAAATGAGGAATTCGGCGTTTAAGGAAGGCAGCGCATCTTTTTGACTGGGTTTAGTGGCAGTGCCTTTTATTTTGACACTTGTCACTGAATAAAGCCACCGCCATCGGGAGGAAATAATGCAAGTATTTACATGCACAGAAATAGCAATAATCATGATGAATGGATTCCAGATGCTAATTTTAATGTATGCAGCCGCGCTCCTCTACGACAGTACACAGATGCTCAGTTTTGCTGTAGTGACGGGGGTGCTGGAAGCTCATTTGCATGCCGAACTGCTATCTTAATGTGGATATTTATTTTAATTTAATTTCTTACCCGCACATACCGCACGGGAGGCTTTTGTGGCAAAGTCACATTAACCTCTGGCTAGTTAATATTCATCTGGCGAAGTCCCCCAGCACTTGATGAATATTCATGAGGTGGGCGAGGCCGTCCCCTCACTCCTCCTCCAGCGCCATGGCGCTCGCGCGGACATGTTTATTTCTGCAAGCGGGAGCGCACGCGGCCGTCGTCATCCTCATTCCCATCGTCCTGCAGCTCGGTCTGCGCGTGACCGTCGCTCAGCTCAGTATGGCAAACAAGAGCTTTTTGCCCACCAAAGAGCGCTCTCTGAAGGGCAGGGAGGAGAAAATGGTCGTGGCAGGTAAAGTCTGTCTCTCGTAAAGTGTCAAGGGACACTGAAGTTAAAGCAGCTTGATTTGACACTAGTGCGTTTCTCATAGAATAAACTCTCGCATGCCACATTACATCCGGGAAATCGGGACGGTTATGTAGACGACAACTTCCGCATTCAAACAAAAAACATGGATACCGGAATACCGGCAAAATGGCACTTTTGCATCATAGTGATTGAATAAACCTAATTTATACGATGTAAGAAGCTTCAAAGCTCTGTGGTTTTGTAAAGGCTAATTTATTTGATAATTTCTACAATTCAGTGTGTTTTGGACTTTGAAACTTTCTTGTCATAACAGAACAGGCTTTTGGACTTAACGGCTTAAAAGCCTAGTAAACCTCCAATAATTGTCAAAACTTGGATTAGTATTAGATATGTATTAGTATTAAATATTGCTTGAAAGTAGAATCTAGGTATATGTTATTTATTTGGACTACAACAGTATTAATTTCGCAACTCTTGTGAGTTGTTTTTGTATTTGAAATAATAATAACATTACAGACTTACAATGACTGTGTAAAAAAGGGAGCATCATAATAGTCTTCTCTAAAGTGTTATATTCTAGCAAACTTCTCTCATAAATGACATTATAAATGCCATAATAATGATAAGTCGGGGACATAAAAAAGACTGAAATGGTTTTGGGTGGTCAGAGTGATTCTCAGTGATGTAAAATGTTTCTATCATTAGCCTGGGATGCTCTGATGAGGACAAGCATTCAGGACTAGAACATTTAGTGTACTAGCGAAGCCCACATTCACTTCTTTTACATGTCTGCTATGGTTAGACGAAAAGGATCATAAAAAATGCATCAGTCCTTGGCTTACTTGGCAGGACTGAGTTCTTTTCTTTTTAGAGTAAAACTAGGCCCAGTTGGCTGCTATCACCCTGCCCTTCCAAAATGGTTGTGGTGTTCCCTACTTTAAATAAATAAATAAATAAATGTATGTAAATCACCAGCAAACAACCAGGTGATTCTGTGCCTTCAGATATAACCATGACAGTTTTGCTGGCCTGGTGCATCCTGGGAGTTCTAGTGCCCTAGCAGTGTCCAGGGGCCCATCTGTGCATTATGCGCATGAAAGCTCCGCCCCCGTCATGCATTCCCGGCCCTTCTGTCGAAGCAGCTCGCTGTCACGGCATGGCGGAAGCTTCCGGGCCTCTGCATCCATGGGGGGTGGAACAGGGTTTTGGGGAGGATGATCAAACCTTACCTGCTGTTGCCATGCTGGCACAATTTCGGCCCAGAACTGCCTGAGAAAATGTACTGATGTCATCGCCAAAGTCACGCCTCTTTATTTAAATGTCTTTATTAACAGTCTGTTTAAATGCGATGTATCCAAATATGCATTTCATTAGATGTTGATGTTCTGTGCACAGCGGTCGCATGCAGATCTTATTAAAAACTTTATTTCTACTTTTCCTTTTTTTGCATTTTACTATGAGAGCAGAGCAGCTTCAGGATAGCTAGATAGATGTTTATTATTGTGATTATGGCTGGCCAATATGGCCAAAAAAAAAAATTCACAATATATTTTTTTTCACATCTGATATTACTTATAATTATCACAATAAATTCAAAATCTTTCTTTCTTTCTAGTTTAAAGGCAGACTTCTAAAGGAAAGTTTTAGAAACCAGATAGTTAATTGTGGTTTTGTTTGTTTACACTTTGCCCACCATTTTTTCTTTAACAAAATAAATATCTTGGTAGAAAAATCTTTTCCTAGTTGCAATATATCATATTTTCAAATCATGAAACAGCTTTTTGTTTGGGTGACAGTTTGCATTGCAGGCTGCAGTATGAACCATTTTTTTTTCTCTTCTACAAATTTGACAGTAGCTTGAGTTGACGGTAGTAGTGACGTCTGTAAAAATGGTAACAAACTGAATTTTTTAATGTAATGAATCTGACTGTTTAAAACCTTTGGTCACAGTTGCTATAGCTTAATCACGTAAAACAATAATTATATTCCATTACTGCTTTAATACATTTAATACATGTCTACATTGATAACATAATATAATTTGATATGAATATCCCAAATTTCTGCCCAAATACTATAGTGTTACTACAGTAAATTCATGGAAAATGATGGGTATTTGTAGATTGAAAAGTCTTTTGACCATATCATTGTACACCATGTTTCTGCTGTTTGTCAGTGCTGTTTCATTTGGATTTAAACTTGTCATTTGTATTGTTTACCGAACTCATGCACTTCACATTGCATCTCACTGCACTGTTTAGTGTTCATGTGACCGAGACTCATAAGTAAACACATCCATCCTAGTAAGCTTGCACAAGAGTTACGAACTTTGACCCAAGTGGATAAATGATCCATGTGGTACAGTTCAAATGAGTAGTGCTGTTTTATTCCACTTTTGTCACATAAAATTAAAAAAAAAAAAACTTTTTTATTGGTTTATCTACGAAAATTGCATTTCACCTCCAGCCCTATTGTAATAACTTTAAAATAAATTTAAATTAATTAATAATTTGGGTAATTTTAGTTATGTTCAGGCTTGTCAGACTTGTGATTAGCATTACTTGTCATTTAAATCCTTATTTGGGGAAAGTATTCTTTCACTGTGTGCATATCCTCCGAAATGATGCACATTCTACCTCATTGCCATTTAAAGAGCAATTTCATCTGACCTTGAAGAAGAAAAAGTTTTGAAAAAAAGTGAGTTGGTGACTGCTATTGGTTTTCCATCACCCCCCGCACAGAAGTATTTAGCAGATGCTTTTTATCCAAAGCTACATGGAATACACAAATAGGAGGCTCAGCCTGCCTTGAACAGGTTGTAGTTAAGAGCTTTGCTCAAGGGCACGAGTAAAACTGTAATCAAAGTAGCTCTCCAGATCCTGAGCTTTCCCTTCCTGAGATTGAAACCGTAACCTTTGAGTTAGTAGCTGAGATTTCAAACTACTAGCCATGAGCTTTCTGGGTTTTTTTTTTTTTTTTTTTTAAGACAAATCTATATTATGCACTCGTTTGTGTCTTCAATCTGAGCAAAGCCATGTTAATCATTGCGCCTTTGAACATTTTATACAACTGTTGTGTAAAACCCGTCTTTTTCATCATAAAATCATTCGTAAAGTTGATATTTCTTTGCTTAGGGCCTGAAAACAATTTTTTTGTTGTATGTGTATGTATGTTTTGTAACTGTGTTAGCTTATGTTTTGTGTCGGGCATCAGAATGCTGGAGGTGTTCCACAGATTACGTGCACTATCTTGCAAACTGTAGCAATGAGGGGGGCCAGCCTTCACCATAGCAACCGGAAATGGTTGCTTGGATACAGGTTTGAATAGAAAGTATGGTATGAATGCATCAGCAGTCGCCTCCAGGGGACATACAGGCACTTGAACTTGTCGGTGACTCCAGTGTCTCAGCTGATTCAAGTTGACCCAGTATGAGGTGGTGTTGGTGCAGTCCAACAGAAACGGCCTTGAATGTGCAATGTTTAACAAGAACGTGAAAACTGGTTGGTTTAAGACACTTTCATACTGAGATTGCTTTGATTTTTCCTTCGTGTTCAGAGTCATAAACACAGCAGGTAGGCCTCCATGTAGTATAGACCTTTTTTCCACAGTAGATTTGTTTTTATCGTCCCGCTTGAAGCAAGATACACATTTTACCTTCAAGACAATATGGTTAGTTGGTTATGGAATCAAGTGAATCCATATTTCACCCTGCTAGGTGTGTTTATAATTGGATTACAAGTAGTGAAATGATTTTCAATTGGTTCCAAACTATTCTGTATTGTCTGAAGTTGTCTGAACCCAACACCAGTGATATGCATCCAACCTATCACAATTGATTTATATACTCATATTATAGAGGGTACATTTTACAGTTGTGTAATCCTCAAGTCTTAAAAGTGTTGGCAACATTGACAACAGAAAAGCGTGCTGAAATAGTCCAGGTTAACGCCAGGTTAAAGTTGTTGTGTTGAGGATTGTAAAGGCTCATTCCAGTGCCATGATAATGGACGAGCATACTTCCAATTAAATTTGCAGAGAAAACATGCAATACCCTGAGGAGTAGTGTTGCGATTCTGCGCGTTTTCTGATATTTATCAAGGCTACTGCTTTTTCTTCTGTTTGCCGGAACACAATTCACCCCCCAATTAGGTCCATTTATGCCAAAGTTTTGGAGAAGAAAAGTCCTTTTACCAATCTCGCCGCTCCATAAAAAGTCCTCTTCTGGTTCCTTTGTCAAGCTCACCCGCCTTCCTTTGCCTCACTTTCTTTTTTCCTCTTTTTTCCCTTTTGTCTTCACTGTCCTTTTTTCGGCGGAGCGGTTGGTAAGGTGTTGTGGTATTGGCGAAGGCGTCTTTTGGCACAGTCACAGGGCACTGTTAAAGGAGGCAGACTGGCACCTCCTGGACCCATGCCAGAGCTCCTCGGGAGAAATACCCACTGCTGTGGTTGGTGTGTGAGTGTGTGAGAGAGAGATAGATAGAACAGGGAGAGAGAGAGAGAAAGGCATTATGGGAAGGTGAAGGGAGGAGGTTGGAGAGTGGTAGAGAGAGAGAAAACACTAGGTTTGTGGTGCCAGAGCTTTTGTGGATGTTGGTTGTGTTGGCGTGTTCTTGGCCAGGTTCACTTTATTCCAGTTTGTTTGTTACGTTATTTTTTCACTCTTCACTGGATGTAGCGGCTGTGTGTTCATCTGCTGCCAAAAGGCACGAAGGAATGAAAGACAAAAAAACGTGCCGATCCACATTTCCGCTTCTCTAATCTGTTGCGCGTCCCTCTCTTTTATTCCTCTGCCCATTCCTGTCTTCATCACTCACTCCGAATATTCATTTGTCCTCCATTTCTCACCTTCTTTATTTGGAAAATGTGTTTTTCCCCCCCTTTTCCTTTCAGATCCTCCCTCGCAGAAATTAGAAATGGCATAATTGTATGCTTGGCTGGCAGGTCAGTGCCAGGTGGTCCGTTCGAACATTGTGAGATTTGGCAAATGTGACTGCAAAGGTGTGTATGTGTGTGTGATGCACAAGTCGTCACCCCGACAAGAATAAAGAAAGCTTTGCTTGTCAAGGTGACAAAACAAGCTGCTCTTTTTATCTTGATTTAGTAGCAAGGCTTTTGTCTGCCTCCTTGTCTTTGTCTCTCAGTTGTTTGCTTGTCATCTCATTTCCTTGTATGTTAAGCAACGTTCTTGTTGTTAAATGTGCTTAATGTGCAAAACAGGTTAAAATTTCGACCAAATGCTTTTCGCGCTTTCAATCTGACCTGCATACTCTTCACAGTGCCTATGTGTGAATAATACAATTCTGTGAGCCAACTAGTTGCCTGACATCTGGCTAGTGAGATTGGTGTATGTAGGGGTTTATTTTATTTTAGTTAGAACAATATCTGAACGATAAAAGCCTCTCTGGGAGTTTTTGCTACTTTAAAGTTCCTTTAAAGCACTGCTGTAACAAACCGCAATACGTCTTTGTCTATTGCGTCACACCTAACTGTGCTTTTTTTACTTGAGCGTCTTGTCATAAGTGTTGCATTTTTAAGACAGTGGCCTTGTTTTCACCTGGTATTAAGATGTGATTTCAGTGATCCAATCACAAGTGGTCAGCCGAAGCTTAAACTGTTTTTAAGAGTTCCAAATGCTCTTCCTGTGACCAGTGCTGTTTGGTTTTCCTTGAGATTTCCCTCTTATTTCTTCACTCTATGTCACAAATACTGTTGACTAAACAAACACAAGTTATGTGATTACAAGTGATTGGGGAATGAAGCATTTTAAAAAGCAGTCTGTGTTTTGCAGCTGATTAAGTCTTTTGTGGCTGTTCCAGCTTGTTTGACCACATGAGCATCTAAACTAGAAAAACAATCCGGTTGAATGCATTTTCATCCACCACAATACATTTTTGATGCCTTTTACACTTGAATTTAGCATCATCTACTTGTGATCGGTCACCTTAATGCCATATGTAAACAGGGCCTGTCTTTAAATATATTTTTTAATTTAAAATGATTCATTTTGCTACTTTCCATTGTATGATATGTAGCTGTTTTTGAATGCAAAAACCTATGAATAAAAAATTTGATTGGGGTCATATGAATACAAAGCCTGCCAAATTATTCAGAAACTCCATTTAGTCGACTAGTGATTTAGACAACCAGCCAACTAGTTAGAATTTTTATATCCATAGATTCAATGTATTCTGAACAAAATGAGACATGCCTTTGCTTGCAAAAGGCTATCACTATTGCTTTTTAATTACTATCCTAAGTCAAAAGCGCCCATCTCCAAGTCTCTATTATATTGTAGTTTCTAGATATGTTTCAAGCCCCTCTTTCAGTGTGAGTCCATTTATGTCTGTCAAGAAAAAATCGAATTGCTGATGGCTTAAAAAGTAATAGCACACCACTCCTAAGATTTCAGGCACAGTATCATGCATGATTAAAGCACAAGAAGTGCGGGATATGTTACATGCCAAAGTTTAATACTTTGCTACGCTATGCTAACTTTCAGACCAAGCTTTTGCAATTGGTAATGGACAGATTTTCAGTATTAAGGTCTTTATCGTATATAGTTTAAACTTTAGGGAGATTAAAGGGTGAATGGGGTGCAGATTGCCCTAAATGCACTATTGTGTGTATTTGTTTGTGGGGCCATGACACATTTCTTCATCCATATGCTAATATTAGTGCACTGTGTGTAAACCACTATCCTTTGCTGCCTGGAGATTTAGGTGGTAAATCACTTCAGTCTTCTTAGCTCTAATCCTTCCCACATCTGTGCCCCTTTTCTCTTCCTCTTTACTGCTCTAATTCCAGTATGGCACAGTTGGCCTCATCCATCCAACTCGGGAAACATTTTGTTTGTCCATCCTTTTTCGCCCTTGTGGCCTAATCCACTGCAGGTTGTTCCACAGGGCTTTGAAAGAACTGATGTTGTCTCCTTCCGATGCATTCGCGTCACTCATGGTTTGTGACCTTCTCTGGATGGTTTAGAGGTGTGTGTGTGTGTGTGTGTGTGTGTGTGTGTTGGGTGGGGGGAGGTTCAGCAGTGTAATCTGCTAAGTGTCTCCCACTGCAGAAACAGCAGCACTGATTCAGCTTAGCCTGAGCAGACCAGGCAAATCTGCAGTAATCCTTGCCACAGAACCAAGTCTGACAGTCCCACCATCTGGAACAGCGCCACCTCGTGCATACGTGCACCTCATTATTACGGAACATTTATACTGCTATCTTTCTCTGTTTCTGCAGCAAAGCACGCCACAAATGGGAACCCCACAGTGGAGCCATTTCCTGATGGCATGGAGATGATCATGTTTGGTGAGTTTGAAGAAGATTGTATTCTGCACTTCCTTAAGTACAAATAACCTATTGCTTCCTAAAGTACCACTTGTGGTGGCCCATGGGAGACCTGGGTTGGAGTCCAGCCTGTTCCCATCTATTTCTCCATCTCTTGACTTCTTGTTTTTGAGTGCCAATAAAAATGTCTAAAAAGTAATTTAAATGAATCAGTCAATGACTGTGTGTACATGGACATTAGTAATCTAATTACTTACCTTATTCAGAATAAGACAAAACTACAATTATGTTTTTATAATATTCCTTTCAGTTTCTTATTTTACATGTTATAGTACATAGATCGATTAATGGCACATGTCATTATGTCCCCACGCAATGCTTTCAGACAACCCCTGCAGAATTTCACATTCCAACATATCGACCTTTTTCCACTTCCTTATGGTGCCATGTCCGGTTTTGGTTTCATTTTTAATTTTACAAAAGCTTCAAATGCAGCCAATTATTTATTATGTTATACATGCAAACAATCAATGGCATTGTTGAAGCCATGATCTTTAGTTTTTCTGCCAAATAGTTGACCACTGTGTGTGTGTGTGTGTGTGTGTGTGTGTATACTGTTGCAAAATACAGTTGAATAATATGATTAAGGTGTGTACATGTCTACTGCACTTCAATAATGTGACTAAAATAGGAAAATTCCATTCTTAATTGATTAGTGTTTACTTAGAGTATGACTGAAGAAGGGTAATCAAAAATAATTAATCAGTTAATTATCTTAATCTTAATTCATGTTAATCAGAGTACTGTCTTAATTGTGTTAAAATCTGAATATTGTTATCCAGTCTAAATAGTAGTTCTGTTCCAAGACCTAGTGAGCTGTCTAGACAACTACCTAGTAGCCTAACTGAAATTGCTCACCAAGGATGCATTTGATCAAAAATCAATTAAAATAGTGATATTTTTAAATGGTTTTGGTGTTTAAGGAAACATATCTTAATAAAAATTTTGTGTTATATCAGTTGTGTTTTGTGTAAACCATGCTACATATTTTTTCAGAATTCTTTCAGATGGAAAGTTTAACATTTATTTGACATGAATTTTTTGTTAATGTATCCTTGCTTGAATACAAGGTTGTTTTTTTCTTTCAAAACAAACTTTCTAACTTTTTTGCTCCACGCAGGCCACAAATTTCTCAAAAGATCCCAAACATGAAGGCCGTTTCACACAAAGCATCAAGAGCTTACTGTTGATTCCAGTTGAGATTGATATGTAGTAGACTAACATGCACAAAAAATATCTAGATGGATACTGTATGCAGTTAGATGAAATTAAAAAATAATGAGATTGCAAATATATTATTTATATTGATTACTTTTCAAATTATGGGTATGTCTTGTTTTGTGTAGATTTGCTTAGAGATTTTGTATCGAGAGGGTCACAAAGTATCAACAGTGTCTAAATTTAATTTTTGTAATATGTAAAAATACATTAATCAGGCTGACATAGTTAGGAAGGGCTTTATGGAAGAAGCAAAAAGGAAATTCTGTTAAAATTTCTGTCTGTGTCGATTGATTTATCTCTCTGTTCAGGAATGGGCTGTTTTTGGGGAGCAGAGAGGCGCTTTTGGAAGATTTCTGGTGTGTTTTCTACACAAGTGGGCTATGCTGGGGGCTTCTCACCTAACCCTGCCTACCATGAAGTGTGTTCAGGTTAGTCCCAGCAACACAAACACAGCCAATGCAGCAAAATACCAGGTATGCATGCATGTAGACAAATGCCCAAATTTTCCCCACTTCCTTTTCGCCGCTACATCCTTGTTCACCTCCCATATCAAAGAGGTATCCGATGGCACTTTTCCCAACCGTCACAAGTCACAAACACTAGAGCAGCTTCACTGTTACCCAGATTAGTGCTTCGCTGCAGCCTTCACCAAAACATTCCCTTCATCTGCAGTGAACTACCCAGAGTGCACTGCTCTCTCCCAGATCCGCAGCCCTTCCCCCTTCCTCTGTATGACCTACTTGTAGCCAGACAGTTCAGAAGAGATGAGATGGAGGGAGGGATGCAGCTGTGATGTTGCAGTTTCTGAACTGGTCCCAGTGAGAAGGTTCTGACTGCAGCTCTGCAGAGGGTTTGCTCTCTCCAAACACACAAACACAGAGGCTCTTTTAAGTGTGTAGTGTGGAGAAGACTTGCGGCTGTCAGAATTGCATAGGGTGTTGGGGTTAATATCTAGACAGGCTTTGTTATTTGTAAGAGTAGCAAACGCATATGCAGATACAATTTTAGAGACGAAAGATTTCGTATTTGAGAACCAGTTAAAAGTTTGGACAGATTTGACTGAATGGTTCTTATGATCTGACAACCATCTTAAAGTTTATGCTTAAAGGTAGTTTTGTATATAATTTTAAATTGTGCCTGTGTTTTGTGACTGAAATTGTTCCAGAATTTCTTTATAAAACCATTTCACATGTTTAGGCCTTTGTGGGCTCTACTCCTGTATAAGTTCTAACATCCCAGGATGCATCTCATAAAGTTCAATTTATCTTCATCTTCAACCACGTCAAACAGACAAACACATACACTTCAACTACAATTAGTAGGTTTTTAATTTGTTGTAAGGAGTCATTCTTGAAGACTTGCATTTAGTTGATCAAAAATACAGTAAAACAGTAATGCTGTAAAATACTATTATAATTAAAAAAATTGTGATTTATATTTTAAAATGTACTTTATTCATGTGAAAGCAACAACAAATCTTCAGTGTGATACAATCCTTCAGAAATCAAAAAGCATTTTTTTGTATTCTTTCATGAATAGAATGTTTAAAGGAACAGCATTTTTTTGATATTGCTATATTTATGAAATTAGTCATATATATAATACTAATTATTATTATTATTATTGTTGTTGTTGTTGTTGTTTAACTATATTTACATATTTTGAACAATTTTATGCTGTTCTCTCTAGGTTTAACAGGACACACGGAAGTAGTGCGAGTGGTCTTCTCTCCTAAGGACATCAGCTTAGAGAAACTTCTCAAAGTCTTCTGGGAAAGCCATGACCCTACTCAAGGTAAACAAACACACCTATTTCCTCACATCTACACACATGCACTCACACAGATGTCCATAGAAAGACCCCTGGGTGCGAGATGCAATGGCCCAAAAGCAAACAGCCTCATGAGGTTAGAACACGGCTGCATCTGTGTGTTCACGCTGCCCTGTGCGTGTGTGTGTGCTGGATGGTCAGGATGATCTCGCGGGAATTGGAACAGCCTCAGACAGGCTATGTTAATGTGTCTGAGACCAATTCAGCCATGAGAGAAAAAGAGACATCGCGTATGTGTGTGCATTAGTGTAAGCGTCACCTATTCCTCCAGTCCACTAGAAACAGAACCAATACTGAACACACAGCTGATATTTGCCATTGGTGCTGTCCTCCAGGTCCTCATCTGAGAATAAATCAACCTTGCTGTCTCCAGCACTAAGCATAAGAAACTCAGAAGAAAAATGACAGAAAAATTTAATATGTCTGTCTGTCTCTCATTCCAACTGTCTATCAGTTAGTCAGTCTGTCTAGTCAGTATTACTATTCTTCTGCTTGTTATTTGCTGTTTATCTGTGTTTATCTGTATTATCTGTTTTTATTTTGTCATTCCAACTGCCCATCTCTCTCTGTTCATCTGTCTGTCTGTCTGTCTGTCTATCTGTCTATCTATCTATCCTTCTGTTTCTGTCCATCTGTCTATCTATCTAGCTATCTATTTATCTGTCTATCTATCTAGCTATCTATCTATCTGTCTATCTGTCCTTCTGTCTATCCTTCTGTTTCTGTAATTTTTCTATCTGTCTCTGTTCATCTATCTAGCTATCTATCTACCATTCTATCTATGTATCCTTCTGTCTCCGTTCATCTATCTATCTATCTATCTATCTATCTATCTATCTATCTATCTATCTATCTATCTATCTATCTATCTATCTATCTGTCTATCTATGTCTATCTGTCTATCTATCCTTCTGTCTGTCTGTCTGTCTGCCTGTCTGTCTGTCTGTCTCTGTTCATCATTCTGACTGTCTTCAGTCCATCCGTCTGTCTGTATATCGGTCTGATGTAACAGTGTGGCTACAGCATGAAGCTGTTGTTTGGCTCTCTGTGTTCAGTCACCCTGAAACAGAGAGAGAAGAGAGGAAGAGACACTCCTCTGAAACATTCATAAAGCCTGACCCTGAGGACCTGAAGCGCACAAACAAAACTCTTCAGCTCTCCTTCGTCAGCTGGACTGTGGTACTACAGTCTCTGCTTTAATACTTTATATGACGTCTATGGTTCGTTCAGTAATCTTGTTCGTATGTTTTCCTCTTGGAATGTGTGCAAATTCCCTTTGGGGATCAGTAATGCATGTCTGTATATCTGCCAGTTGACAACACGCCCCTAAAACCTGATTCAGAGCATGGTTTAAGGATTGCAGAGTGGTTTTCTTTGAATCTTTCAAATCATTGGTTTGAGCTGACATGATTAACCTGCGTGTTTGGTTCTGTCCCAGCTCTCTAATTCACATCATGTTCTGGAGGTGTCTGAACTTTAAAAAGTCGCCCGGGACACCATCACCCTGTCAGCCAGAATGCCCCAGAAAGTAAAGAGCAGAAAATTACTCATAGGAGCCAGGGTTAGTTGTCATAAATGGCCTTCAAATGTGATTAAACATTTAACTTGCTTGGTTTTCTTTTACCTATAAGAATGTAAGGTATGTGCAGATATATATTTTGAAAATTGACTTGTCTGTGGGTTGTCTAAACAACTGATTGACTAGCTGATCATAAAGTCTGTCATCATTTACTCTGCAGAACACAAAAGAAGATATTTTGAAGGATGTTGGGGAGTTCAAACAATATTGACTGTCATTTTGTCAAAATATTTTCTTTTGTGTTTCACAGAATACAAAATATGGATTTGGATCAAATAAATAATGATACTGTGAATCTTTTAGGTAAACATTTTATGTTTTGTATAATTAGACTGACTTAGGATGATGTCTACCCAACCTGATCTGATGTGTTTCTTAGGGGGTGTTTGCATAAGATTTATTCTTGCGTTAGAAAACGGGTAGACAGGGTGCAATACAATGGAACACAAAGCAGCGGTCTCTAGACACGTTTTTAAAAGCTGAGGTATTTTTTAACTGACACTTAATTTAAAAAAAGTGTTTTACACATAGAGTATAGATTGCAAGCAAGAATTTTATATTATAATAAATTATCACTGAGAAACAAACATACATGCTAAAAAATATAAACAAATAATGTATGATAAGAGAGCCAGAACAGACTTAATGATCAGAACAGACAATCTGAAGTCTGACTGTAATTGTCTGTAAATGTGTTGTTGAAACGGTGGTTCTTTGAAAAGTATCAGTTCTGATGTGGGAGCAACATTTACCCAATAAAATATTTTATATATTATAATATTTGAGCTTGTCATGACTAAAATAATAAAAAAAATTGAAAAGACTTTTTAGGATTTGATTCCACTAAAAAAAAAATTCACACTTTTGAAATTCCCCCATATATCCTAAGTGGGCCCCATCTCACACACGTACATTTGTTCTGAATGTATGAAGCTTTCTCACCTGTACTGATATTTTAAATGTACATTAAGTAAGATTTAAGCAACATTTCAGCATTTACTAAAGCAAAACTTGTTCCTCTTTGTCCCGTTTGGCATTTTTAGGTTGTGTTTCATGACCCTGCAGGAGTTTGGGTAGAGAAGCATGAGGAAGAGCATGGCCCATGTGCGTGACAGAAGCGTCAGATTGTGTTTTTTGGCGCAGGCCGCTGCGCTGCGATTGGCTACCGAGAATCGGGAACGTCTCTGTAGGCTGTTCATCCATGCATGTTTAACGCACACTCCATTTGTCCGTACCCGAACGCTCACGCCGAATCAGCTTTGAGTCTGTGCACGTGTGTGTTCGTCATTGCTTTGAATCACGGGTAAGTACAGTATGAAACCGCAAGTGTGTAAGGCTCCATAGGCTACATACGTGCACACTTGTTTCCGTCGTGCACAGAGACCTGTGTATTCAGCTGCTGTCTCACAGTTCAAAGGGTTCTGCTTTCAGCAGCATGATTTCCGAATCGTCCAATCACGGTTGGGATAGCAACATCCACAGCCAATCAAACGCTCCCAGCACGCTATTCTTCGTACCCCCGTCTCATACCCAGCAACACTTGCTCTGGCAGAGTCTTCAGGTCATGGTATTGCAAACGTGCTGTAGCTTCCCTATACCCTACGCTCGTTTTCTAAAAATATAGGGTGTATTTCTTGCCGTCATGCTTCATCTTTGGCTGTGCTGACAAAGATAGTACAGGAAGCCGAGGGTGGTGAGAGACGAGTGGAGAAAATTGGGTTCCTGGATGGATTTGACGAACAGGAAATGACTGAAGCTAGTGTAACAATTCTATCGCCTGTGGCAAACCGTAGAGTGGAGAAGTGCAGAGCAGGGCACACACACGAGAAAAACGCGCACACGTACGCTTGATCGCCTCAGCAGTTTGTTACTTCCTTGTTTAAGAAAGACCCCCCTCCTTCCCTCCCCATTCCCAGCGGACCCCAGGGCTCTCAGTCTGTCTACAGGATAACAACATCTTATCTTCTCTGTTCTCCTCTCCTCTCCTCCCCCATCCCTGGCTCCTTCTCTCCTTCATCCCTCGCTCCCCCTCACCATCATCCCATCAGCATTTCCGCAGTGACTCCTCATTCTTACCCTCCGCTTTTATCTCTTAGTCACTTTCTTCGTTCCGCCATCCCGCGCTCCCTCGTTCCACTAACAATGAAAGGCAAGAGGGCGGGTTTCTCTCCTCCTTTGTCCTCATTTTTCTGTCTTGCCACTTTCATCTTTTATCGTGTCATGTTTTTTTCTTGATTTGCAGTATTTATGTAGCTGCTGCGTCAGAGAGATGCATTAACGCAGGCTTCATGGGGGAGAGACAAGATGGCTGACGCAGACGCTCGTCGAGTATTTCAAACGTAGCGGTTGATCCTGAATCTCCTAGGCCCGTAAACGTTAAATCCAGTTTTCCACCTGCTTTCGGTTTGACTGACACCTTTGCTGTGTATATTCGGCCTTGAAAAGCTAAACATCGATGCACAAGCTAATTAAGTACCCAAACTGTTTGGGGGATCTCCATAATTGCTCGGCAACACTCTTGATTTGTCGTTGAAAAACAAAGGTTATTGGGTTCACGAACACCATTTTGTGCACAAGCCACCAAATGGGACAAAAAGAAAAGGCTGCTTCTAAATTAAGATCCCCCCCTTGTCTTTTTGGGGTTCAGTCTGCAATGGGCACGTGCCTCTCGGGGGGTGACCTTGACCCCTGTCCCTCTCGAATGAGGGGGGCTCATTACAGTTTGTCAATCAGCTGTAGGGGGAGGGGCCGACAGAGGTCATTTATGGAGACTAGATGCGAAACGGTTAAAGAAATGCTTCTTTTTGATGAAAAGGGGGTGGATATGCTGGTGAAAAACATTTGGTTTGTTGAGGAAATAAAGAAACTGAGCTTATTTTTCCAGCAAAGCACGAATTTAAATGCTTTGTTGAAGGTGCACTCTGTATTTTAACCCTTGTTTTACAGATGATGCTTAAGCGTAGTCCTAGATTAAAATGGAAGTCTTTATTTAAACTGAAATAAACTTGCGTTGACTGATCTTTAAACTGATTTTAAATGCCTTTGTTTTATCTCGATGCACCTCAGTTGTTTTTCTGTAAGTATGTTTATAAAAATTACTTAAATGTCCTAATTGAACTATGGACTAATCCTGGCTTAGTCTAAGCTCTGTCTGTAACCAGGCCATTATTTTTTATTTTACGTATACTAAAAACTTAAAGCCAGAGCTTTGTCATTTATTTCTCTTTTTTAAATTTTATTTTTTTATTTTGAAATAAAAAAAAACGTTTATTCAGCAAGGATTTAATACACTGATCAGAAGGAATCTGTTCATCAGAGAATACTGAACAAAATGTGCAAAATATTATGCAGCGCAAGAGCTTCCAGTATTGATGATAATAAATTTACCATCAAATCAGCATATTAGAATGACGTCTGAATGATCGTGTGACACTGAAGACTGGAGTAATGGCTGCTTAAAATTCAGCTTTGCCATCAAAGGAATAAATTACGTCTTTAAATATATAACTAGAAATAGAAAACTTATTTTAAATTGCATTCATTTTTAAAATATAACCATTGTAATATTACTGTATTTTTCATAAAAAGTACAGGTTCCTCTTCAAAAGGTACTAACAGATATTAAAATATATCATTACATTCGTATGAACCCTTTAAGGGTTAATAAGCTACAAAGATGTACCATCGATGTGCCATCTTAAATATAATCTGTATGCTTTAAAGTTATAGTACAATGAATGGCGGGACAGAAAATGTATGGAGGGAGAACAGGACTGAGATCTGGATTCAAATCCGCATCCTTGCCCGCACAATGTCTCTTACTGTCATAAGCATTTGCATTACCCATTGTGCCATGGTTTCAACACTAGTTTTGTTTTAAAAATTGTTGCCATCAGGCCTGAATACCAAGAGCAACGATTTATGATCGTGTACACAGATTAGTGATCTAGTTTTACAGTCATTTATATTATGTCTCTTCTGCGAGAAAAATGAGAGTGAACAAGCACTATTCATAGTATAAAACTGTTAAATTATCCTTTTCCATCCGTGAAATGCTAGCTGATACATACTAAAAATAAACACACGTATACAAACCATATTACATTTACAGCAAATTTAAACATTGTTTTTATTTGTAAGGTGAGTGTAAGAATTTGTGTGTGCGTGCGCGCGCAAAAGAATGAGGTTGTGAGCTTGTGTGTGTGTATGTGTGTTACATAAGAGGTGTAAAAATAGACCCAGCTCTGCACCATTCCTCTTAGTTGGCTGCTCTCGCACGCACACTGCTTCACCGTACCCACAGGGCACACACAACAGTGCTCTGAACAACCCCTCACACACGTACACTCCCTGCATCATACACACTCAAATTCACAAACATACACAAGCTCACTAAAGCATCGCACGTGCACCTTCACAAACATAAAAGGTGGACACACTCCATCAACTTAGACCCCAAAACAATAGCTGAACTTCCTTTATCAAATACAAATACCTTACAGGCAAGTCAATTTGTGTGTCTTCTTGTCGGCATACATTTTAGCCTCTTCAGTGTTTAGAAGTTGTTTTTGTCCACTGACACTGAGAGGAACTACAGTCACAGAAGCGCAAGCCACGGAGTTTGTGAGCAAAGCAATAAACCAAACAGGCTAAGAATTGGAGTGTCACATGAAATCAGTGTGTCACATGAAAATGTAGCTTTTGAAATACACTGAGAGAGCTCTGTTTTATCTTATTTATTTAAATTTAAAGGGATATTTTACCTTAAAATAAACGTCATGATTTCCTCACTCTCATGTTGTTTCAAACCTGTTTTGTTCACTCTGCAGGGAAAAAAGCTGTCACCAGGGCAGTACCAGCTATTTTTTTTTTTTGTACCTTTTAGTTACAAATATATCTTTAAGGTACGAATATGCACCTTTTGGATATAAATGTGTACCTTTTGAAAAGGTATGTCTCTTTTTTTTTTTTTTTTTTTTTTTTCTGTGAATGTTGTATACTTTTTTTCTTTTACAAGAATTGTTGTAAAATATTTTCTATACGATAGTTTGTAGAAACCACAGGTTGGATACAACTCAAAAAAAAAAAGAGCACCAATAAGTTTGATTCATGTACTGATGGTAACTGCTGAATGGCCAATATTAAAATGTTAAAATAATAAGTTAAATCCACCATTTTACATGCTTAAAGTAATCAAAAATCTAACAAAATAATATTTGGTATAAAAAAGTTGATGCTGTTTTAAAGATTTGCTGACGGTTATATTTATATTTGCTATTAAATTATAGTGTTTTAAAAAATGCCTTTACAAGACAACAAAGATTGATTAGATATGCAGTATTAGCCAGTATTGAACATAAAAAGTGACAGATTTTGTATTTAAGGATTTTATTATTTATAACAACACAGTTTTGGTGACCTTTCATCAATTTATTTGTGTTCTACAAAGTAGAAAGTAAGGTTGAGTAAAAAAGTAAAAACCTGAACACTAATAAATGTGATTTTCATCTTATCCATTTCATTCACCCTTCCAGTCTTTTTTTTTTTTTTTTTTTTTCCTCCTCCTTCCTCAACCCACCATGAAAGCCACATAAGTGCTGATATTTGAAATTTCTGGATCGGTCAAAGCAGCCTTATAGGATTGGTATCTGTCTGGATGATGCTGTGTGTGTGCTTTCACGTACGTGTACAGCTTATTCACTCACAGATAGACATAGTAAATCTTTCCTTTCTTCCCTCCATCTAAAGCAAAGAGTGACTCTTCTTGACCTCTGCATTAACAGAAATAGTTTCCTGCGGGAGAGCCATGTTATGGAGAGAGAGAGAGAGAGTGAGAGAGAGACTGTGTGTGACATTTCTGGAGTCAGCTTCTGCCCGGCTCTGTGCTCTCGCCCTGTTTGTGTGCTGACGACACATCTGCAGCGTTCTCCACTCTCGCTTCATGTGCGCCGTTTGTGTGTTGAGAGGAGCGATTCTGTGTATTATTCAGCTCGAACAGGGAGGATCATCAATAATAACTAAGAACCGTGATGGAGGCTGAAAAAAGAAGTGCTCCTCTATCTCGGGTGGAGTACACTGAGTGCTCATCGTTTTTTTTTTTTTTTTTTTTTTTTTTTTTTTTACTCATATGAGACCTGATAGATTTTAAGAGTTTTGATATACAGTTACCCTAAAAAGTATTTGGCCACTTAATCCACATCCGAATATGTCTTAATGGCATTACTAAATGTAATAAAATATCTTAACTAAGAAGGTTATCATTTTTCAATTTTTTTGTTTGATTGTTTTTTAAACAAATAGTACTTTTTGTTTTGTTTTAAATATATTAGCTTACAGAAACTAAATGCATTAGTTGTAATTATATAAATTATATAAATATTATTCAGCAAATAATTTCATCAGAGGTGTCAGTAAATGCATCCATAATGTTTTAAATAATTTCAGTGTCATATAAATGTTCAACTTTCTATTTATTCGTTAAAGAATCAAAACGTGTCATGTTTTTTTTTTTAGTTTTTTTTACAAAAATAGTAAGCAGCACAGTAGTTTTAACATCCATAATATTAAGAAATGTTTATTGAGCACCAAATCAGCATTTTCTCAGGAGTAATACGACATTGGAAATTCAGCTTTGTCATCACATGTATTCAAATTCACAATATTAATATTTTTGCTGTGTCTATAATAAATTTCAAAATAATTAAAATAATTTACAAATTCCACATTTTTGAATAATAATATATACTTTTTTAAAATGTAAACTAAAAATATATGGACACTGATTGCTGAACGTAGGTAGGTCATGTCTATAGTTAGTTAATAGTATAGCTGTGTTAACTGACTTTGATCCACTAGTGTAAAAAAAAGTTCCTGCATCGTGTGCTTGCAGATAGTAAATGTTTGGTATTCTGCCTGTGCGGTGGCAACCGTTAAGTGTCCAAATCCAAATTTCTTTCTAGAAACATTTTCCAGTATAACTTGGCTGTGTGATGTGTTTGGTGGCTGTGATGACACTCAGGCCTCAGGGTCACAGGGAAGGTCAGTGACTGTCTCTTTGGCACTTTGTAGGATCAGCCAATCAGAATGCAGTATTTTGGCCTTTGAAGAGAGGGCTACAGAAGGCACTGCGCGGTGGAGAGCTCATGGCAAGATGGCCGACATCCAGTCCTGCAGACAGATAGAAGAGAGACAGTAAATTCACTGTGGAGGAAAATAACAAGGGAACACTGGAAAACATGCCTCCATATGTTAACAAGGAGCAAATTATTTAAAGACTGCCATTTTGTTTATATTTTCTATCCATTTTTGCAGCAATATCAGAACAGAATGGGATGTTGCTCGCTAATAATAGAAACATCATTAAAAAGATTGATGTATACAGTGACAGGGCTGCAAATTTCTGGGGTGTGAGTTTTTTTAAAGGACTCTAATGCATTTTTATATATGTCTGTGTGTTTTTTAGGAATGGCACAAGGGAATGATCATGGCACACAGTATCGTTCTGCCATCTACACCTACAGCCCAGAACAGCAAGAGCTGGCCATGAGAAGCAGGCAAAAGTACCAGGAGGTACAGTATCTAAACACATATTACTTATGATTGATAAAATGTTATTTAGCTAATCTAAATGAGGAAATATATATATACTTTAGTGTTTTTAGTTCAAAATAATTCGTTTACAAGGCGTTTTTGTATTTTTAGGCTATATATATATATATATATATATATATATATATATATATATATATATATATATATATATATATATATATATATATATATATATATATATATATATATATATATATGTGTGTGTGTGTGTGTGTATATATGTATATATGTATATATATGTGTGTGTGTGTGTGTGTATATATATGTATATATGTATATATATGTATATATGTATATGTAAGTCAAATGTGTTAGAGGGAAATAAGGATACACTGCAATTCAAAAGTTTAGGGCCAGTAAATTAAAATTAATATGTATATTTATCTAGATTGCGTTAAACTGATCAAAAGTTATAGTAAAGACATTTATAATCTTTCTATTTTTGAAAAAACGCTATTTTCAGTACAGTTTTTAGCACTGATGATATTAAGCACACAATCTACATGTTAGAATGATGTCTGAAGACTGAAGTAATACCTCCTGATAATTCAGCTTTGCCATCACTTGAATAAACTAAATCTACTAAAATAAACATTTTAAATAGTTGTTTTACAGTCAATCACTTTATTTATATAGGGCTTTTAACAATACAGATTGTACCAACGCACTGAAGTATTTTTATTGTATTTTCGATCAAATAAATGCAGCCTTTGTGAAGTTCTTTCAACAAACATACAGACCCCAACATTTTGAGCAGTAATGAACATAAATGAGTAATTCCATTTAGTTCAGAAAATGTAACCATGGTTGCAATCCACTGATTTTCTTTTTGCCCCATCCCATTTCCAGAAGCTCTCTTTTCCGTTATTACTGTCCACTGTCAACGCTGACCGCCCACACTTGTCAGAGAGATGCGCTTGTGGATGCTCATGAACGCAGCTCATCTGGATGGCTGGACTGTCAAACTAGCGTGATGATGCTTTGTTTTGTGAGATGCAGAAGCTTGGGTAACCATGACTGCGGTAACCCTTTGCTCTTCATGTCATCGGTCTTGCTTCTAGGGCTCAGATGTGATTTGGGAGTGAGGTGAATGAGGCGTGGGCAGGGAGGTTAGGTGACCCCTATTGGCCTTGGCCTTGTGCGCATTAAGGTGAAAGGTCAAGCTTGCGGGAGGCAGCTGTGGTTAAAGGGACGCAATCAGATCAGGGGACCGAAACGGACGTGCTGTTGATGGCCCCAATGACCCCACGAGCTGAAATCTACACACACAGATATAGTGAGGCAGAAGGGGTTGCACCCCACAGACTGCATGTCAGCAGGGGTTAAACTGGGCCGGGAGCACTATTAAGGAAAAAAAATTAATACATTTTATATAAAATAAAAGAAATCACATTTTTAAAATAAATAAAAGTTGATCCATGTATTTGATTTAAAAAAAATCAGCATTCAGTATGAACAGCAAAATAAAAATTAATAAATATAAATTAATAAATTATAATGGAACGCATGCCTGTGATAGCAAAGCTGAATTTTCAGCAGCCTTCAGTGTCGCATGTAATCATTCTGGTGGTTAAATAACCAATCTAATTATTTCAATTATATTGAATTTTTATATGGACCTGTGCTGCTGATTTCCTCAATGAATAGAAAGTTCAAAACAACTGTGGTTATTCAAAATAGAAATCTTTTGTAACATTATGAATGTATTTACTGTCACTTAAGATCAATTTAATCCATTCTTACTGCTTTAAATGATTGATTTATTGATTTGAGAACTAATACTGGTGATTTGGTAACAATAAGGTGCCATTTGTTACTAACACAAACACAAACAAACAATGAACAATACATTTATTATTGTATTAATCTTTGTCAGTGTTAGTTAATAAAAATACAATCATTCGTTGTTATTTCATGATAGCTCGCAGTGCATTAACTGATGTTAGCAAGCACAAATTCTAATATTTAATAAATCATTAGTAAATGCTGAAATTAGTTTAATAAATGCTGTATTGTGCATTTTTAGTTAACTAATCCATGTTATCTAATGAGCCTAATTGTAAAGGGTTAGCATAAATTTTATCTGGAGTGTTTTTATGGGGTTTTTTTTTTACATAGTACGAATTGCTCCCGATCGCATGAAATCTATTTGAAATATGTTTATTAAAAGGCCATCACATCTCCCAGACTTCATAGCCTTCATAGCCTCTCTGAGGGCAGAGCGAATCTGAAGTGGTTTCGAAGAACGGCTTGGTTACATAAGCAGGCGTGATGAGATTAGACATGTTAGTCCGGAGTCTTGTTAAAATACAGAGGAGCGGATGCGTGTCATACTAGGGAAAAGCACAGCTGATTGTCTGGCAGCGGAGAGTGAGAATTTGAAGAGGGACACTGAAATGAAAGACAAACGTGATGAGCGCGAAGAGATTGATGAGGCCTTTTTGAGGACACTTCCATCGGGTCAAATTCAGGTGATGAATCAGACACCGACATCACACGCAGACGGGAAATGAATTATTAGCACCCACTGAGAGTTGCACTCCAACAGAGTCTCCCAAAACTCTGCCATCAGTGAGGGCAGTCAGGGAGAAGGAAACGCGGGAGTGGGAGAGGAAGAAACGCTCTTTTAAGCGCTGTGGCTGAGGAGGGGAGGGGTGCTGTAATAAAATGTAGGAATTTGCAGAACATCAAAGAGTTTTTATTCAGTAGTGAAAGGGAGCGAGGCGCAGGAAGATAGAGTAGAGGTACAATTCTGCTGCAGTGAAGCACTTTCTCCCAGGAGTTATTTTGGGGATTTGAATGGAAGTTTATGAATTTTCTTTGTTTATCTACTGTGTTATGCTGCAGACATCAAAATTTTATTTATTCATTTTTTGTGGTTATGTTTTGGGAGGTTGAGATTCATCTCTTCGTGACCCAGATTAAATAATGTTGAGAGATTACTTTTTTTTTTTTTTTTAGAAAAAGTTAATACACAAATGTGATGTGAATGTCAAAATGTGTTGACGTTTTTATATTTTTCATCTTGTGTTCAATTAAATGCTTCTATATTATTTCCAATATCTACGACATTTTGTAAAATGTAACAAATTTACATGAAAAGCAGTATTTAAAAGAGAATAGACTATTTAGATGTAGTATTCACAAGTCTTGTTTTAAAATGACTTATTGTAATGTTATCTTCTTCTAATAGTTCTAATAGATTTTCTAATAGTTTCTAATTTCATTCTGCTAAAATCTGCTAATATCCTGTATCATTCTGAGATGTCATTTTGTGGTAGTTTTTATAATTGCGTTTGACAGACTAATAAAAGGAAAACAGAAACCCAATGTGCTGTAGAGCCACAGAAGAGAATGTGGATTTTGATCATTTTAAGCATGTTAGCTGATTCTCATCATGACCATCTAATCATTAACGGGCCTCAATGCAAAATGTTATTTGCGAATGTTGCCTATAGCTCCGGTTTCCAAAAGCGCTCCGTCTGAAAACGAAGTCTCTCTCTGTTCCACGTCATGTAATCTCACACACATAGACGCTCATGCTCTCACACTTTGATCTGTCTCCTCTCACAGGTCACATGACCCTCTGCTGCCTTATTCCCTCTCACAAAATGCAGGAACAGCCAAGGATGACAAAATGGATTCCTGACTATATCTTATGCACGTACACTTGTGCTTACATGCAAACTAAGTATGTGTGGAAATGAGCAATAAATGCACAGAACGTGCAAAGATCAGCCTTGGCGTATGCACCTTATTTTTTATGCCGCCTTCTTGTATGTTTGGACTAAAGTCAATCTCGCACACACTCACTCACACACACACACACACACACACACACACATATATATATATATATATATATATATATATATATATATATATATACACACACACACACCTACACATGCTTTTCTGTTGGTGCAGCAGAACTATACAGCTTCTAATATGTGGAAGATGCTGTAGCTTTTAGTTGAGATTTTGATGCTGTAGCTAAGCTAAAACTGTATCACCGTTTTAGGTATTTTGAAGTATTGCTTTTTAGTTCATAGAAAGAACTGCATTAATATTTATTATTTATGCTGTTATGTTAAAAGTAGGCCAAGCTGTTGCAGTTAAAATGTACACAGTGTGTGTATAAATAGTCTAATATATAAGGTGAGTGTGCTTACAGGGAAATATAAATGGAATTACATCTGATAGAAAAAGGAATTCTTGTATCACAACATACAACAATATGGTTAGACTAATGATAACATACGTGTGTGTGTGTGTGTGTGTGTGTGTGTGTGTGTGTGTGTGTCTTTGCAGATGCAGGAACACTTAGTGACATTAGTTGAGTCATCAGAGTCACATGAAGCATATTCAGATATGCAAATGCTTATGTAATATCTCTCTCTCTTTGCCTTGTTTCTCTGTCTCTCTCTCTCTTTCTGTCTCTCTTTGCTTGACTGTCCACAGAAATGTTCTCCTCCACCAGAAAGACACAGACCACTGAGCTTTGACAGCTCCAGCTTTCTCCACACACACATCAAAATTTTTCACAAAATCGTACTTCCTCCCCTTTTAATGCACACTATTTAAAACAAGTTTAAAGGATGACAAACATGGCTCAGCTATATGGAGTTTCATTTCTGCTCACCCCTTCAAGCCAATAGTTTAGACTTGCGCTTGACCTTCCAATACAGACATGGCAAAAACAATGAACATTTAAAATTAGAAAAGAAAATTAAAGGGTTGTTTTTATTTGCGTTTAAGAAAACCTACGTGCTCTGAAAAAAATCTCTTTATATGTATATATAGATTTTTAATGTAAAAAGGTTTCAGAGTCTTATTTATAATATTTTGTAATAGTAACTATTTGTGTGCTTATTACAAAATTATATAATGTAATAATGTATTATAATGCGTATAATATAATATGTATAATGTAATCATAATTTGCATTGTTGTTTGTTTTTGTATGCTCTGCTTATCAGGTTCTCTTTTTATGCACACCTGGCTAAATGTTCTTTGTGTGTTCGTCTTCCTGTTCAGTGTAGATTGTTTAACCATGTAATAACCCTATAAGGTAATTCTCGTCTTTTTTGCTTTTTAAATATACTGATAACAGGGGCATAACAAAAAAACAAAAACAAATGCGAAACGTTGGCTTCATGTTGTTGTTGTATAGGTATCTGTTTTTTCTGCTGTCCATGCTGCATGCATGCATCTCCTGGTGCTGTGATGCGCGAGCAGCCTCTTTTGTTAGACGTGAAATCACACGCGGCTGAAGCAGACTTCTGTCACCACCTAGTGGCCGAGACCTGAAACTACATGCGTTTCAAAAAGGACAGTTGCGATTGCTCAGAGGCTACGCATAAATGCTCTCCTTTCTTTCCTTCTGTTGCAGAGACACCTCCCTCGGGTCTACATGCGAGCTTTTAGAAATACTGCGATTGATGTTCAAAGGTGTTTTGTTCTCTCTGTTCGTAATAGTAGCATCTAAAGTCTTTTCTGCTGGAGTTTACGGATGCGGCCCCTAGGGGGAGACAGAACTTCATTCGTGTCCCTTTGAAACAGTTTTGGGCGCTCTGTCTGGCTTTAACATCACATGCACAAGAAAGAGTTTCAGTTCAAAATGAGTTGCTTCTCCCTAGACGGTGATCACATTTATCCTCTTCATATCACAATGTGCTGTCATTTGCCATCTCTTTCTCTGAGTCCGTTTCCGTTTTGTTTTTCTGATAGGCTCTGACTAAGAAAGGCCTGGGTGAGATCACCACCGAGATCCGAGAGCACACTGAATTTTACTACGCTGAAGACTATCACCAGCAATACCTGCACAAAGTGCCTAAAGGATACTGTGGGTTAAAGGGCACCGGTGTCACATGCTCTGTTGGAGAGGAGAAAGATGAACTCTGACCCAAGGCGCACGGACATTGCCTGCTACTATAAAGGAGTACTTCACCCAAAAATGAGTATTATGTGATCACTGATTTATGTCTTTCTAATATTCTTCTGCATGAACTAAAATGAATTCCACAGTAAAGCAGTTTTTATTTCTTTAAATTTAGTTTTGTCAAATGAATAAAGACAGTTAATCGCATCTAGAAGTTTTGTTATATGTGTGTACTGTGTATATTTATTGTATAAATACACATGAATGTACATATTTAGAAAATGTTTGCATGTATTTATATTCATCTAATTTATAATTATATATATATATAAAATCAACATATTTTTCTTAAATATATACATGCATGTGTGTGTGTTTTATTAAATACATAATAAATATATACTATGCACATGTAAACAAACTTATTTTAGATTATTAGTTTAACAGCACTAATTTACAACTAAAAAAACTTTAACTTATTTAACTTGAACTGTTCTTATTTCAGGTAGTATTTTTTCGGCTAGGCAACATAGTTTAGCTTGAATTACTGGAGTAATATAATTTAGCAGATCGATATCTATGATTTTTTTTACAACTTAAGACTGAAATTAAAAATATTTGTAAAATTTATTCAAGCTTTATAAAGCTTGTAAGTTTTGTTTTTGTGCCATGACAGAAATTCAAATCTTTATTTTTGGGTGAATTTGTTCTTTAGCAGTAGAATGTTATGTTTTGCACGTGTCTTATTTGATCCATATATAGAAAAACACACACACATACATACATACACACACATATATATATATATATATATATATATATATATATATATACACACACACACACACACACACACACAAAATACATAAACTGTATTACATATATATTTTTTCCTGACAAAATATGAGTTTGTGGAAGAAGTTGGACTCCTAAAGCCAACAGCAACCTTCTGCCAGTGAAATTTCCTGAAGCTAAATCTGTCACACTGTCTGCTCTAGAGCATCTGCTGTGTGGCTGCCTTATGCTCTGGCCAATCTCTGATTTCTATGGACATTATAGTTCTGCTGCATTCTAATACATCCACCCCTGATTTAAAATACAAATGACAGATTCTGCCTTATAGAAATGTGATTTACAATGTTTGCTTGTACACAAGACTTTTACTCGCCGTTGTTTTAGAACAAACACTATTATGATATTGTGTAGTAATTATTCAGGGACAATACATTTTTTCTTCACTGAGTTACACGTGTAATGTCTGTCTACCACTAGGTGGCAGCACATGTAAATGAAAAAAAAAATCATGCCTGTAAATAAATGTACTGTAGATTAAAGGAGGTTGAAGTGTGTAATTTCTGTGGAGAGTCCACCTACATCACCAAACAACTGCACACTGTTGGTTTCTAGATGTTTTCTGGGCCGTTGTGGGGCATTTAAATGTAGAAAGTTTTAGGTCCTGAGTTAGAGGTTATGTGTGTGTGTATATATATATATATATCTCCAAAATAAAAATAATATATGTTTGTGTACTGTGTATATTATGTATATAATAATACACATGCATATTGTGACGAGTCGGCTGCAGGCTTTATTGTCACCATCACCCCATCCTTTGTCGCCGCCCTTCACCAGAGGCTCCCGACGGAGTGGGTGTGTTCAGAGGAGGGCGTGGTATCACTCTGATCACGTGAAGGGGATAAACCACTAGACCGGTCTCTTCCCGGCAGCACGCTGGTGTAAATGCGTGAAAATCATGCCTGTAAATAAATGTACTGTAGATTAAAGGAGGTTGAAGTGTGTAATTTCTGTGCCACCTACATCACCAAACAACTGCAGAAATTACTAGAAAAGGAAAACTGGTAATTATGTTACAAAGCCTTGTAATGAAAAATGTTAATTAGGCCTTAGTTTGAATACTTTGTATGTGAAGTGAGAATTGAAAGCTGGAAAATCTGTGGTTGCTAGGGCACTGGTAGGCAGTTGGTTTCTAGATGGCTGATAAGTTTTTCTGGGCGGTTGTGGGGGCATTTAGTTGATGTAGCCTGAAAGTTTTAGGTGGAGTTAGAGGTTATGTGTGTGTGTGTATATATATATATATATCGCATCCAAAATAAAAAATAATATATGTTTGTGTACTGTGTATATTATGTATATAATAATACACATGCATATATATATATATATATATATATATATATATATATATATATATATATATATATATATATATATATATGTGTGTGTGTGTGTGTGTGTGTGTTTTTATATTCATATAATGTATATAAATATACATAATAAACATACACTATACACACATTATATAAACCAAAACTTACTTTGGATGTTAATCACAATGAATCATTTGACAGCAATGATATGTATTTAATACTTATTTATGACAGCAGTATATTGTTAAAATATAAAAAAAGTAAATATCCATCATCAAGAAATTTTCTTATAGTAGTCTATCTATTAATTCGTTATTTAAAACCTAAGAAATTGCTAAGATTACTACATAATTTTGTATTGCACATGGCAGGCGTGTAAAGTATATTTTAATTATTCCCTGCAAGTACTTAAAATGTTTCTACTACAGTATCTTGAAAATTTCAAACGCTGAACTATATTTACTTTCACCCCTTGGCCACAAAAGCACATTTTTGAATATACACTCTTTTGTGATCCGCAGGAGAAAGCAAGTCGTGCCGGTTTAGAGTAACATGAGGGTGAGTAAAATGCTGACCAAGCTGTTATTTTGATGGGAACTATACCTTTAAAACCTGCTATAAACTGTTACTGTAAATATGTCGGTTTCACATCTCAGCTGTATAAAGCGCTACACATGAGTCAGCTGCTTATTTTAGAAAATGAGCAAGCTTTACAACAAGTTGATCTGCTGACTGGCATGAACAGAGCTGGGTAATTCTATGCTGATCTGTTCGATTTAAGCAGCAGTACCTGTCCTAGTTTACCTGGATGTTTAGCTGAATGCGAAGTACCGGTGAACCGGGCCTGGCTTTGGCTGCTGATAGTGCATTCAAGTGCAGTGAGTTCCACTGGTTCTGGAACAAAGGCCGCGTGCTCTAAAAGTGGATCAAAAAGTTGTAGAGTCGACAGAACGGAGGTTTTTGTAAGGCTCTTGCGGTGTGTTTTCGTCTGCTCCTCGGCTGATGATGTCACTGTGTTATCTGTCATCTCTGACTGTCTCTGGGATGAGACGCACACATGATTCACACAGCACCTGTATGAGGAGACAGATTTCTGGGAAATCATACATTCATCTTCACACTCCCACATGTGTGCTATATGCACCTACCTGTGTTTTCACCGCCAGACGTACGTGGGGGTTATATAAACACATTTCTGCTACGTATGGATCCCACTTCAACACAAACAGTGGCGAAGGTCAGATTACAGAGACTTGGTCAAATTATCTTCGTACAACGGCTCCTGAAAGTCATATGTATTAACATCGGCGCTTTAGTTTAATAAGGCGTTTCTCAAACCTAACCTTATTTTTCTTATTTAACAAAATGATTTTCTATAAACTATCATTTTTAGAATATGCGTGTTTCAAAAGTATATCCATATAGTTTTTTTGTGGTAATCAACATCGTGCTACAAATGTTGAGCTTAATTTGTGATCCTGCTGTGTCCAGTACAGACCAAAAAATATACCAACATACACGCACAGGTGTGGTGGCATGTTCAATGAACCAGACACACACACACACTCTGAGACACACTGACAAATCTAGAAAAAGCTTTTTTGTTGACCGCAGTCTGATTTCCTCTGCTCTATTTTCTCTTTTCTTTTCTTTTTTCTCTTTGTGTCTATCTCTTCCTGACACCTGTGTGTAGGTGTGGACCGTGCTGCAGGTGCTCAGTGTGTCTCTCTCTCTCTCTCTCTCTCTTGGCCTTTCTCTATCTCTCTCTCTCTCTCTCTCTCTCACTCTTTCTCAGTCTCTTCCTCCCCCCTCCCTTTATCAGGTTATTTTGGTATGCTGATGATATTCTTTGCATTTATGCACATGTTTCTGTTTGGCTTGTGTGTGCGCCACATCGCTATAAAAATCTGCTTGACTCTGGGTATGTCCCTTTGTGGTTACTGCTGCCTACCGATCTGATAGATTAGTGGCTGATTCTTAAAACTGAAAAAGTATGTTGGAAAAAAGCCTCGCTCATATCTCTATATAAGATAAACTATATGTGGGGCAGTGGTTCAGCCCGTTTTTGAGCTCTTTATGTGGCTGATAGTATACAGACAGGGTCTAAAATAAACTAATTCAAGAGGAAACTGATCATAGAAATTGTACCTTGTTGTGTTTTCTGTTATAAGCTGTGCTGTAATATTATATATTGTGATGCGTTATATATGTTTTCATGATGTTATATGTGATGTTATTTGCCGCTTATTATTGTATTCTGTTTTATGTATTATGCCTGTATGTTATGCCCTTTATTGTTAAATATTGTGACGTTATGTTCAATGTTTTTGTATGTGCCATGTTGTTATATATGTTGTGTTATACTCGGTTCAACGTGATGTGTTATGTTTTGTTGTTCTGTTTGATTTTGTGTTATGTTATATGTGTTGTACTGTATTCTTGTGATATGTTGTGCTATGGATCTTGTTGTAATTTTCAGTTTTATGTTGTTTTATGTTATACTGTCCGCTGTGTTGTGTCATTGTGTTATGTTGGATTACATATTCTGATATGATGTTACTCGTATGTTATGTTGTGTTATGTTTTGTGTATGATGTGTTACGTCGCGTTAATATTAGGCACAAATAATATCCTGAACAAAGCATGACCGATAAATATTTACAGGTCATTGGCAGGTGAGGTTAATTTTGGACCTCGTATACAAAAGATCATCTCCTCTTTCTCTTCTCTGTGTCTGTATTATTTCTCGCTCTATCTCTTTCTGTCTCTGATCATATTGGTGACTTTGTGCAACAGTATGAAGGCAGTGAGTGTGACAGAGCCAAACTGTCCAGGTGCAAGTGTCTGACTCCTCCCTCTCACTTACACACACACTTCGGCACAGGATGAAGACACTCGGCAGTTATTTCTGTGTTTCCTGTCTTGGGTCTCTCTCACACACACAGGTGCAGTGGAGAGTCACTCAGCGAGGAGGCCACCAGCCAGTCACATGCACGTGCGTTGCGACCGGACACGATGACACACTCTGATATTCCCCTCCCACCCCCAGAGTGTGTGCGTGTGTGTGTGTGTGTGTGTGTGTGTGTGTGTGTGTGCGTGAGAGTGAGAGAGATGGGTGGCGCTGCTACCACAGTGACAGAGGTCAAAAATCCCTATAAGGGAAGATGTGTAAAACAGAAGAAAAAATAAAGGCGGAGAAATTGTGAGAGAGGGAGAGACACCGGTGCTCCACACCGCCCACATCTCGCAGATGTGCTGCCGGGAGAACAGTGAAGCTTACTGGGCAGCACAGAGACAGCAGTGTGCCCTCGGTGCACACACACATACGCGCTCTCGCGACCAGGCGTGATTGCTCCATTAGGAGGTTCCTCAGCTGTGACCGTTTCTCACACACTCGCGTACAGCTGCGAACACACAATTATAGCCCACTTTGACCCTCGCGCACAGACGCTCACTCGCTTACGCACAGACGCACCTTTGAGAGTATAGTTCACATCCCCATCAGACCTCTGGGTGTTTTCGAGAAAGGCCACAGGCACGTACAAAGCTTTTTGTAGCTTATTTGGGTCACCATCTGACATCAAACACGCTGTCCACTGCTATCGCCCATCAACTGATGCGTAAACAGGAAAAGGAAATGTGAGAGTGGTAGATATCAGTGTGTTCTTCTGCAAGGTGCTTCACATTGACAAACTTGATCTCATTAAAACATCGACAAACTCTTAAGATTTTAGATAAAACCCAGTTCTGGGCTTTTCAACTGACTTGTTGGAAACAGCAGGCCAAGAACCTCCATCTTCTTCTTTTTTGATTCAGTTGCATTAGCAGATAAAGATAAAGACATAACAGAAATTCTAGCCCTGTAAAAGTAATGCAAATAATAAAATCTTGTATCTTGTCATGGGCAATGTTTTAGCCTATATTTTTTTAGGTATGTTCTAAAGTCCTGTTATATCAGGCAAAAATTGGGAGTAAAAGAGCCTTTGTATATTGTTGTGGACAATTAGGGGCATTAGCCAAAAAGCTTGAGAGCTACTGCCTAAGAGGAAAATTTTATTGCTCAAAATGAAAACGGAAATGATTGTATGTCTATTTAGTGTAGTGTAATATCCTTTGGCATCAACTGCTTCCTCTGTTCTGGTCATTGATTCTTGCACTTATTCAAAGCATCAGATCCTCCCGGAGGAAGTTCATATTAGAAGTTAAATCACTTAAGAATAAACTTTCACTTCAACTATGAAGTGAACTAAGAATATATCACTAAAAATACTAATACTAGTCACTTTCAGAGAGGTTGTTGTAATCTTTTCACGAGTTGCTCTTTTTAGAATTTATGAGTGAGGACTGGAATTCAATTGGCCAAACCTTTCAGGACGTTTTACTGAATAGAAAGAGGAAGCTGATTTAGCAAATAAAGGCCTATAAACCTTTAAACTTTAAGGTTTTGCGCATTTTTAAATTGTATACAGGCAAGTTTGTTTCATCAGATTATTCATGTTTAAACATTACAGTTGTTTTAATTTTAACTCATTTAAAATCTACATTCTTAGATAAAAATAAAAGGCATTCATAATTCAGTTAGAACATAACCCTGAAAGAACTAAAAGGATCTTTAATGAACCCAAAATACCTTTTTACCATTTGACAGTACTGGACATTTGAAATTACTTTTTGAGCTGTTGATCTCTTCAAAATCTCCAGAAGAAATATGTGTTTTGTTTATCACTGAATTTTCTTCTAAGAAGCTAAATTTAAGAGGCAGGAAATTTAAGATATCTCTATTTGCTTTTCCTGATCTCATTGCTACCTAGGAAAAACACTTGCGATAAAAAATAGATCTAACGTGTGATTTGTCTTTCCTGTGGGCGGGGCTTAAAAGAGACTTTCAGGTACATGACTGTAGTGTTGTTGTGCCGGAGCTGAGAAGAAGATTGTTTTTCAGCACATCTCAAACCTGGGCATCCTGTTGTTGTGTGATCCAGCCCAGCAAAAAAGTATCAAGATGTTAATATCAGCACAAAGAAGACACGTTGTTTTTACTGCGGTTTAACAGGGCTCTCACTGCACACAGACTCAGTGCAGCAGGCCGCAGAGTGCAGTATGCAATACTGCGTGGGCGAACATCGCTGTAGCTTTTAACTGCGTGGGACAGACAAATGTGTTTGTCTCTGTACGTGTACATATAAGGTTGTGTGTGTGTGTGTGTGTGTGTGTGTGTGCACGCAAGGACAGGTTGAGGATGGGTGCAGAAAGTGTATTTCTCCAAAACAGCATCTTACTTTGCCCCGCAATGACTCATTTGCTTCTCTTCTGCACCTTGCCACCAGAAACGCACACACACACTTTTCTAATACACTTCTGTTGTTTTACACAAAGCTAATTACTATTACTATTACTCTAACTTATCTCTAAACACTAAGCTTTATCCATGAATCAGTTTTTTTTTTTCAAATGTTTATCCCTAATAGGTTCTGTCATATTTAGTTTAGCACACATTCATGCAAAGTTTTCACATGCTGACTCCTAACCTAGTTCTCACACAAATATATATTTGGCACACCCTTCAGTCATTGGTAACAATTAATTAATTCCGTTAATTAGCTTTTTACATTATAATGAATTAACAATAAAAATTTTTAAAGTACTCATTCAACAGATATTCTGTTGTTCATTTGTAATGCATTAACTAATGTTAATTTAAACTAAATATATGCACTGTATGCACTATAGAATTGCGCTATAAAACCACAAACCGTTACATAAGGGAACAACATTAACATTAAAAAATAAATATTTTAAAGTTTTACCTATTCATTTTGCATGTACTGTAATACTTGATTAGCCACTTATGAACTGGATGAGACCAAACCACACTGCTCTGTAAGAATTTATTTATTACCATAAAATATGTTAAACAGAGTTGCAAGTACAACATCCTTATTAGTCAGAAACCATTATCAAATCAGCTAAAGCATTTAATAAATGAAAACACAAGTTGAGGGAGAATTTTGTGAATGAGGGACCTTCCAGTGTCATCAGAAGCTTTTATCACTGGGAAAACCCAGCCACGACCTTCATCCTTACATTCACGTAGCGGCTTCAGTAACAGAAGGGGTTATCTAAAATTTGAATGAAAGATACTAACAGCCCTGAATCAATTTTTCCTCCGTCTTACTTTGTCTTTCTAGGCTCCCTCCTGTGAAAGCTGTGTTTATTTCTCAAGCAGAGATCTCACTGATGAATGTTACCAACCTGGTTACTTTTACAACGCATTCACCTCTCTGTCTGACTGATAAGACGTAGGGAGGAAAGGTTCATCGGGAGGAAACCGCATTCGACATCTCTCCCATGCAGCTGCTCCCAGACACCCACTCTTCCTGCAGGAGCGCGCGTGTGTGTGCTTATCTACGGAGGGTATGTAAGTCTAAATCAAAAACACTAAATTTTTGAGTCTTGCATGTTTATAAAAGTTTGTCCCTAGACACAAGAAATCAAATTTTCCTTAATCTTTTGGCATAAAAGAGGTCTTCGTACCGTTAAAGCGCTTAACACATCCTCCTCGTTATAAACAAAGCATTTATTTAATCATCTGCGGTGCAAGCTGACATCACCTGGGCACAAACATTTGCGTAAACAACGCAGCCTCCAAGCCAAGACATCGACAAATAATCATCTTATCACCATAATCAAGCTTGACACTTGATTATGCTGAAAGCAAGGGGGTGTTGATACTGTTTCCTATGCAATGACATATATATAATAAACCTTAAAGGAAAAGCCCCTTAAAAACAGGCTTTTTAGACAGAGGGTCAGAATGAATATACTTTTGTTTCCACATTTTTTTATAGCAACATATATACTTACCTAGTATATAAATATACTTTAAGGAACATATTAAAATTATTACAAATCCATGTCATGACCCATTTAAAGCCATTTTCACTCTAAAACAGTTTTCCTGTCTTCAGAATGATTTCTTATAGTATTATAGATGCACTCAGAGGTTTTTTCTCCTTTTAGAATATTAACAAGAAGTGCATCTGCATGAGAGATAAGCACAAACAGTAGCCTTTTTTTTTTATTATTTTACATTGGTTATGTAGGCCCCCATGTTGCAATCACATGATCATTGACTCATTATTTTTTGGGCCTTGCCTGTTACTTACTTTTGTAAACGGAATCATAGCTGTTTTATACAATACAAATGGCACTTTTAATAGAAATGTTTGGGTATACATCCACACCACTAGGTGTCACTATGTATTTATAAAGATATATAAACAGTAAGAATAGCATGCTATTAAAATACATCCTTTTGCACTGAAACACAAAAGTTCTGAGTGCACCTTTAAAAAAAAAACATTATGACATTTTAAAAGCATTGTCATTTTAGAATGTAGAAAAAAGTCAGTCCAGATTATTATGAATGAAGCATCGTAATGCATACATTTGTGATAATCAATCCCCAAAGTAGGGTTAAATCAGAAAAAAATTGTCATTGAAACCACAGTTGTAAATAGCAGTAGCCAGTAGGCCACACGACTCTGCTGTACTGGCTCCGCAGGTCTGCAGGTGCGTGGCGACATAGAGAGGCATACAGATCACAGGCAGAGAATCAAATTTTTTTACCCCTGACCTTGAAAAACATCCGGTGACAAAATACTGGTCTGACATCTTGTGGATGGAAAACTTAGAGGTGAGTGTGTGACCGCACTCAATGTGAGGTTTTGAGAAGGCATCATGCTGTTTACACACACTCACACAGCGTCTCTGTTGTGGTGGGCCGCACTAAAGTTTCCATTCCGATGAAGCATCATTTCCTGGGCAACGACTCTTCCGACCACGTGATCCATTACGTCCGATTGAGTCGATTTTTAGCGCCGTACACCTGTAGCGTTTTCTTGAAACGTCTTGAGGAGATATGATACAAGCACACATCAGCAAAGGTTTTTTGCTTGCCGAACAATTTTGATCATTGAACATTTTCTGCATGGGTTTGTACATGCTTATGTCTGCTTTCTTAACTTCTTCGTGATAACTGAGTATGTATGAGCGCTACAGCGTCAATAGTGTGGTAAGCCACAGACAGAAATAGCTGATGTACTTTTTTTGGTGTACTCTGGCCTGGGTCTCACCTGTGGGAGAGAGAACAGGAGGTGGTGGCGGGGCTTTTAAAGATGAAGAAGGTGATGCTTTATATAAAAAGTACCTTGCACGTCTTAATTATAGGTAACCGAAACTAAAGCCGTAAGAAATATTTCCGTTACTTAAAATAAAATAAGCATTAAAAAGTCGGATGTAACCCGATGTACTAAAAAACCTACAAATAAAAATGAAATTAAATTTTTAACATATAGACAAACAAAAAATAGTTAAAATGACAAATACACGAAAAATAAAACTTTAAATAGAATTCATTTGCAATTAAAATAAACAATTAGCAATGATAATGTAATAATAAAGCTATAAAAATGTATTTAAAATAAAATGTAAAATTAACTTAGAGCTACTAATATTATCTCACTATTAAAATAACACTGTTGCATATATCTCAACATACAAAAAACTCTGTCATATCAATAAATTTTAAAGTAAACTGTCCTATTTTGAAAAATAAATTTCAGAATGGCACAAATAATTACAATAAAAAGGCCAAGTAAAACATTGAACTGAAAGACAATAAATAGTAAAAGAAATAATAAGAAACAGTACTTTCTCGTAAAATATACTCTGAACATTTATTTTGAATTTTTTTTATATTTTTTTCTCAGTACTTAAGCCATATAGTATCTAAGGCTATACTGAGCATGTAGTTACAGGTAAAGCCCATTCATTTGGAACTATGCTAAAAAGACGTTTATTTGTTTTGAAATAATTTTTTTATATTAAACTCTGACGTGCATGAGAGACCCAGGGCAAAACATATGGGAAAGTTCACCTGTTTGATCTCTCAACATCAATTAAAGCATCATATGTAAAGTCACCTTTAAGAAATATTGTTATAAAGTAAAGTTCACTGAACATGAGGGCCACAACCAACACAGATGGTCAGTGGGCGATCAGATCCATCGGTCTACTCCCCCAGTTTTGAAGATTTTATCGCATCTTTACTCCCAATTCGATGTTACATCAGTATCGCTGTGTTCAGGTTGTTCATATCTGTCATCTGGACACTTTCTTCTGAAGGTCTCCAGACACTGATCTCCACGAGGGAACGTGAGCGAGTGCTGCACCCTCTCCTGCTGGCATAGTGGCATCATTCTAAAACTGGTATTAGGCATTTCCTGCTGGGTTCGTTGGCGGATGGAAGTGTGTGAATTTGTGTGTATGTGTGTGTTAGAGTAGATAGCACCTGGCTTGCGCAGCTGTGGGTCTCCTAGTAGGGGGGAGCAGGAGGAGGGGAATGAGGTCCTGCACTGTCACAAACTGTGTGTGTGTGTTGCATCTGCGCATTTCTGTATCAGTTGCCAAGGGTTGAGTTAATCTAAATAAACCTAAAGAATCCAACATGCAAAAATGTTTTTTTACATCCAGGAAACGTCCTTTGTTGCTCTTAACCTTGGTTAAACACAATAAAACAGCAGTTAAGTTAGTTTTCCTGGTTTAGCTGGTTAGCCCCTGCTGGTAGATGCTGTAACTACAGGCTCTGCGACCAAAAAGCATCTTTCTTATGATGGCCATTCACAACTATTCACAGCTGTGTATAAATGTTTCAAATGATGTCAAATATTTCTTAGTATTAGTATTTGGAGGTCTCTTAAAAAGGGATGATTCTCTAAAAAATGGTCTCACCCTGCAGTTGTTCTAAAGAAGTAAGAGTTTCATTCTTCTGTTGGACGCAGAAGATATTTTGAAGAACGTTGGTTGACGGTAGCCATTGATTTCCATTGTACAAAAATACTATGACTACCTTCAGCTATTTGGTTTCCCATCATTCCTACATTCTTTGAAATATGTCCTTTTTTGGCCAAAAGAAGAAAGAAACGTAGCGTAGGCTGTGCGACATTATTGAGATGAATAGGAATTCTAACGGATAGTTTTCTCCAGCTGGTTGGTTGGTTCCTCTTTAGGACTAAAAAAGTCGTTATTTCATCACCAGAGAGTTTGTTGAGCTGTGTGCATCTCTAAGGCATTTCCCAAGCGGGCAAGGTGGGGATTTAAACGGTTTCTGGTTTGTAGATCTCTGTCAGAAGCTATAAACAGCACGAACAGGGAAAGTGATTTGTTGGCTGTTTTAAGTTGAATGTTGGCATGAAGTCACCTGAGAGGTCACATTTGCTCCCTTACTGTATAAGTGCAAAAGCTTTGACTTGAAAACTTCTGTTCAGTGTCCTTGACTTAGAACATCTCCCATTTAGCTTTTTACAATACTCTGATTGCCCTTCATGCTTGTTTTTTCTGCTTTATCTTCAGTGTTATTGTTTATAAGCTGATTTTAATCATAAAATCTTTAAACGTAACACATATGATGCATATTGGAATGCCAGGAATAATGTTCTACTGACATGTTTGTTTATACATCTGCTCGTGTTGATGTGTAATATGTGTGCGTTTGATAGTTTGATCACTGCATGTGTGGGACTGCAGATGAAATCCAGTAGTATCCTGTAGGGGGCACTTTGGATCTTGGAAAAGTCCTTTGGAATGCAGCGGAGAGCAGAGAACATGATTTCCTGCACGGTGCTTGTAAACCAATCAAGATTAAGATATTCTGAAGGATTTGCTGAGTTTATTTAAACTGTTTGTGGAAGGTGAGAACCCAATTTAAGTCATATATCTTGCAAGCGGGCAAGCGGTTAAGCAGGAAAACCCATGTGATTAATTATTTGTCGTAAATAATTTGGCAAACACAGAGATCTGTAAAAAGTTTTCAAGTGTAAGTGACTTTGCAGAGTTATAGCATATCAAATGATGTCAGGATGGTGCTGTCCTGTCGACTCTCTTCTGTACAGTTTAAGTTTCACAGCTTAGAGGAGCAGCTACAAAAATCCATCAGGGGCAGGTCACAGGGCAGGTTAAAGGTGAGAGATTGGGTTTGACCGGTAGGGTAAAGAGGTCACACATACATCACGACTGTTGCCTAGGGATATTCTGAAACCTGTGACGGACCTAGCATGTAAAATGAGCTTACACGAAAACAGAACAAGCAGTTAAAGATTAAGACCGCTGTGTAAACTATGGGGAATCAGCAAAGCATCCAGTCAAGGCACATTTGCATTAGCTTTCACAATGTCTCTAAAGTGGTAAACAGTGATTTAGCAATCAGCTTTTGTTTCACTTTATCACTCTTTGCAATTGTATTCGTCAATTACTGTTTTAATTATTTTGTAAAAAGCATTTTTAATTTATATGCCGGCCATGGCATGACAGCAAATTTCCTTGATTATTATGCTGGAATGAGAGTATAGTGCACAATATAATTTTTGAACGCGGTGCTACTGTAGGGTGAATATACGAGCCATTTTAACAAGACACGTCCTGGCTAGAATTACTATATTGCCTAAAATATTTGGGTTTTGGCTTTGTTTGCTTGCAGATCTCGAGGTACTTTGAATTAAAGCAATACAGAAATCACCCTTATGGTCACCCTGTACTACTACTCTAATTGGATCCAATGATCTATGCTATCTAAGTGCTATCTTCAGACACCGAGATTGTCTAAATGGATTAAAAACGGTAAAACCCAATGTATTAACTGGGGGAGTTAGAGAATGAGCCTATTTCTAAAAAAAGTATAATGTTCTTTTAAACACAGGGTTATTTTGTCATAATAGGAAGTTGCCATACATACAGACTAACATACAAACATGTTAGGCTTTTTAGCTAAACCTAATAATCAATTTTGAGGTCAATAGTTACTGTTCTGATTTTCTTGATGATGTTAGGCTGGTTTTGTTTTATTACCCCAATTGATGACCTATGACCCAAATATAAGATCATGCTGCTAATGCTCTTATTAAGATATTTTAAGAACTTATTATTATTATTAAGAACTTACTATCACGTTTTGAACCCTTTAAGATCAACATAGAAAACTGCTACTGAGAAAAAATTGTGCGTGAAACAGTTGTTCGTTTTAGTGGTCTAAAATATCATGGCAGTGGAGAAAGAACTGCGGGATTATGTGTGAAACGGTCAAGCGTTTTTATTGCTAGGCAGTGACTTTTCTAAGTTACTGAAAATTAGATTTGTGAGCTTTACTCGCTGTCAAGTCTCTTAGTTAGATTTGCCAATTTTGAACAGAAACACTGATTAATTTGTTGTCTAAAAAAAGTAGTGTAGCGTGTCAGACAAACAAGATAAGGTCTCATCTGACCTAACGAATGACCTGATGGGAGGAGAGAGGGAGGGAGAGTTCCCGAACACAAGGACTGTTTAAGATAAATTGACATTTTAAGAGTTCAAACTCTAGCTTATAGTTCAGCGCAGGACAACCCATCTGTCTGACTGATACAAACTTAAAGGCTTTCTACTTTCTGAAACTTTTATTCAATACTTTGAAGACTTCAAGCCAATATTGAGAATTTGTCTTGATCAACTTTATCACTAGTAACAGGTTAAAATTGTTTCTTCAGAGAAAAGGCAATGTAGAAATTGAGATGGGCTGAATTCCACCCTGAGATTTCGGACAGACACAAGTCTGTTTGAGTTCTCATAGCCGGGTCCGGTGTCCCCTCCCACTTCTTCCTTATCAGTAATAAATGCAGAAATCCAACACCTCACAGCTCACCAACTAACGTTTGTGACTTTCGTCCGATCATCCGTGCCCAAGGGCCAATTTCACGGTGGGCGATCACAACGACCAAATGTCTCCAGTCATCCTCAGCTCTCTTTGATGGGGACAGATGAAGTGAGAGATGGAGGAAGGAAGGATTGTGGGATTACGGTGATTGTTGTGGTATTTTGATTGAGAGAAAGTTAGCGTATGAGTGAATCAATGATTTTGGACCTTTTGTTGAGTCTGTGTCGATGTGGCAGGAACAAACTAAATATGTCAAGCACATATGTCAGGGTATCTATCGCTTAAAGCATGTTAACCTCTTGTTTTTACCTCATTTAGCTTGTATAAAAAGCGCTCATGTGATCGTGAATGTTTTGAAGAGCAGAAAAGGGTGACTACAATAAAGACAGCTGAGGGCATGAGACAACCCTATGGCTACAGTCTGTCTGCTGTTACATCTGGATGTCCCATCAGAAACAGAGAGGGGGGAACTTTCGCTCAAGCAAACACTACAAGACTTGTTTTTCTCTCACTCACATATTTTGTGAAGTGCTACAACAAATCCTGTCCATTAACATGAACAAAGATGGGCAGCAGTGGTAGTTTTAGGCCTGGCAGCTCACAAAACACATGAAAAAATACCGTAGCTGTAATTATTTAATGTGTCTTTAATGTGTTAAACACATTAGTGTAATGGCACAGCACTTATTTAGTATGCAAAAGGGACCAGGGTTCAAATCCAGACCTAATATAAAACAAAAATATAACTTGACAGCAAGTGTGTATGGAAAAGGGCAGCCATGTTTATTTATCTGCATTCATTTTGTGTTCCATTAACTCTCAGTTTAAAATGCATACAGTATATAGAGGACGCTTTGGATTTGTTTGATCAAGTTAAGACAGTAAGGAATGAGACAACAGTAAATTAAAATTTAACCAGAATATTTTTGGGGAATGTTGTAGATCTTATTGTGTAGAATTAATGTGTGAATAAGTGAATTATGTGTGAAGTTTATTTTTAAAAAATCATGTTTATTCAAAATGTCATAATCTCCCGGTGAAAATGAGAATGTATGCAGAATGTTATGCAATCATTTAGTGCGCTTTTCATCACACATGTGCAACACACTCAAAATTCAATCAACAACTCATGCATAAAAAACAAATCCACATATTTTTTTTCAATAATCTGTTGAAATCTGTAAAACACTCAGATGTTCATCACAATATGAAAGAATATGTCTTCTGATTTATCCGACTTTAAGCTGATCTGTCAACTGATGGGACCCCTTCAAATGTCTTAAAGTGGCAGTATATATTATATACATTGTTTTTTGTAACAAATATATTTCTAGTTTTAAAATTATAATGTAAATAACTGACAGTCCTGGCTTCATGGCTGACCTATGACTCGACATATGATGCAACTTTCTTCATACGCCATATGAAGTCAGAAGTCAGAAAAGAAACCAGAATTCAGTTAGTTCTAGAACAGAAGTCAGTTAGTTATTAACATTATCATTTTAAAACTAAAAATATTTTTTTACAAAAAACCGATCTGCTTCAGAGGACATGTGATAGCCCCCTAAAGGCCTTTAGGCAAGTTTTACATTGCAGTACCTGCAGACATATATATGATTCACGGAGCTTTAAAATAATGGCCGCTGTCCACCGACAGGCTAAATTAAAAAAATAATAAGACTGTGTTCATCTGAAAAAAAAAAAGTCATATGCACCTTGGGTGGTTTTGGGGTGAGTAAAATATAAGGTCATTTTAATTTTTGGGTGAAATTATTCCTTTAGGTTCACTTAGTATTGATAGAAGGCCTTTAAAAAAAATTAAAAACTAAAACATACTGACAAATATATTTTCATACACTGAATGAGCTGCTTCTGTCTTTACCATCTTTTATATAGTTACATTTTAGAGTATTTTTTCTCATTCTGTTCATCATTAGTTTTGTAGTGTGCACGATCATTTAAAACCTGAAGAAAAATGCACTTAAAAGTCTTTAAAACTCAGCCTAGTGTACTTGCGTGTGTGTAAGTGTGCGTGTGTGGTGTGACTTTTGGGTAATGCAGTTGCCTATATAGCAAAGATGGAAAATCATAGAGATAGACAGATCTTGCAGCTGAGGTTAAAAGAAGTGTGTGAGTGTGTGCAGATGAGTGTGTTATTAATGCCCTGAGTGCTGCAGTGAGAGCAGATACTGGTTAGCTGCTGTGGTTGTGCTCTTGCAGTGGCAGGAAACAACCCAACCTGTGATCTTTGCAGACTCTAATGGAAAATTCACTCAAACAGAAAAAAAAAGTGTGCGCTTGTCTGCATCTGTGACAGAGAGTGAGAACATATGCTGCTGTCACCTAAAAATAAAGGTGTTACTTATTTATTTATTTGATTATAAAGGATGCTAGTTGCTGCCACCCAACCCCCCCAAAAGTATATTTATCTTTTGCTTGTGATGTTTATATCTGCTTTTATGGTTCATAGAACTGCATAGTAATTAAAAGGCAGAAAGACATCATATATTCATGATAATGCATTTACGTAAAATTATGCGTGCACACCTGTTCTGTGTGTTTGTCTTTTGTACTTATCTTTGTCTGATTTAAGTTATAATATTATGTTTTTTGGGCGTTGTCTTGCCAGGGAAGGGCAGAAAAATACGCACGTGTGTGTGTGTGTGTGTGAAGTGTGTCTTTAATATGACATCTCCAACAGCTGTGTATAATCTCCCAACACACTCACACTCTTTTCCCATTCCATCTTCTGCACAATGGAACAAAAGAGCAGGAACTGCCACTCTCTCCCCACCGTCCAATCAAAGCCGTCATTATTTCTCTGCGGAACACTCCCTCAGGAAGTGCCATCTCCAAAACACGCCAGCTGTGCTGCTGTGCTTATTATGGGCCATTATGAGAGACAGAGACACAATAACCCCACAACATACAAAATACCGTATCTGGGCCATTGTGCGTACATGCCGCATTAAGGTCCCCTGCTGTGAGCGAGCGCTGCTCTATGGATCCATCGAGAGCAACGCACCCGACTCTGAGACAACATCTTGCACCGCTCGTGACTTCAGCTCAAATTACGGCACAAAGCCTGGGCCAGGTGACGGATAACATCTTCCAGATGTTAGTTGGATGTCATTTGGAGGTTACGGTAATACAGAAGCTGCAGCGAGGCATAAAAATCACAAATCATATGGTGGCGTTTTATGGGGTGAAAGTGGGTGTCTTATATTTTGTCTTTAACCTTAAACAATTGCTCTTCTACCACCCACCTTCCCAGAGACCACAGCTGAGATTATGGCAACCCTAACATCTATAATGGACATCTCCTGAAGCTGGACAGGTGCTGCTGCAGTCGATGACCATCCTCACACAAGCTGTTGCCAAACATAGAAGATGCCGTACTCATGTGTTGTATTGTGAATAATTATGAGATTCAAATTTTAAAATATATGAATTTACAAAACATATACTATATACATATACTATAGTAAAAGTTTCACAACTCAAAGATCTTATGGCAATGTTTCTACGAACTATGTCGTTTCTAACATGTTTAGCGACACTTTTTTTTTTTCCTATCTAAAATAGATTAACTTGTCACAACAGTTCATAAATGAAATGTGCAGTTAGTAGAGCTAAGCGGTTAATGCTCTATTGTGGTTTATGAGAGCATTTACTTAATGTATTTTCTGCGAACACAAAATAAAGCCTCATTTGCTAAAGCAACACACTTGGCAAACGCTGTGACTATGCACACTTACAACCCGCTTGTTCCTACAAGAGCTCTTTTATCAGGTGAGCTACCAAGCAAATTTACTACATCAAAAAAAAAAGCAAATACAAATGAAGCTGATTATGTGATTCAAATATTAAAATATATGATTTTACAAAACGTATAGTGTAGTGTAGTGATGCCGCCACTCATGATTGGTCACTTGATGGTTTGCTGTCTTGGAACACAAAGAAACACAAACATATCCTTCATAATACGGTTGCTATTTACATCTCATATGGTATGTAAACACGTTTGTTACCAAGGCAACGGCTAACAAGCTGTTATCAGCCAGACAGTTAAAAATGAAACCATACTGGCTGCATGGGCACAAAATACAACAGTTACACAATGAAAATGGTTTGGCTCGAGCGCTGAAAATGTACTCTTCGGCATTAATATGCTTCCAACGTTACGGTTTTCCTTTTTTATGCTGACTAAAATAACTAGTCGTGACCGTAATATAATTCCAAATGCATGGCATTAAACTCAGTGAAAAATAAAATATTTTTAGAGATGTTCTTATTATTATAGGAAGATATGAACTCCCACAGCACACTCGCTTGCAAGTATGACAACCAACTTTGAAGAGATACTTTACCCAAAAATGTCTTAATAACTCATCCTCATGTCATTCCAAAGCCATAGGACCTTTATTCATCTTATGAACACAAATTAAGATGTTTTTGATGCAGAAGGTATATAGACAGCAGAAGACTACACAAAAAAGTGTTTTTATGACACCAGGTTGGCCAAAGTTGTAGAACAGTCAATCAATGTTTGCGGCACCCATAATGAATAAGAATTTCTCTTGTATAGATAGATATACAACTGACTAGTTTTTGTTACAGAGCTTCTCACGTTTTTTCCAAACTAATGGACAGATATTTCAGTCTCACGTTTTATTTTTAAAGTCTGCATAATCACAGCGTTTGCCTACTTATCATCCCTATCTGTCTCTCCATCATTGCTGATGGTCAGACCTTGGTAGACGTCTGAAAGCTGATAATTAACTTAATCCGTTGACACAGGTGAGCATCTTTGTGGTTATTTAACACCCGTTACAAACAACACATACACAGTCCTGCAATTAAACGTGCTTCTTTATCACACAAACCAAATCCACACACCCAAACATATGATCACATTTACACCTTCTCACGTCCCAAAACGCTCATATTCGCCGGCCTAAAACTCAGCGTAAATGATTGTTTATGTTTATTTGAAGTGATTCACACTGAGACATTGCGGGACAGTTTGTTTACTGGAGTCGTTTCTCACTGTGAATCTTATCTTAATTACTCTGTGCTTCTCACTATATGGCCTCTTCGCAAGTCAAAGGTCATCAGCTCTCTATCTTAAGCCCTCCCCCCCAGACAGGGAATGCTAAACTGACGTATAATCTTAGATTTACCACATCCCCCATAATCTCGTTCAGTCACCCTGACATTAGCTAGAACACGACCATATCAAGGCCTGATGACCTCTTAAGCTTTACTGCTGTTTCTGACCTAGCTGCTTCATTGTCTTGCGATTATTAACTAATTAATGCAATGATCTTGAATAATTATATCAATTATATCATCATCTATCGTCTGTTGTTTTATCTAAAGAGTCACACTAAATCAACGGTTTGAAGGTTAAAACTGAGCAGCTTTGTGGATTTGCTGAGAAATAATTTGAGAGGCTCTGTGTACAGAACGAGTATATATTTATTTTAGACATTATTTTACGTGTAGCCTTCTTGCTTTCTGTCTTTTATTTTCTGAAGAGGTTCTACTGATTTGTTTTTTTTTTTTAAATATACTATCTTCTTGCACATTCATTTAGTGTAGTATATTTGATGTACACTACTGTTTAAAGGTTTGGGGATATTAAGAAAGAAAGAATATATTTTATTCAACAATAACATTAAATTGACCTGAAGCAAAAGTGAGACATTTCAGTCACAAAAAAATGTCTATTTCAATGAAATTTTTACATGAATTAACAAATCCATACAAAATGTATCAAAATTTTAGGCACAACAGCTGTTTAAAACATCAACAATAAGAACTGTTTTTTGAGCACCAACTCAAACATAGTTCTAAAGGATCATGTGACATAAATTAATTTATAAAGTATAGTCCAATAGAAATAGATTTTGAATTATAATATCATTTCCCAATGTTACTACTTACTGAATTCTTTCATAATTACTTTCACAATTAATTTCATATTACTGAATTCTTTCAAAAATAATCATTTCATGATGATGAGTTTTTCTTTTACATTTTTTTTTTGTACTTCTTCCTGTAAATGCTAACTCATCTTTTTCACGAAGCCCCCTAGCAATGGTCTTGGCTTTCTTATAGACCGTGATGTAAAGTCACATAGGAACCTAAAGTGTGCTGTCGTGTCTGTTTGAATCAGAGACGATGCGTGTGTAGTGGGACAGCAAGCAAATGGTGACATCTCAGAAGATAAGAGGTTAGTTATGTCTGATTAGTTGGCTGTCTATCCACGTTGGTCTTGAAATCAGGTCAGTTATTGTGTGAGTGTGTGTATGAAGCATCTTGAGGAAAGAGAGGAAGAGGCAGTGACCTGGATAGGAACAGCAAAAGGAGGGAGACCATGTGTCAAGAAATCAGCTGTTTGTTTCTCAATGGCTCTTTCACATCGTCTGTTCATGGAAAGATCTCAAATGAACATGCGAACGTGTAGATGTACGTGTGCATGCGTATACTTTGAAATCGAAAAACCAAAGAACTCTCAGTGATGTCAAAGCATCCTTGACCCAGAAAGAAATGTGTGCACACTGGCTCTAATTTACATGCAGACACTCAGTAAAACTGTCTGTGAGGACAAGAGGGCTTTTGGCCTGGGTTTATCTCCCTGAGCTCTGTCTCGCTGTCTCTTACAATGTTTTGCCCTCTTTTATCCTTCTTTCATCCCTTCTCTTTTTCCCTTGTTCCTGTCATCTAAATCCAACTCCTGTCTCAGTCTGTTTTTATAGTCGGTGCATATGCTGTATGATACTCATGCGTTTGACCCCAGGATAAATGCCTACTGTGTAGCCCTACTTAACCTTGGATCAATGCAACCAATGCAAACATAACCAGTTATGTAATTTAAGCACAAACCTCTGGCAGTACATTTATGGCTCCATGATGTTTTTCTGTTTCTCTTTCAGAGATCTCTTTCAGAATATTAGTTGCAAGCCGATCTGGTCTCGCTGCCCTGCAAGGCATATTAAAGATACTATTAAAAGATGTTTTTTTTTTTTTTTTTTTTTATCCTTTTACTACAACTAAATTACACATTGAAGGCCCACTATATTTCAATAACAATAGTGTTTTATTTTATTAATAATATGTGACCCTGGACCACAAAACCGGTCATAAATCAATAGCACACAATACATACTTTCATGCCAAAAATATGCCATTAGGATATTAAGAAAAGATCATGTTCAGTGAAGATGTTTGTAAATTACAACATTTTTACTAGTAATATGCATTGCTAAGAACTTTAGGGCACATTTTTCTCAATATTTATTTATTTTTTTGTAGTTCTATTTTTACATTTTGTTCATTCATTTATTTATTTTGCCCCATCAGATTACCAAATAGTTGTACATCTTGGCCAAATATTGTCCTAAAATCTAAAAACTGACTGTTATGACTGGTTTTGTGGTCAAAGGTTTCATATTCGTAAACCTTTTTGACCATTGCTTTTATTTTATTTTTTATAATGTCATACAAAATCTGTTCATTATCAATTAGTTGTATCGCTCCTCTTGCCGTTTCAAACACTACCTATCGCTATCTCTCACTCAAAAGTCGCCACTCCTTTCTCCGTGGAGAATATTCTCGCGGTTTTCTCGGCGATCCCTCATTGCTATTGGACAAATAGAGAGGCTTTGTCGACGAAGAGGGAAAAAACGCCTTGAAAGATTTTCTTTGGGAGTGATGAGGGCGGGAGGGGGTGGAGGGCCGTGCTAATTATGCACGGCGATTGTTGATGGCTTGATTGTGTGCGTCCAGCTGCACAGAGGCGCGGGGGCGAGCCGAGGGCGGGGACGCGGAGCAGGGCAGACTCGCTGACGCCAGTCGCCACATTCTCCCATGCGCTGAAAAACAGGCTCGATTGTGCCGGACCTGGTCCACAGACACCGCAGTCACCCTGAAAATACGCCTCACGTGTCCCCTGTGTTGAATTCATCAGTACCAGCACTTAAAAGAGGTATAGTTTTCAAATTGTAATTAAACGTCACATCAGGTCAGTTCACGAGGTAGCCTATGTGGCGTGTCACGTGATTAGGGAATAATAAGGACATATTCATCCTAGCTTAATATGCTTTATTGGCATGACATAACTGCATATTTGCATTGCCAACAACATTGCAAAATGCGTAAATTGAAGTAAAATAAGACATGCAGATGGAGTAAACCGTTAATATGAACAAATAAAAATGAAACAAAAATAAACGAATAAATCAGCGTCATGCTCCTAATCATGCAAATCGTCCATGAAACAAAATGGTTGATTTGCATGATTAGGAGCGATTTTTTTAAAATCAGCATTTTAGATTAAAAATGTAATTATATAGCCTAATGAGTAATGAAAACAATTTCAAAAGAAGCAGGAAGTTGGTATGGAACAGGGTATGTCATTGAAGTAGAGATGTAAATGACTAAAGTGACTTGATTTTAACGAATTGTACATTTGTTAGTTATAAGCCAAATTGCACTGAAAGGGACACGTAGGCCTACTCTATGCAGTAGCCGTCCTTCATATTGGGCAATGACATACTGTACTTATTATCGCTCTGGTATAACAAAGGCCTAATGTTTGAGACAAAACAGTGTCTTCTCCCAAGCAAACATTTAGGGAGTTGCTTGGTATCAGCAGAGATGATGAAACATTTCCATGGATCTGTTTTAAATTTCTTTTCTTTTTTTGGTCATCCGTGTTTTGCTCTCACACCCACATCATCTTTTTTGAAATATTTTTATTGCTATTTTTGAAACTATCTGGATACCTGCAGAGGCCTTCTTCCCATGCTGTTGGTCTTGGCAAGAAAGGAAAGGGCTGAATTTCTTGCAGACGTGCAGCAAGGTGAGCATCAACTATAAGGGCAGTTTCTGTGCACCCTAAGTAATCGGCACGGCCTGCAAAAAAAGTGCATTCATCCGGTCGCATGCACTTCAAATAAAAGGCGTGAACAGGCCAGTCTTTAAAACTTCTGATGGTTAGGCGCCATGTTTAATTTCTAACAAATGTAACGATGCCGTGAGAAACAGAATGCCAGTCAAACCATGCTGTTATATTATTCCTACCTTGTTACGCTACGACCTATCGAACCGACCGGACCTCACCTCGCCTCTATCTCACAGCCCCTTTTTTTTATTCACAACAAATTAAATATTGTGTCTTCTTTGACTAAAGTGTACTCAATTTAACACCGGTTTGAACACGACAAAATATAGACTAGCCTGCCATTCAAGCAAAACAGGAATGTGTTTTATTTGAGACCTATTATGCTACTGCAGTCTGAGAAAACAGAGCTGCTTTTGTATTAGTTTAACTAATCTAGCCAAACTGAAGAGCTTTACACACGGAAAAACTCTTCACTGAATGTAAGCCCAGGTGTGCTCAAATAAATTGTGCGGGCAAGTCTACATGTCTTGGGCGCGAGGTTGGGCGGGTTCTCGGAGCTTGATTGAGAGCTGCACCGACCAATCAGGGCGGCTTCACGGCCGAGACTAGTCTTTTGCAGATGGGGTGCGCGCCGGAGCGCGTGAATGGATGACGTCGGGAGCCCGGCGCCAGGCTGTCTGGGACTCGCGCGTTAGATCAACACAGCTGGAGCGGGACAGGACACACAGCTGGCCCGCCAGCGCATTCCTTCACAAAAACAGCACTGTGAGAAAAGAGGGGACACATCTTGATGTAAACTAAAAATGCGCTGGGTTAAAACTGGAAAGAGAGTCAGGCTGTAGTTTGATTGTAACTTGCGAAGAAAAAAAAAAGAGTCATGGGAGACAGCTATAGTTACGATCTATTTATAGATAACGAGTAACACTTTTAGAATGCAAGAAAACCGCGCGCGGTGGTTTGCTCAGAGGTTCCTGAGTTGGTTATTAATATTTCTATGATCGTGAGAATATTAGGAGATGTTTTATTGAAATGAATCTATATTTATCCGTCTTGGCATGAGAATCGAGAGGGGTATCAAAGTTTCAAGCTTGATTCATTACTTGGGGGAAAAAAAAGTACGTTGAACTCGTCGCTCACGTGCATGCAAGTTACTTGGGCACTTTTTACATTTTAGGGTTTTCATTTTAACTAGCAATTAAGTATAACAGCCTATTTGCATTTGAGCGGGCTGCTTAAATGTGTTCTGCATAGATATTTAATCTCAAGTAGCCTAGGCTATGTGTCTCTCCTAAAGGAATTAATTCCCGACGCCAGTGTGTCTGCAGGTCACGGGAGGAGCAGATTTATGGAATTCATCCATATCACGTCTTAGCGGAGATAGAATAATTATAAGCGGATGATAGCATTTTCCTCCCGCTTATTCCTCAACAAATGTTACACATCGAGAGCGTGCACTTTTGAAAAGATAAGGTCAGCGCAGCCTAAATCACAAGTTCAGGGTGTTCATTCAAATTTAATTCTAAAATAATTGCGAATGACTAAGATTGCATAGCCTGCAAAGTCTCCAAAGGATCGTTATAGCCTATACATGAATTAAAAAAAATACATATTGTTAATAATAATAATACTAATAGGGGGAAAACACGGGTGAACTTTAAGCAAACTTTATATTTAATCTACTGCACAAGCTGGCCCAGCTCCGTTTAGGTTCACTGACCCCAAATCTTCACTCAGATCCACCACAGAAAATATATATATATATATCTCTCTCCTTCTCTGGTACTCTGACAGCTCTTCCTCATTCCACTATTCTGTCTGACTGGCGTCTCAACGCTCCCAATCGCTAGTTACCTATTTGCATAGGGCGGGGCATGTGCCCTAACGAGCCTCTCACTATTGGCCCAGCAGCACATGAGGGTTTGTTTATTTTTGGAGAGGGCGGGGCCACGCGAAGCGGCGCTTGAAAAGCGGTCGCCGCCTGCTCGCGCTTCCATCGTTCAATGAGCGCGAGACGCGGAGAGAGCGAATCGTTGGATACCTGTCAAGCTGGAGAGCTAGTCGGTCTCACTTCCCAGACTCCTCCAGACACCTCTGCAGTCGGATTCTACCAGCAAGCCCGACGTCCGATCCAGAATGAAGGCGATCAGTCCCGTTCGCTCCGTCAGAAGCTGCTATGAAGCCGTGTGCTGCATCTCGGAGCAGAGTCTCGCTATCAGCCGCTGCAAGAGTCCCATCGAGGAGCTGTCCGACATGAATGACTGTTACTCCAAACTCAAGGAGCTGGTGCCCAGCATCCCTCAGAACAAGTCCGTGAGCCAAGTGGAGATTCTTCAGCATGTAATAGATTACATCTTCGATTTACAGATCGCGCTGGAAAACGAGACGGACACACAAAACACGCCTGACATGTTCATGTCAATGAAGGTGAGCGTGACGTTATGTATTGCCCCTTAAATTACTGTTACTGTTAATCGTGTAGAAATCAGTGGAAGAAATTCAAACTGTGCGTGTATTTTCCTCCTGTAGAACTCAGAGATGAGCCGCAATTTCTCCAAAGAGGATGAAGCTATGTGCCATTAGGACAGAGCAACGACAACGTTCAATGGTACGTTACTGTTTATTTCTGCTTTAATCGCATCTTGTTAGGCATTAATCTACACTCCTTTATTATCCATGGAAAATAAAAGTTATTCGGCCCTCATAGGATCACCAAAAAACGCTCCTCTAATAAAGAACCATTCCTGATCTGAAGAACCCTAAATGAAACTTCAAGAACAATCAAGGCTATATGATGCTTTTAAACATGTTCTTTGTTTCATTAGGTTCTTCAGACCAGCGTATTGGTTTTAAGTTTTTTTTTTTTTTTTTTTTTTTTAACGAAGCAAGAATAAAATGTTCTTTGTGGAACCTTAAAAACATATCCTACGTGATATTAAGCTGGGAATGTTTTAAATGGAATCTTTATATTAAAGAGCAAGTATAGCACAAGATTATTCATCATGCATGGGTTAAATCTCATGTTTTTGGTAAATGCCATACAGGACAAGATTACGTATTAAAGTCTGCCCGGTGTCCTAATTTTTTGGTCATCGTGCCAATCAGCAAACAAGCTTGGATTCCCCTATCAGCTCTAGCAAATGAAAGTTTTCCATTTGGCGCCAGACTGTCTGCCGTCCGCCTGAATCCACAGTGTGTGCGCGTGTGTGAGTAAGTGTGTGTGTGTGCTCTAAGTTAACTTTTCTCCCTCTCATCTATGCTGCAGGTGCGGGATAGAAACTTTTCTCCTCCACTTATGGAAGAAAAGAGAGTGAAGGGGTGAGCCGGGTGAAGGAGTGAGGCTCTATTCAGAGTGTGGGAAAGCAATCTGCACCCCTCTCGAGCTGTCTATTCTTTGGTCACTGGACACTTGAACAAACCAAAGCCGAGGATTTTTTAAGATCACAAAAAGAAAAGCCCTCCGATTTTTTTTTTCTTTTTAATCATTCCTGTTTTTTTTTTTTTTTGTGGCAACAATCAAGCATTGTATATTTTGTACTGGCTACATTCCTGACTATTTGGACTAACTAATATCTCTTCACACACCCTTCCTTCCCAGCCATTCTTGAAGATCCCCCCCTTTTTTTTTTTTTTTTTGAAAACATTTCCACATTTCAGCATGGCTGCAGTTTGGTCTCAGTGAGCTTCTCGAACACTGGGATGATGTACATATTGTGCTTGAGGGGTGTTTTTGTGTTTTAGGGTGGGAAGGGCCTTGGGCAGTGGGAATACAGACGTGGATTAGAATTTGAACTCTATAATATAGAGTGGATTGTATATGTTTGTGGGGATTGTCTATTTCTACAGACTGTCAGATCAACGAGTTTCATAAACTCCTTTAAGAGTTTTTGTTGTTGTTGTTTTTGTTTGTTTGTTTTGCTTTGTACTTACTCTTTTTACACAAGAAAATAAATCATACATGAAAGTGAGAAATATGTGGCTCAGTATCATTTCTTGAAGAACTCAACGCAGCCTTTTTACCACCTTTAAATCATAAAATGTGTCTTATGGATGTATACTGAAAAAATTATGTGCTTTTTGTTTAGAAAATAAGGAAAAAAAGGGATTCCTTTCACTTCTCATCTCACTCTATAGTTGTTTATATGATTCAAATATTATTGATATGAAACATCATTCCCAGCACAGTCACTTTAAAGACAATCCAAAAAAAAATCCAAAGAAAAGCTGTTTATAAAAGGCTATGTGTAGTAAAAACTGGTTAAAAAAGTAAAAGTACAATGCATCTGACGAAAATCTTTCCAGAAAGAGTCATCTTGGACTTTTTTAGCATATGATCAGTTACAAGCCTACACAACAATGTCTAAGTGTGAGTCACTTTATTTAAATAGCACATCTGTCCTCTTGAGTGTCTGTAGTCTCAAACAAAAAAGACCTTTGCCCACAGAACTAGTTTACTGCAAAAGTGGCCTGTGGTCAAACTTTGATAAACACTAGCATTCATCTCATCTGGACTCTAAAAGAGGGATTATGGTCTTAAGAGGCAGACCGTCTCCACACTTTAAGGTTTGAGATTGGTTGTTGAGTAATGTGAAGAGTCCCGAAGGACGCCTTCAAATATAATAGGTGATATAGCGACACCCAGTGTTCAAAGTAATAATCACATACACGTTTGCGTCTAAACCGCTGGCAATGCACTGGCGCCATCTTGTGGCTTGTTTGTGTAAATGTACGACGTCGTACTGTAATTAGCTGACAAGCTACACTTCATATGTACATATGTTTTCGAATGTTTCTATGGATAGCTTTATTTTTTTTAGGTACAGACACATAGGTAACCATTAATAAGCAGTTTGCTGAACACACGTTGACCTTATGTGAGAACATGCCCTAGTCACAGAGGACGCCACAGTATTTGGGTTAGACTGCATTATTAAATATAAATCGCATCTTAATTACAATTTTACACAAATCTATATGTTTTAACTAGCTATTTGAAAACAAAATATGCATTCTTCCTTTATGAGAACTACTTAGCTATATCATTTTTTTGCATCAAAATATTCAGCGGCGTTTTCATTTATTACTCCTTTTAGTAAAAGGATCTCAAATAAATGGATAAACGAGACATTTCAAAGTTAACCTTTGCTTACTGTATTTTGGAAATGCAGTATTCTCTCATTCAGTTTTTACTTTGTATAAGCAGTGAACTCTGACGATTTTTACTTTTTGTTTATCCTGATGTTCTTCACAATTGACGAATGCTTGGCTTTTATCAGGCATTAGACTAGACATTCCGTGCATATTTATGTATTTCCAGAAGAGGGCAGAAAAGAGCACATAAACCCAGTCTTGTGGAAATGCATCCGTGTCATGGGTTTAATGCAAACAATCTACTCAGAAAGAGCTCACATTGTAGACTTACTTTGTGGTTTGTTCGTCTGAAACATTAGTGTCACTAATGTCTAACCTTAGTACCTAACAAATTAAATTGTTACTTTAAGAATATGTGCTGGTTTTTCTGCCATTTTAACAAAATTTGCCCTTTGGAACTGAATTTTGAGGTGCCCTATTCACTCTTTTTCTTTTACATCATAAAATACAGCATGTCATTTGTCAAATAATTCAAATGAATGAATGAACTGAAATAAATGTTGTTTAAACAATACTGTTACCTATCAAATCAATTACAAATGTAGCAATAAATAAAGATGTCATACTATTATAAACATTCTGCCTTTGTACAAACTGACAAAAAAAGCACATTATAGACTTATCTTAGTTTGTTCTTCACTTTGTTTCCTGCCGTGTGGTGGCTTTTAATGTATTCCATGCTTTCTGAAACGCTTTTTCATTAAAAGCACGCATCTGACAATTGCAGTGTTTGCAGAGGTACTAAACCCATAGCTAGATCTATCATACATCAAAAGTAATTCACTAAAAAGGCATGCTCTGCCTCCATATTTTGAGTATGTGGTGCATATTTCCCCCAAGCTCTAACTAATTTTTAACAACTGCATCTCTAGAGCCCATTTGTGGGCGACTGAATAATTATAATGAATTTTCTATGTGATAAGATGCTTCTGCTCAACAGTTATATCCACGAGATCAAAAAAAATCACAGTTTTGTTTTTTTTTTCCAACTCATATTGTTTGAATTCTGTTCAAATGCACCACTGCTACAGTTTATTTGTAAGTGTGCCTCTACTAAACACTGTAAAGCCACCATTGGGCAAGTGGTTGGGTGGGAGAGTCTTAACAATCATCTGAAGCATGGTGGGGGTTCGCTCTTTGTGCCAGATGATAAGATCCTTTCAAGTGTAAAGGTTCTTTTCTGTGGGGTTGTTTGGGGTTTTTAAAGCTCTTGTTTTCTCCATAAGTCTGTTTTTACAGAGTCAGGCAACGCCAGAGTCAACTATTTTTCCATTTTGCTGTTGAAAAACATTGACATTTAAGATTACTCTATTAATCTGCAAACTATGGAAACACAATACGCATGTTGTAAAGTCCTCTTTGTACTTCGTGGTGTATTTTATTTGTGTAAATGCTTTGATGGTTGTTTTATATGATATGAGTTCACTTATGTGAAAAAACGTCGGTTTTATGTACATTTTGAAATCTATTTCTGTGAAATACATCTATATGCTAAATCTACATCTGACCGGGACACGTTTCATAACGCTGTTGTTGTAAGGTCTGAAGAATATCCCCCTTGTTCACAATGGGCATTAAAAGACGCTGTGTCTTTAAGAAGAAGAACGCTGCGCACCAACTGTTACGTGTAAATATATTCAGAATCTGAACTAGCTCGGCGCGCCGGCAGCCAATCACGAAGCGTTTCTAACCGCGGGAGATCCAAATTTCGCGGGACGTAATTTGGCGCTAAAATAGCACTCCTCTGTTGAACTGATGTCAAAGCAAAGCTACTCGGCCGGAGAGGAATTACAGACACACAGGAACGTTTCTCACAGTCGCCGGCTCTACGCAAGAATTACAAGAGAAACATTTCCAAGCTTTGTTTACATTTGAAAGGTATATTTATGAAACCTAATATTTGTGGTACATTTATTACATTTAATTTATTTGCATTATATTGAGACGCAATAGTCTCTCTCGTGCCACTAACGTTACAACAAAGGACCCTAGTAGAGAGTTTTGTGGATTTCGTATTTTTGTAGTTTTCACGCATAATTGATCTACAACGATATTTATTATACTCAGTGCATATTACGTATATCGTTTGCAGTCTTTTAAGATTACATATATTCGTCTTTGACTGTTGATTCGTTCGTCTGTAAATTACAGACGCCGTTTGCGTATTAAAATAGTTTCTTTTGCGTCACTTTCGCGGGTTTTCCTGCATTTCTTGCGCAAAATGATGCGGATACCCAGAGGGATTTCTCCAGCTTCTGGAAGAGGCGCAGTGTCTGGACTCTCGTGCCCACAGAAGAAAATGTTCTCCGCAGTGAGGACGGATTTTTTCAACACGGGACTCTCAAGCCCACCGATGAATTCGGTACCGGCTGGATACTTCACTCAGATCGGGAACACAACAGCTGCGGAGCAGAGACCCAACTGTTTGTACGCGACCCCCCACGGGCCGGAGCCTAAGCCGGTGCGGACCTCTTCCGGGCGGCTGCCGGTAAGCCTCTTTCCGTCTACCGACTCCACGCCATGCATGCGCGTGCTAGTCATTTCACGTCCTAGTACAATGAGACATTTATGATAACGCTGCTACGGACACATTGTAGAATGCAGCTTTAAACGGCTTCACGTTTATGGCTTTGAAGCAGGGGGTATCTGTGCCATCTCTGATGTCCTGAAAATCTGTCAGGTTCTCATGAATGAATAAAACAGGCCGGTAATTGGAGAGCGTGACCACAACGCTGCATGTATATTTTAGTCATGACATTAGGACAGACAGGACCTTTAGGTAGAAGAGTGTGGCAAGCCGCTTGTTTCTTAACAAGTCATCCTTCTGGGCTCAATCATTGAACGTTCAAAATAATGCTCGCTGTTTCAGTAATGTCAAGGACTTAGACCATGTCCAGGGTGGTGCCATTTGATTTTGAAATGGAATGAAAAGGAGTCTATAAGTGATAGAATTACAGTGTGTTTAACGGTGTATGCTTTTGTGTAACAAAATGACACTTGTTCTGATAAAAAAAAATAAAAAAATAATAATCTATCCGCAGCAAACTTCAGATAACTCCAATAAACGGTTTTAAAGTTGTGTTTTGCTATTGTGTAGACTGTAAGTCTAACACAGCCTCATTCTGGAAATATGGTAAATTGATCGTGGTGTCTCTCCTGAGGTCTATGCCATGGCTAATGTTAACAAATCGCTATGTTTTTGGCCATTTACTTGTGGAATGTGGTTCAAACTGGAGAACTGGAGTGGATGCTGGTAACTAGCAACAAAATATGTACTTATACCTTATTAATAGTAAATCTGAATACCGGTTTGTTACTAGTGGAAACCTTGACTTTATATGGAAAAAGGGCTTGCAGAAGACTACTGGGATAAGTATCTAACGAATAGTTACTAGTGAAATGGGGAAAAAATGACGTTTGCTATTGCATTGCTTACTAATTGATGAAAAATAATGAGTTCTACCTGGTTAATTTTGAATGTTGAAATGGCTTGCCATAATAGTTATTTCAGGGGGGAGGTGGTTGAAGCTGATAGATGGGGGAAGGGTGCTTTACAGCTTCTGAACCGGACATTATATTATACGGGTCGGGCCTAATAGTAAAGTGGGGGATGGATCTTCAAAGGTAAATTCATCAGAATACAGAACCTTTTTATATTTAGAAATCTGTAAAACACGCTATCAATGACTGATTTGCCTCCCTTAAAGCTGCGTGATTAAACGGCCCAGGATCATTAGACTGATCCGCAAACTGGTTATTCCTGTATTTGTATGTTTAAACTTCTGGATTCTACAGCTTTTAGTTTATGTAGCTACATTTGTAATTATCACTCCCATTTTTTTCCCCTGTGCCGTTGTACACCTGTCTCACCGTTCGTCCTTGTACAAGCTCAACCTGTTGAAGAGGTCAGAAGGTCAGGATAAGTATATGCTCCAGGATCTGCCCGTCGAACTTCTCCGCGTGGTGCTCGCTGCCTCCAGCTGATAAGGAATGATCACAGACTTATGCTGCAGAATATGGGACAGGGCTGATAACAGACTGGGCGTCTGCGTGGGGGTTTGATGCACATGCCTCCAGCTCTACCATAGATTACAGCAAAGGCCTGTCTCAGAATGCTTTTCTGGGTTTGATGCATCAATCGATCAAAATGTTTAACAGATCAGATAAGGCCTTGTTATATTGCTTTTCTCTATTGATCATGACATTTGTTCTGTAGCATTAATGTTTAAAAAAAAAACTTATTTTTATATTTTTTGGAAACAAAAAGTGTCTAGTGAAGCTTCACATGGCATCGTGAACAACTTCCAGTTTCCCTTGTTCAGTTTTTCACACCAGTTGTGCTAGTCATATCTCCTTCTGTGAAAAGTTTCACTCTTGTTCTGTCTCTTTTTCAGTTTGACATTAATGGCACACCTAAAGTTCGCGTTTTACTTTGCAGACCTTTGAACCATTACTCCTAAAAACGTAACTTGTGAATTACATTTAATTCTGCAGAAACCAGTAATTTGTGTTTCTTCGAGTCAATATGATATAATTTACTTACTTTTCCTGTCCAAATGTACATTTCTGTTCTCAAAGTGCATGTTATTAATCAAATAGGTTTATCTTCATAATCATTAATGCAAATGACTTTTTTATCCTCCTTATTTTTCTATACAGAAGTAGAAAAGTTTACATGTGAAGCACTTGTTTTTCATTGGTCACTATACATGAGGGGGAAGAAAAGTATAAAATGCAGTAAATGGTGAATTTGTGTGGTTAGAATGATAAAATAACAAATATTAGAGTCAAGTAGCATCTTTTTGTACAGCTGAAATGCCTGGAAGCTGCTGACACTGGATGCCTTGCACATTCAAGTTAAAAATGGCTGCACCTGCTCTAATGTTCAAAATAACATGGATACAGTTTTTCCAGTTGAATATCCAACCTGAACGTGTTAGTACATTGAATTCCAAATAACAAGCCTTTAGCTAATAATAATAATATTACTGTGGTTAGTAACTTTCTCCTCACTGACTAGTCAAATGATTTCAGTTAATGTTTTCCGATTGTGATGAATCATTTGCAGAAAGAACACCGACCTTTTGATTTGTAGCTTCAAAAGTAAAGACTGACAGTTGAGGCTCTTTAATTCAGCTTAAGCTTTCCCAGATCATATTTTCTTATCCTAGCTTTGGTTAATATGTTATCAATTCCACTTCTGTTTATCCGAATGCATTAGCAGAAAAATAGTTGCAGACTACATGCAGTAGTATTTGATGTCAGCCCTGTCATTGGTGATCTCCAATGAAGAAAAATAAACACTAGAGGGCTGAAAAGGTCACGCACATCACTAGGTCTCACTAGATTTACTGTGGCTCACTACAAGAGATCAAATGGAGTGAGCCGTAGTATAATAATATGGCTCGCGTGCCTGAGATCAAATGATCAGTCACTGGTCTGTGATCACTGTCTTGTAGAAAACACATGATTTGGCTTTGTTCCTAGAGAGACTGGTGAGGCAGTCCCTTCCCCCCCATCCCAGAGTCCCTTAGGTCATTTTACCTCATTTCATTTTCTTAATTTACCTTTTTTCCCCCTGTGGGGCCACCAGCAGCCAGGTGTTGCGTCAACAAGGTGGGTGATGGGCCTCAAACTGTTTAACTCCGAGAGCTCTGCATGGACCCGTCTGGCCAAGTTTTGCATTTCAAAGTATCGTCCCCTCACACCCTTTTCATGCGGACTTCCCCCATTCTCCTTCACCTGATGCTGCTTTTCATTTTGACACCTCGGAATATCACTGACACAGAATGGCCTTTCTCACTCTTACACGCTGCGAGTAGGATGTATGTGTTCTTCTCATTTGGGAGTGGCGCAGTTTGCAGGTCATTCACTCACGTGTGTCTGTAGGCGTACAGAAACCTGCTCTTTCCAGGCAGATCGTGATTGTTAAACACCTCGGATGATTATTACGTGGAAAGTTACACAATAACATGTATTAAGACCCCCGTTCCACACCTCCAACCAGTGGAAAAACTCACAGTTAGGCCATTTATTGCAGGAGAAAACGGGGGAGGTGTGACTTCATGTGCAATACGCTTCAAAGAATGAGCCTTTAAATGTCTTAACAATAAAGGTAGTGTATATTGGAAATGCTGAACTAGAAATTTGTCATCTGATTAATTTAGTCATCATGTTAAATACAAATACAAGACTTTTATTGTGCACACTGTATGAAAACCAACGAATTAAATAATTTCTGTGTTTTCAGAAGTTGACTTTCTGTGTGAAGACCCAACAATGTACTTTTCTCAAAGCCTTATTTTCATTTGCACCAAATTACACTGCCGTACAAATGTTAGAAAGGTAGGGGTGTAAGGGTACACGTAATAATAGAAAATGTTCAGTACGAGTCTTTCACTTCAGTGAAGTGTGTATTTTTAATATTAAAAAACAATTATTTTCTATTAGAATGTTTGACAAATTACTGCTTTTTGGTGAGCGTAAAAGACGTAAAAAAATGTACGCAGCATAAATACGCTGTCTACGAATAAACAAAATAGGGGTTTTATGATGAAACATCCTCTTAGAAGTTATTGGAAGTTATCAGGTGTTGTGTAACTCTTGTTGAAATGACTATTAGTGAAATGTTGCCTGCTGTGAGCATTGTGCCATAGCAGTGTTAAGTATTTCATAGTGTTTCATCATGATCTCTAAAGTTACTTGATACTAGACTTTTGAGTCTCTTTGTATTCTTGAGCGAGAAGGAAAAAGGTGCATATGTTAAATGTCTTTTGTGGTTACTTAAATCCTATTTCGTTAGTCATAAGTGGGGCATAAGTCTGACAGCAAAAGCTGATATGAAGAACCAGTGACTAATGTTTAGATTTTGTAATGTAACTAAAACCTAAGCATTATAAATTTTGCCATCGTAATAAAGTTATGTATCTTAACCTGTTGCACAGATCTCCCATGATGTGTACACACATTACTGCATGCTGTTACAATTTTAATTTATTTAATCTTGTCAAACATTTGACCTTATTTCATGCATTTGGCATTTTTATCCAAACTAATGTTACCTGCTCATAAAAGGTAAAGGAATATGTGATATTTAAATTCTATATACAAACAATGTGTACACATACATACTATTTGCCTAAACGTGGGTGTTTTTGTTCATTTGTACAGCCACAGCTGTGTGTGATGCTAGCTTACTCGGTGGATTTGCATGTTTTTAGGAAACTCCTGGTCCTGGAGCGGCTCCACCAGTTTCTGATGTAAATATGTTAATTAGCAAACAGCTATAGATATTAGTAGTTAAAGTTTGGATTTCAGTAGGTGAAGCTGCTCCCAGATCAGTGCCTTAGAAGTGAATGATTCAGCTTCCACGCCGTATACTCTGAACCAGCATTTCTCAGTTCTCATTTCCCACTGACACAGGAAATGGGCAGAACCAACCACAAACTATTACAGACATGAGATGCTGCTGTTCAGAGAAACAGAACCACATGAATGCCCCCTTCTCACTCTCAGGTGGGCGTGTGTTCATCTTGAGCTGATCTGCTGTGCTAAAGCATGGTAACATCTGACTCTAACGCAGATTTGATAACAATTCAAAGAAGGAACCCACAGGCCTCTGCTTTAAACATCTATTGATGGATCCAAAATGACTCCTAGTTGAAACTTTGCAGTGGTGGGCCCCGAATGTTTTTCTGTGATGGGTAGATATGGGAAATATACAGTTCACACAAATTATGTAAACAAGAACTTTTTTGGATGCAATTAATCATTTGACAGCACTAGAATCTAATAAACTTTCTTGCAAACACAGAAAAATTCATGTTATTTACAATTTGTTTAAAAAGCAGAATTAAATGGTCATTGCTACGTTCTGTAAATGTTACCCTTTTTTTCTTAATTTTCTGGCAGGCAGTGTGTTTGGTCCTTTAATAAAGGTCTTTGTACAAAATAATTCAAATGGGTAAAGGGGAAGGCAAGGTGAAAAGTCAATTGAAAAGGTGGAAAAAAGAACGGATGGCAAAACTGAAAAAACAAAAAGATTATGCTCTTCTCCCCCAACCACCTGCTCAGTCGCTCCAGATGTCAGTGACAGGTGTAGATGTCGTTCAGGTCAGGACAATGCAGTCATTTTTGCAAACTCTTGTGCACACACACACACAAGATAAGCGAACACATGCTCTGTGTCTGTTACAGAAGTGTCCTGTCTTGAGTTAACCGCACTCCTGAATGCCACTGGAAATCAATGTGTGGGTGCAGATTTCTGTGTCAGTTGGCTTTTTAAACCAGTTTTTTTTTGTGTGTGTCGCCAGGTTATTGAAACCAGCCCATCTGCCTGGTGTGGAATTCTAAAGATTTCAGAAATGTGTAAACGTTCAGCTCATGCCCTCCTTAAGGGTTTTATTTGATAAAAGGGCTTGAATTTAAGAGAGATAGTCATGCCAAGTTCAAGGATACTTTAAACCATAGCACTAACCAGAATACTATTACATCAGCTTCTCAGTTATTGTGTTTCAGTGTTTTGTTAGGCTTCTTTTGAATGGGATTCGAGAACCATTTTGTGGCGATTTTAACAATAATAAATGGGCAGTGCTAAATATATATTTATATATTGTCCAATATGCTTTGTGACCTGATCAGTGTAAAATCGAATGTGTCCTGAGGTATTCAAGACTGTCTGTGAATTAAATTTTCCTCCTCCAATCAGTTAGGTTGTTTAAAACCTCACACCTATCTTACAATTGGCTAATATTAGTAGCTGTTGAGGTGACCCTCTCAAAGAAGGACCGAGACTGATTTAAAGTGGCAGTGTATGCGGTCACTTGAGGAAAGAGCAGTAATTGTTCTTGAACAATGGAGTTAAGAATACACTTTGACTCAAGTGTGTCTCACTGTCTGAGCTTTCAAACACGCTCTTTCCTATCTGAGCAAATCTGAAAAATCATGCAACATTTATAGAAACAAGACACAATGTTAAATCGGGGCTATATAAATAGTCCCAACAGTTTACCGGCAATTGAAGGATAACATTATAATAAATACATAATTAACACTCTCTTGTTGTCTTTCTGTCCCAGGCCAAAAGAAGATTAGATCTAGAAGAGCCAATTTATCTCCCAGAATTCCGTACGCCAAAAGGGAAAGGAAACTCTGCATGTGCAAGGGCACCAAGCCCCAAAAGTGAGTCCAACAGACTAATAATCTGTAACAAATGTCAACATGATCACCGTTACAGAAAAGTGGACCTTTTGTTTGTTGTTTCCATATGTGGAGTCAGAGGTGGAAGTTCATGCCTGTTTTAGGGTATCTCATAATTGTTTAAAAGCAAACACACCTGTTCAAGCCTCTCTCCTGCAGCTGGTATCAGTCAAACTCTTATTAAAAGAATGCCTCTTTTGTGTCTCTTTCTTTCTTTCTGTCTCTCTGAAGCTCCCAAGTCTCCAGGGGAGCGCACCCGTTACGACACTTCCCTTGGCCTGCTGACTAAGAAATTTGTGGGCTTGCTGAGTGAATCAGCTGACGGGGTTCTGGATCTGAACTGGGCCACAGAAGTCCTTGAGGTTCAGAAGAGACGAATATACGACATCACAAATGTTTTAGAGGGTGTCCAGCTCATCCGCAAGAAATCCAAAAACAACATCCAGTGGCTGTGAGTGTGTGTTAGACTGGATATTCTGTAAACCGAAGTGCTAAATGCTCAATTTCGAGTCTACTCTGAAACGCGTGACCTGAAGATGCTGTTGTAGTTTATTGTAAATTCTCTGCTGTTTGTGACCCTGGACCACAAAAATGTAGATTAATATAGCTTTATTTAACAGCTTTTATTTTTAATAGCTGAATAAATAAGCTTTCTGTTGATATGGTTTGTCAGGATAGGACAGAATTTGGCCAAGATAAAGATACAAAATCTAAATTTGATAACTAATGAGAAAATCTTTTTTTTTTTTAAGTTTCTTGAAGTTCTTAGCAATGTATTTTTTATTTTATTTTATTATTTTTTTTTGGAGAGAGAAATTGCAGGCTATATTTGTCATTTTTAATTTCATCAGCAATAGTACATAAAATTTAACTAAATTATGCAATTGAACCAAACTTGTCAAAGTGCACAGGATTTATAAAAGATTTCTATTTCACATTAATCGCATACTTTTGAACTCCTGCATCCTAGAGGGAAAACTTATCACTGTTTCTGCAAAAACATTAAAATATCACAATTGATATATTAGAATATTAGCATGTTAGAATAAATTCTGCAGGAATGTATGATGCAGTATTGATGTTTGCACATACTTGCTATATGTAATGAATTATGATGGGTTCGTGGTAGGGTCAACGGTGTGTTTGAGGGCTCATCCTGCAATTCAGAGAAGACCAGCGCTCTCAAGAAAGAGCTTTCTGAGCTGGACAGGCAGGAGAAAGCTCTGGACGACCTCATTCAGTCTAGCTCAACGCGGCTGCGCGAACTGACAGAGCACAAGGACAACCAAAGATATCCTTTTATTGTGTGAATGTTTGTTCTCTGAAGAGCTGAGGAGTGGTTTGTCTCCTGCGCTTTTGTGAGCTTGCTTGGACATGCAGTTTTAAAACACTCACATGGCATACAGATCCATTTTGCAATTATCTTAAATCATGTTTCATTTTAAATACTAATAAAGTTGCCATGAATGTGAACTGTAAGTAATTTTAACTTAACAGTTTTATTCTAGCTTCATGCTATCTTTTTGTTTTGTTGAATTGTATCAACACTTGAAACTGGAAACATGGAGAAAGAAAAAGTAAAAAAAAAAAAAACTTTTAACAAAAAGCTGAGTAAATAGTTTTCTGGATCAGAAAATTTCCATCGATGTCGAAACAAGAATTAAATGCTGTATTAGATGCCAGAGGTGTTTGTCCTTAATTGAAGCTCACATTAGGTTATGTGACCTATCAGGACATTCGTACCATAAGCAGCTTGAAAGATCAGACTGTGATTGCTGTGAAAGCACCATCTGAAACCAAACTGGAAGTTCCAGAAGCGTCTGAGGTCAGTATTTGTCTAAGTCCAAACCTAACATGGCTGAAAAGATCTGCATGAATTGTGATGCTGCTCATAGATAAACTATGCTTGTGGACCATGCTAATCCAAGCTGAATGACCACCGTTGCTTTTCTAGTAGATCTAGTTGACCAAGGAAATCTTGCTGGCCAAGCTAAGAAATCCTGGTGGGACACAAACAAGCAACACAACACATGCTGTTCTTTTCAGCTTACATCTATCTGTAATATTAATTCTAACTCAAACATGGTATTTTGTTCAATGAAATCTTGTAAATCTTACATTACTAAATTTTGAGCTCTCTGGTACAATGTGTAATATTTTTCATAATAAAGTATGCAAAAACTACTTGCACGGTGTAATATTTCATTCAGTTGGGTATTTATCCCATAAATTCCCAAACATTTGTAAACCCAGCTTTAAATAACTTGCCCCTGGTCGTTGTCGCCAAGTAATGATGGAATATCCACAATATTTTACGCTTGTGGAAAAACTGAAAAAAAAAAAAAAAAACCTTTTATGACTGTCACAATGTAAAATGCAATGAAAAGTGCTGACCGCAATATTACATTTAGATCTGCTCAAATTATAATAAGTCATACTGTATACAGTATGAGCTTATGCATGACATCGCCAGTTTTCGGTGCATGTAATTTAAAAAATTTTAATTAAATTTCCTCATCCAAGAACATCCTATTTAATAGTCATCAAGCTTTACCCCTTTTTTTTTTTTTTTTTTTTTTTGATTTGCTTTTAAAGCCACTTTGGAATGTTGTCTTTCATATTAGTCATGTAAAATATTCATTTATGAATAAATTTATATTTGACAATTTATGGTTACTACTGTCCACAGGTAGATTTCACCTGTTTTCTTTTCATTAGGGCTCACTGCAGATTTACTTGAAAAGCAAGAATGGCCCAATTGAGGTGTACTTGTGTCCTGAAGAATGTTTGGAGGATGCTAGTCCCGTCAAGAATGTCACACCCAGAAAAGATTACCCACAAACCCCCAGCTCCACCACGCCCTCTGTCTTCCCACCTGCTAAACCCCAGCCAGTCGAAGGTGAGAGAATTGTCACAAGCTTGCTACTACTAACCACTTTCAAAGAAAGCTGTTTTTTTGTTGTTGTGTTTTTTTTTGCTGACAAAAGCTCACATTTTGCTTCAGTAATTTCTCGTGTTAACACTATGTACAAGAGTATAGAAAGCTGTGTCTAAGCAATTATTCTACAAAACTCTTTTTCTTAGTTGTGATCATTTATTATCCAGTGACAGACTAACATCATCTGTTTCTTTGTACAGGATTGCCTTCAAAGCCCCAGCCATCAATGACTGGCACCAGCGGCGGCTCCCTGCTTGATGTGGAGGGGATCCTGGATCTTCCTCCCAGCCTTCTCCAGATCACAGAAGATCAGCTGCCCGGGATGGTATTCGCATCCGATGCTTCTGGACCCTTTGTTAACTTTTCTCCTCAGCTCAGCCACGACGACTACCTCTGGGGTCTGGAGGATGGAGAGGGCGTATCTGACTTCTTCGACACATACGATCTGGGAGACCTGCTTAAAACATGAAGCATTCAGTATGACTGGAGCGCGTTTAATGGCGTGAGATGTGAATTGTCATTAGTTCGATTCAGACTTAGATGCTTTGAATTTTTAAAACACTGCTTCACGTAATGACAGATTGAAGTTTAAAATGCACTACTAAATTGGCTTAATCGGTTCTGTTCCTGATAAAGGTAGTAAATTTGGGATGGGACCATGTCTTAATGTTTTTACTACTAGCGATTAGAATCTGGCAATATTTTGTCAACAAGCGCCCTCTAGAGGAGATCCATGTGTTAGGTTTAGTACACTATGAAGCCATACTTTTTATTTCTGTCAGCCATATTACCAAAATTAAGGTATTTTTGCTTAGTTTAGACATTGACACAAGTGAATTTTCATGCAAATAATTATTTCATTAAGTTATGTTTTGCCTATTGGCAATGTGTTTGGTCATTATTACTTGAATGTAGGTGATCAAATCAGGCTTATGTGTTTGCCTTGTCTAGATGTAAGGTAGAAACTACTGTTAGTAAATCTTCAATGAGATATGTGGAACTCAGGTCATTTTAAAGCTTTTCTAGAGCTTTAATTATTGTAGTACTGCCAAACATTGCCAGTAGAGGGCCGTGTGACCATTTTTTTTGTTTTCAGCAAACAAAGGTGCTTTTAAAGATATGTAGAAAAGTGAATTGTTATTAAGTCAAGTTTTGAGAGTGTGTATGGGAGGCATCTTCATAACCAGCCTCTGCTGATCCAGAGATTTGAAAAGGGTCTTTTAGTCTAGATGAAGAAATGGGTGCCTATCTGTTCATTCTACCTCCATCCTTTTAGTTTTAGACCCCGTGAGGTCATACCTTGATCTAGTAAAAGTGGCCTTTCCCATGGCACTGAGTAATGATCGTGTAGTACTACATGACTCAAGAAACAAGATTTTACAACTGACGTGTCTGCATGTTTTATGAAAAAACCTCAGGGAATGTCCAGATTTGGCAGCTGATATATTTTTATTTTTACATTTCCAAATGATTAGTTCAAAGTGAGGGCTTTTAGTCTGTTAAATAAATTATTCCTGAAATTACAGTAATTCTCAGGGTTCGCTACTCCGCTCAGAGACTTTTAATGGCATCTGGCAGAAACCTTTGATACTGTTTAAATACACTGAACTGCTGGCAATACAAAGTGATCTTTGTTCCCCCCTTCCCCATCCCACCCCATTCGGAGTTGGGATTCCTGCCCCACCTGAATGGTAGGTTTATAGCTGCAGAGGAAAGCAGAATTTAACTGTTTTGATCTGGTGTGTGCAGAAATACTCTCACCGAAAACACCCGTCTTAAATGCAGAGCACACATGGGTTGGGATTCAGGATGGAAAAGCTTAATTTTTACAGCCAGTATCCCACACCCAGTTCTGCAGTGAAAATAATCATTTTGAAGCGAGCATTTCTCAGTTGGACTGAACAAAGACTTGTATTTAGCAGCATTCTGAAAACCTGATAAGGTTGATTCCGCATTTATGGGGTTTAAGAGCAGTTGTTAATCAGATTGATCAACTTGAACTTGCCTTTTGAAATATGTACAAATGTTTTACTTGGGGTTTGCTTCATGCAACTGTCCCACATGCGGACAATGTCCTGTCCTAACAAACTTGAAAATTGTGCATCTGTATATGCATGAGTGTGCTGAAGTGTGTACTAAATTTGTGCAGTTGATTGTAGTTTAAAGTGTTTTGTTTTGTTTGTTTGTTTTTTTTCTTGTTTGGGATATTTTTAAATAAGCATTATGTTTTGTTTTTTAATGTACAGAATAATAATTTTGTATTTATAGGTTTTGTATTTGAAGGATATTGGTAATTGTCTCAGGATGTAATTTTTATAGACCGTCTGTTTAACAGGCAGCACTTAATATTTGATATTGTGGTGTTCAAATGAATAAAGCCCTGGTAATGCTCAAAGTCGTATTTTTGTGCACAAAGCATTTTTAAGTTACAGTTTGTAATAGTTTTGTGTAAACGGAGTCCCACATGGACGTATGCAGGTGCAGTAACAATATGTTTGTTTAACTGTGTTTTCATTTTTGGAGTGAGTTGCAGGGTTTACCTGTGCGATAAAGAAATAACATAAAGATGAGTCAGTGAAAACGGTGAGACTTGCACAGAACAGACGGGTAAATCTGATAAACTGTTGCTGTCATTCTTCATTCCAAGTTGTCTGAAAATGTTGCCTAAATAGTTGCTGTCAACCAGTGTGGCCAAGAATCACATTTATTTTTAAAATCCTTGGTTTGGATAGCGAATTAAAAATATGTAGACGAACACTACTGTTAGAGTTTCGATGCAGTAAATGAAATTCATCAAGCAACCATAAAACGCACTTAAAGATTTCTATTTAAAAAAAATGCTGGTCTTTTTATTGTTACTTTGTTCAAAGAATCCTGAAAAAATGCATCAGTTTTTACGAAAATATACAGCGTAACGATTTTAAACGAGTCATATTAGAATGGTTTATGAAGCATATTAGTATGGTTTATGAAGGATTATGTGACAGTAAAGACTGGAGTGATGGCTGCTGTAAATTCAGTTCTTTAAAATTATAACATTTCAAAATATTTTTTTATCAAATATATGCTGCCTTGGTGAGCGCAAGACATTCACATTACACACATTATTGCATTATATTACGTCACATTTTTAAGGTGTTTTTGTGTGTGTGTGTGTGTGTGTATGTACATCATTTTCTGTCGCACAGTTAATCGGATGTGTGTTGTGAAGCACTGACAGTAAGGTCTCCACAGTTTCGTTCAGACAAGTTCCGACCTGCTCTCTGCTTTTCTAATTCACTTTAGATGCATCATGGGAGACCACACAAAGATTTTGATTTGAGATCGTATGAACACAACTGATTTCTGTGCTTAAATTTTGACCCATTTTTGTGAGACTTGTCTAAAACGGGTGACAAGGTAGCCCCTCAAGAATAGCGCTGACATGACAATATTTAATCTCTTAAATCATTTACAGTAAAAACATGTCTAATCTCAGATTTAGCTCCACTTCTCATCAGTGGTTCAAGATATCAGGAAAGATATTTTCCCATAAATATTTAGAGCACAGCTTTTTAAAACGATTTTATTTACGATTTGGTTTATATGGAAGATCTGAGTATACTTTTAATGAAACTGAAGTAAAATAGCTTGCACACAAGCATCACACAGATGAGTTTCCAGCGGAGGATTTTAAATTTCCCCAGACAGACTGTCACACCCTCACAGAAAACACATTTAATCATGAAGTAACAGTAACCGTTTATCCCAGTCTGTCATTAAAAACAAGAATTGCTCCTAAACTGGTTTATAAACACTTTGATGACTTAAAGGGAGGACCTATGTCTTATTTTATGACTAGGTTGGGTGGTAATTCTTCATAGGGAGTGTTATAGTTGTTTTGCTGCACTGTTTAGTCCAATTCTAGTTATGTATAGAATCCTTCAGTCTTCCCTGTGAGATATATTTGCTTGTATATTTGTCTTCTCTCTTTTGCAGTGTTTTACAGTGCTAGTGGCTTCCCTGGGCTGACAAAACAGGATAAATGATCATTCTCCCGTTCTAGAGTCAACAGATCTTGGCAGTGTGAATGGGAGGGGTTGTCTGCTGGGAATCCTTCTGGTCTGAGCTGTAACCTTTCCTGGAACACGCCTCATTTTTTGTTCAGCAGCCACAGACTCCGTCCCCTTCCAAACCCAGCCCCCAAATGCCTACGATTGGCTGAATGTTGAAGAAACATAACAATAGAGGAAGGACAAAAGCCAGTATGTAGAAACATGCAGCACGCTGTGGCCACAGCAATCTTAAAGTCTGGTACTGAGGTGGAGAAGATGAAAATGAAAGGGCAATTCAAAGGCAGAGTAGACCTCGCCTGAAAACAAAAACTTGCTGTTAAAGTTTTCACAAATGGCTTTTTTTTCACCCTCTCTTTTTCACCCACTTTCCTTTTTCTCTTCCTTCAGAGTGACGTCCAACCATTTTCAACATTTCTGCTCAGACCCTTTTAACAAAGCTGCCACACAAAGAGGGGCCACAGCCAGGGGGAGAAAGAGAGTATTGTTTGGCCACAAAACCACCATTACATCAACAATAACTCACGAAGCCAATACAGAATATGAAGAGAATACTGTGTGTGAGGGAATGCATTGTGTTGGGGGATGGGGTGTGCTTTGGAGAAATTAAGGTCACCAAACCAAGTTAACTTCAATTTTTTGGGGTTGTTTTATTTTGGATGTCATGTTTAGTTTCTTGCATGTTCGGCCCCTAGGTCATTTTACAGTATAAATCCTAATCCATCATATACATTTACATAAGGAGGCACAGATGCATGCATTTAACTCATCTAATGATGGAAAAATAAAATAGAATGCAGAAAGCAAAAGTGCAGAAATGCTGTTTTCATACACACCCAGTCTGGCGTAACAAGCCTTATGACTCTTTAAACAGTATGAAGGGTCTTTTCATTCTCTTGTTTCCAATTGTGAGGAACAATTTGCTGTCCAAAATATTTTTTTTATTGAAGCTAATCAAATTATACACCATGTGCATACTTGTGCATACCTAGAGGGATAAAGTTGGATCTAATACCTGTCCAGCACATTGCATCAATGTAACATTATACTGTATTGTTAAAGGATAAGGTAAGGTGTGCAGCTTTTGAAAGGACGCTGGAGGGACCCGCATACCTCTATTATATCTGCAGGGGAGGTGGATGAGACAATTCGCTATATTTGTCTTATATAAATTCTGTTATTCAGAACATTGTGGAATATAAGCACAAAGCACTATGCGTTTCCGATGCTCTGAAGCAACAAAGCAGCAGTTTTCAATCAGCCTTTTCTAATATAAAGGGTGCACATGAAAAGGCACCAGTTGTGTTAGTGAAGCAAACGTCTTTTTCTTTATATCAGGGGTGGGTTTCATTTAAACTTTGGAGTGATAAGCATGTTCATTCATGCACATGTAGTGCATTTAAAGAAATGGATTTTCTGCATTCACTCTTGAATTAAGAGGCAAAGTGCATGCAAAACCTCTTTACTTGGCACCATGCTCCAATGTGAAATTGAAGACCCGCGTATGTGCACAATGCACTGTTTTTTCATCCGTTTGTACAGCCAAATTACAAAAAGACAAAAAATCTTAAACAGAAATCACAGTCACGTTTCTTTATATTTGTTTTCATTTACCTGTTGCTTTGGATTAAAACATTTAAAGGTTGCACCCTTTGAACTTGATTGATTATTTTTAAATGGACATTTTATTTCTAAACCAGTTTCATTTATGTTAAATATTAGAAATATTGTAAGTCGCGCTGACGTTTTAAAAAAAAAAAACTGTACTGTCTTCAAACCGGCCTTCCATACGAAAAAGAAAGACAATACCGGCCTGTTCAAATAGCCTCTTCAATAGCAGTGTTAAAATTAAAAAAGGAATAATATTTCACAAACAAATGGAATTATGTTTCATTTTAAAAGCCAAACAAGGAATCTGAAGACTTCTATTCTTTCCGCGCGCTCTATTCATTTCGTCAGTGAATACAAACATTCCCACGTGATGATGGAATGACTCCCTCCCCTCTCGCCCAATCTGGACGCGGCACGCGCTATTGAACACGCGCGCGGCACGGAGAAAGTAGACCAGGGGCGCAGAGCAACTTTGCCGACTCTCTCGCAAGGCGGAACACGGAGAGGACAGACACCTTTTTTTTCGCCTTTTTCGCAGATATGAAACAACTTTTAATTCCCCTGCTTTAGCAATCGCGCTCGCTTGTGGATGTAGGGGGCTTTATGGAGACGCACTTTGCTTGATCTCGAGGTGCTTGCTGTAACTACGCTTCCTGGGATTTTAAGTTCCTCGGTTTGTACATCTGGAAACATGCCGGAGAAAATAAGTATTTCGGATTTCGTTTCTTTGGCGAAAGAGGACCTATCGTCCCCGGGAAGCTCTGGATTCCAGTCTAAAATGAGTGACTGTCGCAACACAGTGGCCGCTCTCGAAGAGGTAAGGGCGAGAGCAAGCGCGTTGTTTACCTGGGCGCAGGTGGACAACACCTGAGTCAATCTCTGTCATTCAGCTCCGTGAAAGCACAAAAAACCCTTTCCTTTGCCCTCATGTCAAGTTTTTTTTAATATGAGAAAAACTATTATTTTCAATTCAGCCTAACTTAATGAAGATTTGGTGGAAGAGGTTATATTAATCTGTTTAACTTGTGCACTTCGTAAGGTAATAAAATGGGATATCCTTTTACTTTTTAAATTGTTATCAGTCAGGTTGAGATTTTGAATATAATTCATATAAAATAAAGTTGCCAAGGTTAGTTGAGCATGTCCATAGGCAATGTAAACTATGCCTGTTGGTTACTCGAGGAGAACAACAGAACTGACTTTTTGCCATTTAGTAAACTTGCCAATTGAATCTTTTTATAAGCAATAGTGGTTTTAATTGTCCTTTGTACACTTTATGGGCTCATGTTATGGTTTAGAGTTAGAGGATGGCACAGGAATCGCAATAAGGAAGAGACAGAATGTTTTCAAGTAAACTTGCTCAGGGCACTTGTATGTCAAGTAATTGTTGTCTTCAGTATTGAACAGCAAGACTAGAATGACAGAAAATCTTTTCACAGCTGTATCGTTTAATTGAAGAATAGCGTTAATATAGTCAACTTGAAGGCATGACTGTGAAAAGACTGAACACTTGTTATAAGTTGTTAATGTGGGTCATTAGCTGCCAGTTCATCGATAGGCATTTGCGTGGAAGTTAATGGAGAATAGAGAAACTCTGCCAGCAAATGATAATGCCGGGCATGTTAGGACAGTGGAAGCCTTTCATTTGTTTCCTCCTTTTCATGGGAAGTAGTTTATGGATTTTTCAGGAATTTCAATGTTCTGAATCTTGTCTGACTTTATTGCATGCAACACAACAACAGATATTTAGCAGCATGTCCAAGCTGCTTTATCCAAAAAGTGAACATAGATGGGGAACAGCTAGGGACAGTCATTTAATTCTACCCCAACTTAAAGTAACATTCAAGCCAATCTTTTATTTCTTGCAAGCAAAATGCCACTCTTAGTATAAAAACAGGAAAATTGCAGTGCCATAAAACGCTTAAATGACATTACATTACCTCATCTTTTGCAGTCAAAACTGACTGCATTGACACAAACAGTGTGCGTATGATAGGATACCAGTATATATACTGGTTTAGCAAATTGCACTGCTGTTCATTCGTATCTTTAAAGTAGATTTGTATCACTTAATAGCATAAAAAGCATTGAGATCGATTTCAGAAACCTTTGTTGATGCAGAAACATGCCCCGTGTGCGATTTTATTGTTTTGTTCAAAATGCAAGCAAGAATGCAATTTTCCCTGAATATCCAAACGATTGTAAATGTGACATTGATATTAAATAACTATAAAAAATGTGACTGGGGTACTCTGAAGAATGTTAAATGCCCTAGGGCGTACACCACTGTAAAAAGCTTGAGAACCACTGCTGTAGATGACTGCCATTGTGTTTTACACAATAAAGGAAGTCAAACATGTTTACAATGACATGAGGATGAGTAAACTGTTAATTGGGATGCAAATTTAAACGTTTAAAAAAAGCCTCCCAGCATTATTTGAGCAACACAAGGAGTTACGGGAATTAATAATGTGGAAATATTCTTTAGAATTAACACAGAATGAGGAGATGGAAGTAACTTAAATGAGTCAGAGATGATTGTGTGATAGTATTTTTTTTTTTCAGGATCATAAACTTGCTGCTTATTTCCTGATGTTCCAGGTACGCAGTATGTGCCCAGATTACTTGTGTAAATATATCAATTTGTGAGTGTGTTACAGTCTTTCAGAGCTTCAAAGTGGAAGGTTAAGTGTGCTTGATGCCCAGGGGCAGCGTGTGTGTATAACTCGGTGTGTTTTCATCAAGGTTAGTGTTTGAAGACTTGTTTAGGTTTGGGAGGCAAAGCTTGTTTTGTTTCCATTAGCTGATACTCTGGCTGATAGCTGGCAGCTTGATTAATGTTCTGCAGGAGGAGGTCACAGAAATACAGATGAGTTTGCAATGTAAACTTTTGATGATTATTGAATTAAAAAAAAATGATGCTTTGTATGTTATGTTTGTATTTGTGTGTGTTTGTGTACATGATACCTCACTTCACATCTGATGTAAGCGCATACCCACCGCAGTCAAACCTCAAGTCAGCAGATTTGATGTGACTAATGCATTTATTTCTGGCTGTCCTCACTCCCTTTGAACACTGTATAGATGACTCCCCCAGCCGCTAACAAGATCGCATATCCTAGTGCCGTCAGTTCACTGAAGCTTTAGTGACCAGGCTTTGAGAGGTCAGGGGGCTGTGAAGTTTACTTGAAAAATTAACTTTTTAATTTGGTACTAAGGATTATGTATTTACGGTTCCACTGATGCAGACAGAATATTTGTACTGACATTTGTAATTATGTACAAATCATTAAAGATCATGATTAGAATTACAGATTTTAACTTGAACACACATTTACACTAAATAAATAATTTAAAATAGTGTTTCACAGGGCCCTAAAGTTATCAATGGCCCATCAGACAGTAAGCCTGCATCAAATTATTATACTTTTGTCTGTTGAAACATAACATGAAAACTCTACTTTAACCATTATTTTGAAATGTTTGATATAATGGCGATTAACCTTTTTAAGAGAACTTCTATCCTGAGACAATCATAAACACACTCAGTAGGGCACTTAAAGTGTATTTATTATGTACATTAAATCCATACTTTCTTTTTTACTGGCATTTGGTGTTTGTACGTGGGAAGTGGCCTTTGATTAAGTGGTTTGTCCTTCATCTGTTTCAACTTTGTTGAAAGAACACTTGATAAGAGATTTGGCAAAAAACTCGAAGGTCGAAGCACTGCTCAGTTTTTTCCTCATATCAGGAAAAGCTGGAAAATTAAACTAAATTTAACTGGTTAAATAACACAAGGAATAATATGCATATAGTAGGACACACGTTTCTTTGGAAGAAACCGCAAGCCCAGAATATTTTTTTTTTTATATTTACGTTGAGGAAATATTCTGATATCGGCATAAGCAACAGGTCATGTGTGTGTGGTCTGTCTGTCTGTGCATAAAAAAAATATAAACCTGCCTTGTGTTCAGTACATCAAATTCTGAGTTAAACATCACTAGATCCCATAAGTCCATGTGTCTGGGATGTTGCCCAAAAAGCTACAGACAGAAACAAAACAGAACCAAAAAAGTTAGTCTTGACACTGAATTATTAACATTGATCAGACTAAACAATCTCAGGCAGACAGCAGCAGGCGTACATCAGTGTGTTGTAAGGTCGCACACTCAAGATGGTTTAAATTTCTTTATTGTCATATTCACATTCAGGTTTCATGCTTACATTCTTAATCAGTCACCTTTATGTAACAAGGAAGTGCCTCAATAAGATTAAAATCTATTTTCCATGGATGTCCTGGTCAAGATAGGCAGCCTAGTTTGCATATACAATTGCATATACAACAAACAACGTAATTACAATATACATTACAAGACCAACATATAGCCAGTTAAAAACTGTTTATAGACACTTTCTGACGAAGGAGTTAAACAAACTGATGTGATTCAGTTCTTAAAAACCAAAACATTATTTGAACTCAGGTTAGATTCCCAGGGAGGTGTGTCTCTTTCTGTCTAGTGCACTAATTTCTGTAAATAGTGTCTGTTCTGAGTCACTAAGAGTTGTCTTTGTCTTTCATGAGGCTATATTCACCTGTGCTTCCCAGCTTACCTGTTCTGACATCATCGTGGCGGCCTGACGTGATAAAAAGACTACTTGAGCAATTGTTCTGATGTTTGTTCGGTAAAAACGAACAAGTGTTGCCTCGCAACCAGTTAAACACGTTTGTTTTCAATGATTACATGAGGTTTAAGAGCGCTGTTGATGCTGAAGCTTGTAATGAATTTCTATTCTAATGTTTTTCCTTATTTCTCTGCTGTTTTTCACCAGTCTCTAGAGCAGGACCAGATGTCTCTACAGAGGATGAAGAAAATTGTAAAAGCCATCCACAACTCTGGACTCAGTGAGTGAAGTTTTTAATTTTGTGGAACTTTGTGTTTCTCTTGTTTGGTGAATAGTTTTAGCTAGTACAGTGTTTCTCAACCTTTTTAGCTCCAAGGCGAAGACCTCTCCTAGTTTCTAAAAATTGAATTGCAGGATTCCAGACCTTTTAAAAATTGTATGTTCATCAGGGTTTCCAACTGCTTTTAAGCAAAGATAAGGTGTAAAATTCGATTAATTTACCTGACTTTTTTACCTCACTTCAAAAATAAGCTCCTGTGGGATTTTTCTGGTTCTTTAAAAACCAGTAAAACAAAATGATTTGTTTTTTTGGTTTTTTTCACTTGGCTAATTTTAATGCTCATATTAAAACATGGTCCCCTTGGAACTTTGCTGATGTCTCTTGGTGGACCCTTTCCCCGGTAAAAACCACTGATCTAGTACATAAGCAAAAATTTGTTTTCTGGGCATCAAAGTAAATATTAGGTTTGTTTTAAAGACCTTCAAGAAGTTTGGCTCACTGTCACTTCAAAACTGAGAATCGGAGTAAAAATCAGAGTCAGCTTGTGATGGCACAAATATGCTTACTGAAAATGTTAATTGTAAAAGTAAAAGGGAAAAATATGTGAAAAGTAGTCTTTCAAAAACACATTTCCTAAAAAGAACTGCATTGAGGTCATTTATTCTTTCGCTGTCTCAACTCTCCGTCACACAAATGAAAGATGACAGAAATTGGGGCCCAGAACTGCACTGACATGACAACCACTAATCTCTCAAATACAGAGCAGATTGTGTGTTTTCCTGTTTTTGACAGAGTCAGAGTGTAGAAAATAAGTCACTAAAACTTGCTTCACTGATTTATTGAACCTCCTAATGACCTTACGATGTGTGAGACATACAGTTTCTTATGAACAACCCTGCTCGACGCACATGGTTGCCCTTCTGTAAGCAGTTTGGCTGCATGTACGCTAAACTTTATCATATGATTAAATTTGTGCTTTTTGTTCATTTATTTTTTTACCATCAGCTTTTACCACACTGAAATGTCAGGGAGATATGTGTTTACATCTGATCCTCCTCTCTGAAATGAGAAATTGCCCCCATTGACCTGGCCAGTACACTATTTATAATGTTATGTTGTGCTTACAAAAGTCTTGACTGGAATGATCAGGGTTTCTGGGAAGCGTGTCTCAGATCTGCCTGCTTCCCATTTCTGAGGGCGCATGCCCCATTTCTCAATTCTGTGAGTCACAGTTCAGTTAAGCGCAAAGGAGACCCTGCGTTTTATCATCTCCCCCCTCGTCGTCACTCGCTCTCTTTCTTTCTCTTTCTTTTAACTGAAATCAGATGTCTCATTCCGGTAACACTACTATTGAGGGGCCTCAATTTCCTGCCCCTGTGTGTTTGTGGTGGAGCTAAACTTGGTTTAGGAGTGAGACCAAACCTGAACCTGATAAAATCACCACTTTTTGTGATTCACCCCATGCCTCTCACTGTGACGGGATATAGTTGTTTGTGTGTGAGAAGTTGTGAATGCTGTTTTGTAGCTCACATTAATGATTCCGAGCTGGTGCAGGTATCAGTTCTGTGCAGTGTCTAGCAGCTTTATTAGTCTTTAGAGCTTTTGCTCTTTTTCTGTTTAATCATTCTGGTTAGAAAGCATTGTTTAAGTCCAAAGTGCATGATGATTTTTGGGTCAATATACGTAGATAGAATTTTTTTTTGTTGTTGTTTTGTTAGTACTAGTAGTATTTTTCATTCCTTTTCTTACAGATGTGAACAAATCTATGATTCACTTTAGAGTAATTTATCAAATCCATGCTGTGTATAATATTTTTCAGTTTAGTAGTTTGTGTGTGTGTGTGTGTGTGTGTGTTTGTGTATTTATTTTCATTTTATTTTTAGTATTTTAAACCTGCCAAAGTTAATGAGATTTAAAAATTGTCTAGTCTAGTGTTATTGCGATCAAGTAGCATTTTCACTTTATTCAGGTGTGTTGTTAATATGCCATATCGTGAAAGCTAAAATTTATTTTTGGCCTTTATTTACTTGTGGATTTTATTTATTTTTAATTAATGTTTGAGTCATGAAAAGGAATGTTAGATTTAGTTAAATATGTTTTTTCATCTGTTGATTAATAAAAACTCATCTTCAATGAGGGTTAAAAGATTTTTATGAATGAGTTCGCTTTATTAAGATAGCTGTATACTTAATAGCTTGTCTGTCTGTAATCTAATAGTGTCACAGTTCAAAACAGAGCTGTTGAACGTGGACTAAATGTTGCTGAAGACATGCAAACACAAACACAGATGTGGCAGATGCTTTAAAGTCTCAATATAGGGGTCAGCTTTTTAAAAACCCAGGAACTGGACCTGCTTCAAAGGTTCATTTGAGTTTGGAACAGATCTGGAACAGATCTGGGTCTCAAACATGTCAAGAAATGAATTAACAATACAAATTAAAATTGTGTCTGAAAGTGCTCACAGATGCCTGTTGAGGAAATAAAACTCTTTCCAGATCAGGGAAGGTAGGTCTTCAGAGTGCTAGGCTCCGGCGAGTGAAATGCAGTATTGTTTGAGCTGGACTGACTCACTGGAAAAACACTGTTGATTGAAGTCCACAGAAGAGGAAGTGTCCGCTAGACTTTTGATTAACTAACTGCAGAAACCCCCCCCCAGAACTCAACTCAAAAGCAGATAATGCAAGTTTATTTATTAAGGAAGTGATCTTACATTTCCAGGATCCAGAGTCTAGACCAATATCCTATCAGATATTAATATTCTGAATGAGGATTTCTTCTGTCTATTTTAAATGTCCTTTTGACACTACAGTAATTTATTCAGGGGAAATGCACCCAAATAAGATGTGTTCCTTGATCAATGCTCTTTGTTTTTCCTGGAACGTGTTCCTGATCAACCAATCAAAGCCTTAACCCAACCCCTAGAACGAGAGGGTAATGATCACTTGATAAGAATGATGTTTGTGCAAAGACAGATAATTTCAATCCAGGAAAATGTGTACATCACGTGTAGCTATAACACTATATGCTAATTCCAGGGACGCTCCCTTGAAAAGTCCAGCATGTGCTCCCACAAATACTTGTGATCATCATAAGTGAGGAAGGTTTGGCTTTGCTTTGGCTCTTATCTATGTGTACCTGTTTATTTTATAGCTGTGGAGCTGAGAGCTCTTTGATCTGTAGTGCAGTCTGAGCCTGTGGTGATTTTAGTGTTCTTGCCAGGAGCTCACTGTGCTTCAGCTGGTATAATTTTCACTGTATCTCAAAATCCTGTTTTCCTCTATTCATTTAATCATGTGGTGAGGTTTGCAAGGTCACATGGTTTCAAAATATGTATAAAGGTTGTCATGTTCAGAAATTACAGCTGTACAAAACAGATAGTGTTCTAAATAAATCTAAATCTATACATTTTCTTAATACTAGAGTTGTAATATATCAAGCAGCATTCACAAAGGATTCATTAAATTGCTAAAATAATTTAATAATGTTTCCAAAAAAATTAACCAGCACTGTTTTCAACACTGATAACAAGAAATGTTCCTGGAGCATTAGAATAATTTCTGTAGGATCCTGTGACACTAATCTCTAATGCATATGCAGCTTTTCAATTACTGGAATAAGCTACATCAAAATATATTAAAACCCCAAACAGTTATTTTTAATGCTAGTAAAACACAGTTTTGCATTGATTTCTGGTTTCTCCAGTTTTCTGCAGAAAGATCACAGGGTTGTTTTGTTTTTGATTGTGTGACATTGTGTTTCCAGATCATGTGGAGAGCAAGGAGCAGTACACAGAGGTTCTAGAGAATCTGGGGAACAGTCACCTGACACAGGATAATAACGAGATCTCCACAGGCTTCCTGAACCTGGCTGTATTCACTCGAGAGATCACTGCACTCTTCAAAAACCTGGTGAGCAGGACACCATTCTGCAACCACAAACTATAAATACTGAATGCAATAAAAGGGACATAAAGCTAAATTAAAAGGTTGTCACTAATCACTTACCCGTGTCGTTGCAAACGCGTAAAAGATTACTTCCTCTTCGAAACACAATTTTCGATATTTTGAATGAAAAGCTAGAGGCTTGTGACTGTGCCATTGACTGCCAAGTAAATTTCACAGTCGAGAAAAGTTTGTTTTCTTCCCAAGCAAAAAGTACAGTTGAACCACTGATGACAGATGGCCTATTCTGATAATGTCTTTTATACTTTTCTGAACTTTGACCGTGTTCATTACTTAGCAGTCAATGGGACGATTACAAACCTCCTGGTTTTCATCCTAATATCTCCAAAGACATACAAAACTTTTAGGGGTTTTAAATGACATGGGGTAAGTGATTAATGACAACAATGTAATTTTTTGGTGAAGTAAGTCTGTTTTCAGACTTCACATTTGCTATCATTAAATTACATATTAACATAACATCTTATATATCAACATTGGCCATTAAAAAGCACATAACGGTTTTCCCCAAATTTAGCTTCCAGGTGCAGCATAAAGTTCAGTGAAGCGTAAATGTTAATTACCTGTAGAATTCAAGGCCAACATGAATATTTTTCCACCTTTGAGAGGAAACTTTTCAAGCACTGTCAAAAAGCACCTTCATGCTTTATGGATATATTTCTGAATAAGAAAAAGCAGACTTCCAGCTGTACAAAGTACACAGGGGACTGGGAGAGGTAGTTTTGTGTGTGTGTGTGTGTGTGTGTGTGTGTGTGTGTGTGTGTGTGTGTGTGTGTGTGTGTCAGCAGGGGTTCAACAGCTGCAGGCGAGGGCCCCTCAAACCACAGCACCCAGAACCCTCCCACTGATAGTTTCTATAGTGATGGTAATTTATACCAGACCTGGGAGCATGAGTGGATAGCGTCTGACCACTGACCTGTCAATCAAACGATCACCAGGGACAGGAACCTCAGCTTAAAAAATACAACAGAAACTCTGCTAAGAAAATAAACTCCATTTAGATTTAGCGTCCTTGTGTGGGGGGCTAAACTTTCCCTCAGAGCCAAGCCCATTTTTCATATTCATGGTTCATATTGCAGGGTTATAAATCCATATTTAGCACCATTGTGAGGTGAATCCCATGATTACTTTTAATTTACGCTCTTGTGTAGCACAATATGTATTTAATGTTTTGTGTGAAAGGTGGGTTTGAGTAACTTTTTTTTATTTTTTATGGTCAAATCTTTTTTTTAATCATCATTCATTACCAATGCCAGTCTCAACACAGCACAGTGGATATATAATACGTAATAATATATACTTTATTAAACTAATGAAGGGTAAATAGGTCTGAAAATCTGCCCTTTCTTTAAAATGATTGGTCTGATTCTGCTTTCGTCCTGCAGTGGGTTTTTCTTCGTACATTCTTTCCTAAGGAAGATTTATACTTGCTCAGCACTTTTATGCACTTGGCCAAGGAGAAATCCCAAACAGAGTTTTACCTTTTGTAGTTTTATAATGCAGATTTATGGTTTGCAAGCATTTACGCATCCAGACTAGGCTTTATAGGCAAGGTTATGCATTGCAGGGTAAAAATATGAGCACTCACTTTGAAATGTGATTTAGAGTTTACATTAACATTTGCACTATTTTCTGGCTGATTTTCAGATGCTTCTTTCTGTGGTCTCTGTTACATTATTTCTACATACCTGTGTATACTCAATTGTGTCTGCATAAATATATGTGTTCTTTCTGATGGTTCTTTAGGTGCAAAACCTGAACAACATCATTTCTTTCCCTCTGGAGAACGTGTTAAAGACTGAGCTGAGAGACAGCAGGCTGGTGAGTGAGACACCTGTGTCACACTGTGTTATCAGACTAGACTAAATAATCATCTTAAACCCCAACTGAATTGATTCTTGAACTCAATTAAAGAGATGATAAAGCTAAGGAAGTAAAATTCTACCCTTGGAAGAATCAAAAGTGCGTCATGTGGTTTTGTAGCTTGTTAGGAGTTATTGTGTTTTCGTATGTCAGAAGCACAACTGTACCACGCCTTTCTTTGTGAGATAAACCGGTATGATGAGTGGAGACGAGTGGAGATGAGTGCAGGGCTTTGAGATCAAGTTTTGATACACACCCTGATATTATTACTTGCACAATATTAATTGTCCACAATGAGGTGGCCTTTTTATTGCATCACGCTCTGAAGGCAACATGGTGTAAACTTTATTATGCATGTGTGCTCGTGTATATATGTACAAAATTCTTTATTCTTATATTGTATTTTTCTCTCAGGAGCTGAAAAAACAGATGGAGAAAAGCTGGAAGGATTACGATGCTAAAATGTGAGTTTCAGAGTCAAATAGCTCTCCTGGTACACTGCATTCAATACAAGACCACCACATGGCTTGTCTAAAAGTCAAGTCCACTAGCTAATTTAGTCTCATTATGTTTTTTTCTCTTTTTTTTTATTCGCTTTGACTTCGGCTTTTCAGAGGCAAGCTGGAGAAAGAAAGGAGAGAGAAACAAAAACAGCATGGGATGATCCGGTTGGAATCAACAGACACAGCAGAGGACATGGAAAGAGAAAGAAGGAACTTCCAGCTGCAGATGTGTGAGGTATAAGAGGCCGTACTAGGGCGGCCGATTAACAGACTTATGAAACGTGTGCAAAAAGAATCTGACCAAGACCACATTGTGTGAGTGTCTCAATGAGAATAAGTGCGGTCAGTGTAGCTATATGTGTGTCTTAGCAAGTCATTCCTGGGTTACCTCAGATTGTTAACCTCTCTGCGGTGTTAAACGTGTTCTTTGTAAATTCAGAAAGTGTGTGAAGTCACTTAAACCAAAAAGCTTTGGGGTGTTTTTGAGAGAGGCACTTTTGTTTGAGGCCACATTGTGTTCAAGTGTGGTTATTGATGACCTCACTCCACATGTCTGTGGCGATATGTCCAAGTTTCTTATACTGTGTGCGTGGCAGTTAGCGGGACTGGGGAAATGTGCGCTACGCTGTTTGAACCCAGCTGTGGTAATAGAAATAAGAAGGAAAGAAGGAGTGAAGTGGAGGAATAATGAAAGAGAGGGGGATTTTCAGTGTCCTACAGTGCTCCCTTTCGCAGCCGCAGAGCTCCAGATGTCTCCACTTTGTTCTCTTTTTATAGTGGAGACGTGCCTTACTTCTTCCAAACCTTACCGACCATGTGACCATTGTTAACTTTGGAAAGTTCATGTATCCATATGCGCACAGAGAAATGTTCAGAAGCTTAAGCAGCATTTGATCGCCTGTGGCTGCTTTTTTTTATATACCATAGAGTAATTTACTCTTGCCAACTTTTAGAAGTATTTATTTATGCAAATAATTTAGTCTTTTTTTCCTGTTCATAAAGCAGGAATACACTGGGACAAAAGCTAAATAATCAGAGTCTGTTTGAATGATACAAAACATGATTATCTGTGAAATCTGACAGCCCAAAGTCTGCAGACTGGTTTTGGCAACTAACACCATCTCCTCCAGAATGTCAGAATGCACGTCAATGCAAAAATGTTGTGTAGTGCATTTTACTCTTTATTTCATGTTTGTGCTGCGTTCATCTGGTTTAGCGTTGTGCTGAGTCACAAAGTTAGGATTGACCTTTAACTGTTGAAGAATGACCAACTTTTCTCTCTCCCTCTCTCTCTCTGTTTTGACAGTATTTACTGAAGATTCAGGAGCTGAAAGTTCGTCAAGGTCCAGATCTACTGCAGAGCCTGATCAAGTACTTTCAAGCCCAACTTAAGTACGTCTACACCAAATTATGTTCCTCTAGAAGCACCAGCTTCTATTTCAGTTGCAGACTTAACCTTAACACAACAAAACTATGTTTTCACGTTACACTTAAATCTGGGTTAAGGCACGTTATAAGACTGGATTCAGCATATGAATCTCAAAGAAATCTGAATACCTGAACAGTGGTTATTTAATCCTGCTAATCATCAATAACTGTGTCTGTATTAACTGAATCTCTGTGGCTCTATGGGTGTGTGTATTTATGTCACTGACATTTAGGATGGCTAAACACTGGCATTGTGTGCTCTCAGTTTTTTCCAGGATGGACTGAAGGCCGCAGAACATCTGGGTCCATTTGTGGAGAAGTTAGCAGCCTCTGTACATACGGTAACAGACTTGTCAGCCCCAGTATCTCTGTTGACAGAATAACATGCATTTATTTATGTAACACACACACTAGTTTCCCAAGTGCGGAAACTAGAATATATATTTTAGTATATTTATTTCTTACTTTCTTTTGCTGTGGATTGTAAAGGGCAGCTCTGCCTGTATGGTTTGTTTTCTTAGATTTATTAGGGAGATAAGCAGACATAATGACTTATCTTGTGTTTTTCATTTGTTGTGTCTTCATAATGCAGAAAGTCAGACCATGTGCGCAGACACACACGCCTTCAGTGTTTTGAAATGCTTCTCATGTTAGTCACTAACTGGCGTAGTGTTAACTTGATAAAATAAGACTCTTCAAATTCCATTCGAGAAAGATTTATAAATTTTTTTTCCATGTCCAGTCTGTTACATACCATACATTTTTTTTCTACTGAATATCATGTAAATCCTTTTTTTCCACACATTAGCTTTGTTAAAAAATCTAGTCAGCGAAATGCATTTCAACAAGATTAACAAAGGAATAAAATGCTCACAATGAAGGATAAGTACTGAAAAATATGAATAAAACAGTTTGTTACATGTGTGCTAGGTAGCTAATTAAAGTATACATTATCATGGATACCATGGATTTTCACTGGTATCCGTATCAAATACAAAAAGTTGCTTGTATTACTTTTTTGCACTGACTGTATGACACACAGAGTTGCAAAACTCAGTCACTTTTGTGGTTTCATGACAGTTAGGATACTCTCTAGAAACCCCCTTCCTATGTAAGCAGATGGCAAAATGGTCTAGAGTGAAAAAATTAAATAGTTCACTCAAAAAGTTAAATTACCCCATATTTTGACTTTCTTCTTTTAGACGAACACAGTTTTTTTTTTTTTTTTATACTGGCTCTTCCGAGCTTCGAAATGCAGGTGGACAGTAGCATTTTTTTTTTTGAAGCTCTGTAAATCGCATATATCCAGGACTACTGCAACGTGAAATAACCTATATGCCTTCAGGGGGTTATTACATGTTCTCTGAAGCAGATCGATGGGTTTTGTGTAACCAAAAATATTTCTGGTTTTAAATTATCACATAAATAACTGACTCATTTTATTTTCCGTGAGAACTCTGAGTTCCGGCTTCATGGCTAACCTATGACTTGACATATGATGCATTTTATATCATACGTCAAGTCAAATAGCAGCCAAGAAGCCAGAACTCTGCGCTTAGTCAGTTAAAACGAAATGTATTTTTGTTACAAAAACTCATCAATCTTCTTCAGAGGACATGGGATAACCCCCCCAAAAGAGTATAAGTTGGTTTTATGTCGCAGTACTTGTAGATATGTCCGATTTACAGAGCTTTAAAATAATGGCCGCTATCCACCTGCATTACCAAGTTTGGAAGAGGCAGGATACATTTTTTTTTTTAAACTCTTGCTCTTTGTCTGAAAGAAAAAAGTCATATACACCTAGGATGGCTAAAATATGGGGTAATTTTCATTTTTTGGGGGAACTATCCCTTTAAATGATCTTTCTTTTATTAAAGTTTGTCATTTAGTTGATACTATGAGGAAAAAGGCAGGATAGGGCATGTGGAACTGGTGTTGAGATGACTGTTTTATAACAGAACTGGTTCGGGTAATGTTTCTAAAGAGACATTTCTCCTGTTTCAGCTTGCTCTTTTTAGATCACAAAGCATCAGCATTTGGCACATAAATGGAAAAGAAAGTCAAAAATGAAACGGCCACAATCCAGCTTTCCAAAAGGAATAATTCCCTTTTAAAAATACTATGGAAACTGGTTGAGGAAATTGCTGAAATTTTGTACTGGGGGCCAAAGCCATAATTTAAACAGGCTTTGAGTAATGCAGGATTTCTGGCTATGTTGGTTTGGTCCTGGGGTTGATTACAAAATGCGGCTTGATGTGTTTTAGTTTAAGGCTGTAAACTTCTCATTTATCAAATGTATTTTTTTATGTGTTTAACTTATGTTATAACTAATCACGAGACCAGTCAGATTGTGTTGCACAAACAAAAGCCCCACATCACTTTACTGTGATTGTTCACAGGTACGTCATGAGCAGGATGAAGAAGTAAAGCAGCTCTCTCAGTTGCGTGACTCACTCAGAACACAGCTACAGGTTGATGGCAAAGAGGTAAAATATCCAAAATATAAACAAGAACGCACAACTTCTAGCTCAAAGTAAAACATTTTCTTCTCAAGATGGACTAAAGTTCAGAGATGATGATGATGGCAGTTATAATAATAAATGCTGGTCCGTGTCTTCACAGGATTTTCTGAATAGGAAGAACTCTGGTCATGGATATAGCATCCACCAACCGCAAGGCAATAAGAAATATGGCACAGAGAAATCTGGATTCCTTCTTAAGAAGAGCGATGGGTGAGTTAAACATTACTGTCTTCTTTCCCAAGTTGAGAAGGTCACAAATCCCCCAAAAACAACAACAGACCAACTGTTTATTTTTATTACCTGGGCTTATTCAAGGTTTTTCCAGTATTCAGCTCATGTTTGCTTTTAGTCACATGGGGTCAGTGTGTGTGTTTCTCAGGAAACACTCTCCACACTGCTCTCAGTGTATGTAATGATATATATGCCTCTCTTCTTGAACTGGAAGCAGAATAAATGAAGGAGTGAGTTATAATATCCCGAGAGTCGTGCAGCACAGATAGTTAGCAGCATGAAGCATCAGTCTGAGCTTTGTGACTTCAGGCTAACAGCTGAGAGTGTGTGTATGTGTGTCTGTCACAGTGTTTCTTTGACACAGATGGTTCATATTAAATGTGGTTTATTCTCTTGTTGCCCTAGAGTCTTACTTACACTCTTTTAAAACCTCTAAGGCCAACCTACATCTCACAAAACAAACACATGCCCACATAGACTACTTGGGTTTTGATCAGTGCATGAGAATAAACATGTGTTAGTGCCATTTTTGTTGTCTCTAAAATACTGATTGCAACTTCAGTAGAGAGCTACTGAATCAATACAGTTAACATTTGGCTAGTTATTTTTGTTTAACAAAGCAACCATAACCATTTTGATGCATTTTATCTCTGTCAAAACGCAATAGAAGATTTATTTTTCTTTGCATTAACCCTATACTATGGAGCTGAATGTGGATTGTAAGGATTTGTTCATGTTGTTTGTGTTTTAGGATCAGAAAGGTTTGGCAGAAGAGGAAGTGTGGCGTAAAATATGGCTGTCTTACCATTTCACACAGCACGGTGAGATTTGAGAGAGACAAACTTCTTTCAGTAACATACTTTTTTTTATATTACAGTGCTTGAGTCTTTTTTGCTGAAAAGAATTTAGATGCTTAATATTACCTTTTTTTTTTATAAACCTTCTTTGTAACATCATCTTATATAATATCACTATGCTGTAATCAGTATTCTTGCTTTTGTGATTATTGTTTAATTAGCACAAATCGTGAACTGACATTGATAATGACACACACAAGCTGTTTTCTGTTATTTAGTCTCTAGAGTGATTACTAGAGCTTCAGAGGCCTGCAATCAAATTTTCCCATGCTGTATGAGAAAAGATTTCCTTTCAGAACCACAAACTACAGGCCAAAACACATAAAAGTGTTTCATCTGGAATCATCCACATTGTCAAAAACCAAAACTTTCGCTGGTTTAGCTTACATTTCTGCGTGCTTCCAGCTTCAGTGTTTTAGCAACCATTAACTTTATGTAAGATTTACGCAATTGAGATTTGTTTGCATTTAATTTAGTGAGTGACCACATATGTGATGAGAATGCACTTTAGGCATGTTATGACTCTTCTCTAACAATCAGATCAACAGACCACCCGCAAAGCTCAACCTTCTGACGTGTCAGGTGCGGCCCAACTCTGAGGAAAAGAGGACGTTTGATTTAGTTACACGTACGTTGACGTCTGACCTTTTGACCTTTTTTTATCTCTGCTGTGGTATGAAGAAAAGGGCTATGTTTGGAATGGAAGACTGGCATGCTTATGATTGAATAGTGTGCGGTACATGCTGTATACTGCCTACTAATCTTTAAAAATAAGTAAAACTGAAGGCAATGTATGTTATAAGCAGTAGTATGCTACACTGCTGTCACACAGTTTTATATTTAGACTTTATAATTCAGTGCTGCTGGTGTAATTGAATGGGAAGTGATATATTCAGGGAAGTCTGACATGAAATGAAACCAAGTAAAGTGTTTTATGCATGTAGGTGTTCAGAAGTATGTAAATACAGTTTGGAGGAATGAGTATGTAGGTGTATGTGGATCACGAAATGCAGATAAGCTGAGTGGCTAGTTCTGACCTGTTTTTTTCTGTTGATTTCCTGTATGTTTTTTTTCGGGTTTCCTTTACATAGAGGCCCAAAAACCAAAGTTATCTCTAACTTTCTCTCTCTTTGTCCTCGCAGACAATCGCACATACCATTTCCAGGCTGAGGATGAGCAAGAATGCATGATGTAAGTGCAGAAATTTGTACCCTCACATACACACATGTTCACAGCAATCTTTATCATATACTGCAGGGCGGCATGTACAGACATGCAGGAGAGATCAGGTTCAAAACCTGCTTCTCAAGAGGAGAGAGAATAAAAAGGAAGGAGCAAGATAAAGAAAGACAGTGAAATGTGAAAAGTCACTTATTTCTTTTTGTAATCCCTTCATTTGTCTTCTTGCAGATGGGTGTCCGTACTGCAGAACAGTAAGGAGGAGGCCTTGAACACGGCTCTTGGAGGAGATCAGCTCCAGTTTCAGGACAGTGGTCTGCAGGAGCTTGTCCGAGCTGTGATCTCAGGCCTGAGAAACCTGCCAGGCAATGAGGCCTGCTGTGACTGCGGAGCACCAGGTCTCTAAAAGAGGATTCTAATGCATTCAAATACTGTTAGAGGTCATTCACACAGAATGCATTTTTGCATTCCATGCATTTCCGGTTTGAACACTGTTTTTTTTTTTTTTTTTTTTTTTACAAAAATACTGTGTGAATTGCCTCAAATGTGCTATGTTATTCTAAATGAAACCAAAATGATTAGAAAGAGACATTGAATGTAAGCCTAAAATATTTTTGAATGTGTATTTCTTACCCAAATCAATGAAATATTTAAAGGCATAGTTCACCCAAAAATGAAAATTTGATGTTTATCTGCTTACCAACGGGGCATCCAAAATGTAGGTGACTTAGTTTGTAGGTGACAAAAAGATTTTTAAGTCATATAATGGCAGCTAGTTGGCACCAAATGTTCTGTAGAAACAAAATCATCTACATCTTGGATGCCCTGGGGGTATGCATAACATTTTTGTTCCCAAAAAATTACTGTGTCTGTATCTTTATGAATTGCTTCTAAAAAATATTTTATTTGTCTGTGAAAAGTGGAAAAAGTTTGGCACAAAATGTTTGAATGATGTGTGTTGTGCTCTTTAGATCCCACCTGGCTCTCCACTAACCTGGGCATTCTCACCTGTATCGAGTGCTCAGGAATCCATCGTGAGCTTGGAGTACATCACTCACGAATTCAGTCTCTCACTCTGGATGTACTGAGCACATCTGAGCTCCTGGTAAACCCCTCAACACACATCAGATTAAGCTTGAACTTTTTACCCATAATCCACTGGGACTTAGTCAGCATTACTCAAATGTGACTCGCTCACATCTGTACATGTTTATATGAACTTTTTTACCTTTTTAAAGCATTGTACGTTCTTCTGCACACAGTTAGTTAGTTACTTGTTGTGAGTTAGATTACAGTTGTGTTTTGGTTCACAGTTGGCAGTGAGCATTGGAAATTCAAAGTTTAATGACATCATGGAAATTAACCTGCCCAACGATGCAGTCAAGCCCCTTCCAAAAAGTGACATGTGAGTCCTTATGTGCAGTCTTTTTTTGTTTTTGTTTTTTTAGCTAAGAAATTTTTTTTTTACTTAATTTTGGATTTTATTTTACACATCTCAGGACAGCAAGGAAGGAGTACATCGTAGCAAAGTATGCAGAGCGTCGCTATGTTCTCCCAAAAGAGCACTCTGAAGCATATCACGTGTATGACACCGTAAGGAGCAAAGATCTCACCTCACTGCTACAGCTCTATGCAGAGGGAGAGGACTTGTCTAAACCAGTGGCCACACCTGAAGGACAGGTGAGATCCTCAATCCAGCCAAATACACAAACACCACAATGACAACAGACACATCAAGGCGTATTAACGTGCTGTCACTCATGCTCTAGACATTTCTTAAGATGTTTACAGCTTTCAAAGGTATCCATCCATCATGTGAGATTTCCTGTGGTTTAGTCAAATAGATGTTTAATTTTTCTTGATCATTTTAACTGTGTAAGCAGAAATGAGACATCTGTGTGGTTGTGCGTGTAATCACACATCATTCACACTATCTCTGTAATTCTGTATTTCCTCTCTTTTTCTCCATCTCTAATCAGATTTCCCTCTCATCAGCCCACTCAGGAAGTCAACACAAGCTGTGTAATGACTGCCTTACTTGTGTTTGAGTTTGTTTTGTGTATGTGTGTGTTATTTGGCCATAGTCTCTTTTCTAAGACAGAATTTGACTTGAGTGATTCAGTGACTGAATCACCAACTTTGTTTTTTATTTTAGCACAAACACACACACACATACTTACAAATAGGGCATTGTATTACGCCAACTTGCAGGCTAATTAATTAATCTTCTCCATCACTCTTAATCCAGTCTGCTGTGATTTATTAGACTGGTGAATAGCAGCACGTTTATTTCTCCCAGACAGTGACTGGTTGGCAAAAGCCAGTAGCTTTAACTTGTTCTCTTCTATGTCAAACAGGAGCTAAAAGAGACCGGCCTTCACTTAGCTGTGCGCATGTCTGAGAAGACTTCTCTGGCTCTGGTTGATTTTCTAGCTCAGAACTGGTGAGAGAAATCTGCTGTTGTCACGGATCTGTCAGTACATAGTAGGATGTCTATCAGCTGACCGCGTTGTGCATTTGTGTGTTTCTCAGTGGCTGCTTGGAAAAGAAAACAGCAGAGGGAAACACAGCGCTTCATTACTGTGCATTATACAACAAACCAGAGTGCTTGAAACTTCTGCTCAAAGCAAAGGCTGTTTTACACACAGGTATACAGTAATCACATGCATGCAAATTCAACAGTAAACGTGACAGATAGTTATATGAATACATGGATGTATAAACAGACTACGATAATGACTGAGTTCAACACAGAGAGAGGGATGGATGAATCTATCCTTATTTTGACCCTTTCATTGTTTGTCCTGATTTGTCCTGTAGTAAACTCAGCTGGTGAGACGGCGCTAGACATTGCCAAGAGACTGCAGCACATGCAGTGTGTCGAACTGGTGAGTATCATATAATGCACAAAGCTTTTATTGACTCTGTGTGTGTATGTGAGCACATGTTTGCAGAGATATTATTCCTAGGTTGAACTTTATCCTGTTTAATATCCTGAAGTCTCATATGACAGTGTTTTCACAAGGAACTTCCTTTTGTCTTTCCCTTGCATATAATAATATCATATGAAGCAAACCCAGTAGCTGTTAAAATACGAGTATCTCCAAATAAATAATGGGGTATCGTCAAACCGGTGACTCTTTACAGTATGAAGACAACAAACAAAACTAGAGCTAGATTTGAATCTCTGTCTAATCGTGTGATATGTCAGTCTGGTTAAAAGTGAGTTAGTGAATTGGCTGTGGAATTCTTCTATTTTCTTTGTGTGCATGTTTAGCTGGAATTGGCCCACAGTGGAAAATTCAACTCTCAGATCCATGTTGAATACACATGGGAGATGCCACAGGACATGTACGACAGTGAAGATGATTTGGACGAAAGGGTCTGTAACAAGATTAACTATTTCTTACTATATGCATTTTCAACACATGTAAAGTGGTATTTTAGTCTGTGACCACTGGTGACACACACACACACACACACACACACACATATATATATATATATAAGATGTATAGATTCTCATAAATAATACTGTCTCTGTTTTGACTTAAAATGTAAAATGTAGTATTCATTATCATTTTATTTAGGTAAGTGCACATCCTAAGGGCTCACGGTCTCCGCTGCCCCCTTCTGGCAGCAATGGACACTGCTCGGCTACATGGAATTTAAATAAAGCCAGTCCGGCCAGGACATATGAGAACGTTGACTTCCTATATCGAAACCCACCCAACAACAGCGCCCCCACTAATGGCTCCATGCCTCCTCCCCTGCCAGCTAAAGCAATACAACGTGGTAAGATATTGTTTGTTAGCTTTTAATTGACTTTTTAAGTCTATAATTTTGTATAGCCCAAAAAAGTTTAATGCGGGTTTGACCTGATAAACAAAAGCTAAGGAATGAAGTGACATTTAGATGTTCTGTAAGTAGCAGAATTGGGTTCATTTGCAAATGTGAATGTTTGGAGGTTTATTTCAGACAAACCACAGCAAGGTCAAAGATAATTTGTGTCCTTGCAGGCCGTTCAGATCCTCAGATCTCAGGTTCCGTTCCAGAGACTCACGCACCCTACCGACAGAGTTCCCACCCCACTGGCTGCTTTCAGAGAATCAGCACTTCGTCCCCTGGACCAACACCTTCACGCACTCATAGCGCTGGAGGGTCAAAGGCACATAGACAAACGGTGTCCTGGGAGGGCCAACCGTTCTCAGGAGTCGAGGGCAAAAATCACTCCACCTCACCACAGAGTCAGAGAGGGCCTGTCAGGTTAGTCACTGTGGTCCTATGCTGCGTTTATCTTCCAAGGCCAGAGGTTTAATTATTAGGTCCTAATTATTTTACTCAACGATTGGTATTGTAATTTTTTTGTGTGCTGTTATTTTTAGAAAACACCAACCACTAGTTATGAGTTGCTGGACAAATATATAATTTCACAAGACATTTTTATTGTTTTTGAGCTATTAGGTTCAGTATTGTTAACAATAGTAATAGTAGCATTCATTAAAATCTGAATTTTTGAGTATGTGTGTAGCTTTGCGAGTTATCGTCCTAAAAAAATTACATGTGCTTGCAGTTCAGAGAAGACGACCTCATATCGCCGCACAAGCAGCGGCAGTCAAGGAAAGAGTTCGGCCCCATCTCCAGGGTGTGCGGGCAGTCAGGAGGAACTCTACTGCAGTCCAGTGAGCGGGGCTCCCAGTCCTGCACCTCCGCCAGCAAATGCTAACAACAGTGCCACAGTGCCAATCATACTGCCGCCACCTCGCTCACGCAAGAATGCCATGGTAACATGCAATACTATCATATTTTATTTTGAAATATGTTTTTCAAATGTCTTCCTGGTGATTACATAGTATGCTTATTTATATTTTTGCAGTTTGTTGTACCTTTATTTGTGAACATGAAATGAATGGCTGAAATACACTTCTCCACTTTAGAATTTTCTCCAATTTCCAATCTGGAGAAGTTGACATGGTTGTCAAAATCATAGCCAGCCTGCAGATTTTGGACTGTCTGATTTGATTAATGTCACAGGAGATATATGCATATTGTGTTAATTTTACCTTGTTATAAATTTCCACGAGTCCGTTGTATTTAGAACCACTTAAAATTAACCACTTATTATGATGCCCAATTTTTTCATCTATGCTAGTAATCTAATATATAATGATATATAATTTGGTTTTAGCTGCTGATGCAAAAATGTTAGGAACCCTATGCATCAGGATACAGATGTGATTAAATACCTTTTATGCAGTGGGAACGTTAACTTTTATTTATAGCATATAAATTCTTTATGGTAAATCTGTAAAGAATTTATTTCTTTGAAATCATGCTCGCAGTGTGAATTCAGCCTTATGAGAGACATTCTATTTTTTCACAAATTATTAGCATGTACTAGTAATCAGATCTAAATATATAATTTGGTTTTTGCTGATGCAAAAATGTTAGGAAGGATGCATCAGGATACAGATGTCTTACCTTTTATGCAATAACGTTTATAACTTGACTGCAGAAATCAGAAATCATGCAGTGTGCCAATCAGCTGGCTTTCTTTAAGAATGACCCAAAAAGTCCGAGTCATGATTGTGCGGTTGGTGCCAATCAGCTGGCTTTCTTTAAGAATGACGTCATCATTGTGACAGCAACTGATGACCCACACTGGAGGGTAAGTATACAAACTTTCTCACACTGACACACACATCCTGTGTTTATTAAGCATGCTTTTATCAAGCTGTGGAGTGTCTGTGAATACATTTCCTGTAAACAGCTCAAACTGAAGACTTAAACATCTTGCACTCTTTCCCTCCCAGGTGGGCCATATAGAAGGAGAACCGTCTAGAAGTGGCTCTTTTCCAGTTAACTACGTACATAAATTAGGAGAATGAGATGAACCTCCATGAACACTTACATTACACCACATGGAACTACTCTAGACTGTTGCTTTTATCTTCAGAGCCACGGGACCTAGAAGCTGTGGAGGCCTGAAATGCACTTAGAAGATGAAAGACTGGAGACCAGACTCTTCAACAGCATTAGTGTGAATGCTGTAAGATGATCCACCGATCCATTTCAGTGCTGCTTGTAGCTGTTTAGCTGAACTGAAGGTTTGGCAGGTACATCATAAATGACTGCATTTGGAACAGGCAGAAAAGATGAAAGCTGATCAGCTTTTGAAATTTCCTGGCTTCGTTGTTTAAACAAACAACATTACTTGTTCTTATTGATGTTGGCGGTGAGGCATTTGGACAAACGCTTGGAGTTTGAAGAGATTGTCGCCCAGACTTTGAGGCACTGGGCTCATTTACTGAACTCATCCTGTGGTGGGTTCAGTTTCTCAATGCTCTCTGGATTATTTTAATGACATGCCATTAGTTCTGGCCAGACACCAGGTCCTCCAGACAGAGAGTTAAAGGATTATGTATTTGGTTTCATCTGTCTCCTGTGCAGCGGCGTCTCCTATTGCTGCTGATTCCCGGATATCCAGTCCTGCACTGGGAGATAAAGCAACTTGCAACATTCAGAATGAATCCTCAGATGAGACACCAGGATGTTATGTGAATGTTCGAAAAGTTCTGATTGCAGAATTTCACAGAAAGTTTACAATCCAGTATTTCAAACCATAGGAAAAAATCTACTTTCCCACAGTACAGATACAAGTAGGCCTTACAGAACACAATAAATGCTAAACCACTGCCACATAGACAGTTATTTTCACAGTTTCAGTAGGCTACTTG